>NW_027072078.1:8470575-8980575 GCF_038088225.1 Cyrtonyx montezumae | reverse complement strand
GAAAAGGAAAAGGAAAAGGAAAAGAAAAAATGAAAAAATGGGTTAATTTTTTTGTTGTCCTGGACGATGACGGCCATTAGATGCTGATCCTACTAATCTCTCTGTAGTTCAGAGAAGATAAATATACCCTTTTGTTCCAGTCATACTACAGTCATTACATATTATAACTTGACTGTTAAACATGAATGCAAGTATGATGCTTCTACATGTACAAGCAATATCCCATTATCAATTTTTAATACTGTTTTGTGATAGAATACTTGAAATCACTGATTTTTTCTATTCATGTAATTCCTTTTATTGTTTTTCTATATAATGTAGAAAGTTCATTAAGAAAGCAGTAAGCTGAGGAATATTACTGCAAGTTTATACTTAGAGGAAAAGTACATAGTCAATAGAAACATACTAATTGGTGTACAGGACAACAATAATTCTTTTGCCAATATGTAAAATACTATGAACCATTTTCTTTCTGGTTATGGAGAAGGAGCTGTTTATTGCTTTGCATGCTGCAGATGATCAATCGTTGCTTAAGTAACTTTAAAACCTTAAAAAGACAAGATAGTAAGATTTATCATGAGGTTGAAAGCATAAAGAGAGGCTATACATATTAGATATTGTCTACTTTACAAAGGAAAGATGGATTGATAAAAGCTATTAAAATTTTGAATTAATGCATATTTTATAGACTCTACAACATTAAGGGGAAGATTAAACTTAAAGATGGCCATTTCAGGCTTTATGCAGCACTTTATAATTTTATTTTCATCCTTTGAGGTAATGTGGGTGAAATGCCAGCAGACCAATTAGATACCAGAATGTAGTAACTACCTATGGCAGTTATGCTTAAGGTTTAAAACTGTAGGGGCACTTTCTTAAAAGCGTTCATTGTTTTGACACTGTACACTGAAAATATCTTTTTAAAGCAGATGCTATTTTTTTCTTAAAATTTTACTGGTATTTTCCTTTCTCTTTTTTTTCCTTTTTTTTTTCCCCCTGTAAGTTCCTGGAGAAATTTAGATTCTCTAAGAAAACATCAAGAATAATGAGGAAACAGGATTAGTTGCAATGACTGAACTGAGTGAATATGGAAAGACTCAGAACATGAAACAAGACCTTCTGGAGAGACCCACTGGCTGATAAAATAACTTCATGTAAAAAGTCATCAAGTTCATAGAATTAAATGCCTGATTCTGTATTTCTGAGTTTTGGAAGCTCATGTGGTTTCTGTATACAAATAGAATTGGTATTGCAAATCGTTCAGAAATTAGAAACAGCCACTGCAGAAAAGCCAAGGTGCACAGGAGTTGTGCTCAGATGCTTCATGCAACCTCAAAACTAAGGGCACAGAGAAGGGGACAAACAGAAGAAGAAAGTTGAGGAGGTACATTGTAAAGGAAGTTCCATTTAAGCAGAGTACCAGAAAAGCCAAGAGACCTGTAATGTCAATTTTCAGTTTCCAAAAGGGAACTTAGATATGAACGTGAAAGCTTATTAGAAAAGGAACACTTCTACTGCAGAAGCTTAAACTTAATTGAACCTAATTCATTGTATTGTTTGGTTTTTTTAATTCATTTGTCTTCTGCTTTACAAATGTAGGCAAGACATAATGAACACTAAAAACACTAAAGAATTTGTTAATAAAATAAAAACTTCAACACTCCAAGAACAGGAATGTTGCCTGGGACTTTGTAGGGCCAACATAGATTTATGGTGAGAAAGAAGTGCTTACAGAAGGCAAGAGAATGAACTTTCTTTTCTACACACATTTAAAATTAATTTAGGTAAGTTATACCTGAAACTTTCGTTATGATGGACATGTCAGACAGACTACCTGAAATATAAGTGTCAGTAGAATAGAATTAGGAATAAATTGTTAAAATGAATAAGCAGCAAATCCCCAAGACCAAGTGATATTCACTAAGATGTTCTAAAGGCAGTCAGGTATGAAATTACTGTAACTCCATAATGTGTACCTTTTGCTTAAAACTATCTTAGTGCCAGAAAAATAGAGGTGGCTAATATGATACTGAGATTTCTAAATTCTTTGGGGATTTGGTCAACTACACACTGCTAGGACAACTGCGAGGACCTCAGGACACTGAAGGATTATGCTATAAAAGGTCAGACAAAATTTAATGTCCCAGAATGTAGAATACACATGAGAAAACTATGCCAGCCCTCTCAGGCAGCAACTGCATTGAGTTCCCTGCTGTAAATTCTGTGATGACTGTTAGCCACTTATGGTAGTGAGAGCACTAATTCCTTACTCTAAGCACTACAGAGATAGTAGTGCTTTGAGCAAGAGAGGGGAAGACATAATTACCTGCAACAGAGACCCTCAGGTATTTCAAAGATATCTCATGAAAATAAATAAATAAATAAATAAAAATGCAAAGCCTGTGTGGCATAGAAAAATGAGTAGACAGATTTTTATGCAAACCAGATTGTGTTGCACACAGTCTTCTGAATGAATTTTTCTTATTAGGGGAAGCATACCATGGTACAAATACATGCTGAAGAAGATATAAAAGGCAGCTTGGCCCAGTACCTTGCATGTCCTGCACTGAGGCACCCTCACAGCTTACAGCTACATTTCTCCGTGTCTCTGCCACACGTATCTGAGTGCAAATCAGTGAGGGTTTACACTGCAACATAGTCCAGTGAGGAACCTAATGCCAATGGGTGCATCTGTTATAAAAATTTCACATGGCACTGTTGGAAAAAACAATAAAATAACATTGTCATAGAAATGCTAAGAAAAATAGTACTTGCTTAATAATAATGAAGAATGAGGAAAGGAGAAAGCAAACGTAGTGCAAGAAACAGAAAGTCCTCAAGGTTACAGGAAAACATAGTTTCACATGTACCTTTAATTTTTTAAACTTATCTTTCCCTCTGTGACATGGAAGTAGAATTTATCTTTGAAAGATTTTAAGAGAGAAAGATCTCTTTATCCACAAACAAAATGTCTTCCTCTCTGAAGCAGTGCAGTAAGCAATTAACCAGCACAGGGTGTGAACTGAAGAACATAATCAGCAAATAATGCAAATTACTGCTAATCAAATAAATTAATTCATCGCCCATGATTAGTAAGGAATTCAGTTCCATCTGCAAAGTACTGTCTGTAGCAAATTCAGCCCAAGAGTATGCAGCTTGATCAGAAGAGTTTGTAAATAACTTTACAGCTGAAGTATGTTGTTTAACTAGTGAAGATGTAACTCAGTTGTCAAAATACCTCAGAAAACCCACAGCTGAGATATGCAGCAGCTCAGCTAGAGAAACAGGTGCCTGGATCTGTGACAAATTAAATCAGGAGTTTATTCATCTTCACCAACACTACATACAAAGAAGAATTGTAAAATTGTAAATAATACCTCAATTATTAAACTGTGCAACTTAGCCACGTATATGTGACTGGAAAAGTGTACTACTGAATTCATGAATTCATCTCAGTCAAGGTATGGAGGGAATCATTACCAGCGCTCCCCAGTGGCCGCAGCATTAGGGAAGTCCCTGCAGAGGGCTACAGTCAGAGGGCAGATGTGGCAGGGAACAGCACTAAACTAGGGAAATATCAGTTTGAATGCATTTTCACCTTCGTGGCATCCTGCATCTCTAAGAACAAGCAAGGTCCTCTAAAATGTTGTAAAAAATCCTTTCAAGGAAGAAAGTTTGTTCACTGTTTTAGTATTTGAACTTGCTCTGATACAAGTAACACCCAAATTTCTACAAACAGCACAAGCAGTGACATTAGAATTCAGTTAAAATTAATTTTTTACAGGATCCTTTACACAATCCTCTAGGTGCCAGGAATTAAAGTGAAATTTTGCTGTGTAAGGCAGTCTTATTAAATGGAATTAAATGCATAGTTTATTACTTATTAATTTTCATACCAAATATACCTTTTACAAAAAAAAAAAAAAAAAAAAAAAAAAAAACAAACAAACAAAAAAAACCCACAATCTAGCAGGGCAAATGCATCCTGAAAGCAAGTGTTTCTTGAACAAACTCTAGTAATAAAGATTTCTAACAAGTCAGTTATTGATTCAAAACTCATCCTTTACTGGCTTTCTTGTTAAGACTACAAAGAGCAGTAACTGGAAAACATTCCCCTATCATCAAGGACATTTATGAGGCAAATTTCTTAATAAGAAAATGTTCATTTACATCATCACCATCATAGCTCAATACCTCAGGTATGCCAAGAAACGTATGTAAGGGATACAGAATGCAGTTCACTATTTTAAGAAGGGTGAGTTTGTTAAGAAAAGTGAGACATCATTTTGATCATAAAAAGAAACATGTCAGAAATTTACATGTCAATTCTTGTTATAGTTTTCCGTTTCATAGATTTAGTGATTATTAGCTACTAATAGGTAAATATCTTAGACAAGGACTAAAAATAAATATTTTGTAAGCTTTAAGTCAATACTGATGGAAATTATTCATCCTGTAACTCTGCAAGAAATCACTGCTGATAGTTGAAAAAATTGATGCATTTCATTGCCCAACGGTAACTATTATGAGCAATTTAATATTTAGAAATACACCCTTAATCCTGCAATAAATGACCAAATGTCTACTGCACTTCCTGAGGTCACAGAACATACTGGGAGAGAAGGATGGAGACAGCAATTTAAGAAGGTGGGAGTAAGAATGTCATGGACTGAGCACGCATACTCCTCGAGGAAGGAGTATCTGTACAAAGTTTCCTGGCTGCTGCTCCTGGCTTTCTAACCAGACCTGCAGAAAAGACTTTATTGTGAATAACTTAGGGGCAGCTTCAAGTCAAGAACATGTCTTGGTATTTGCTTTTGAAGGAGCACAGCTATGCCATAACCAACATTCAAAGTGCATTGTAAATTTATGCCATGTGCATTTTAGTATCATGCTTTCTAGGTAAGCACAATTTGTCTCTGTTCTAAACAAAACAAAACAAAAATGCAGAACCTAATTTATCTTCCTTGTATTCACTTCCTCCCAACCTTCATCCAATATCTATTGGCATAACTTTATTTTCTATTCAATTTCCTTGCACTGAATAAAGCATGAAAGCCACAGTAAAATCTTCCCTCAACATTTTCTTCCTTATGAACTCTTACTTGCTGGATTATTTCTCCGCAAAATCAAATACGCCCTAGAATATTTCTATGAAAAGGTGTGATTAAAATGTTTTGCCTTCTTTAAACATTCTCTTATCTTAAAATGGATGTCCCCCTTCATTTCAAAAAGCTAAGACCAACTTTACCAAATGAAATAAGCCTAAAACAATTCCTCATACACACAAAAAGAAAAAAGGCAGAATAACTCCAAATTAATCTCAATTTACTTTTTAAAAAAGGCAGATCAAATCAATTTTAGCCATAGTGAAAAATTTACTTAGTGAAAAATGTGACATTTTCATTAATCACGCTTATTTTGAGAATGAGGTGGAATGAGACCCCTCATAATCATATGGTAAATGAGCAACAACAAAAAAACAGAACACAAAGTTTATAATTTACTGAGGAAAGATACAAAGAACAAAGTGTAGAGAGATGGAAAGCATGCTTTGTAGCCTGGATTCTGCAGTGAACAACACGTTTGATAATCAAAACTATTCTGTTACCTGAACTAAGATATTTTCTGCTATAAATGTATAATCAAATGTTCAGTTTAATGAACTTATTTTAAATCAAGGTTTGACAGAAGAAATTAAGCTACAGATGTTTTATATATTGGGATGTGCATTTATTAACTAACCATATCAAACTGCTGCTTTTTCAAGCATCATCCAGTGACAGTACAAGGGGCAATGGGCACAAAATGGAACAGAGGAAGTTTCATACAAACATGAGGAAAAAGGTCTTTATTTTGAGGGTGACAGAGTACTCCAATAGAGTCCAGAGAGGTTGCACAATCTCCTCCTTTGGTGATACCCAAGCCCCACTGGGACACTTTCCTGTGCAACCTACTTTAGGGAACCCAATTAAGCAGGGGGGATGAACTAGACGATCTCCAGTTTCACTCCAACCCCTACAGTTCTATGATTCTGTGAAAGTTGGAATTGTCTACCTAATTGATTCAAATCTGCATTCAATGTGTTGTTTAGATCATTAAGTTGATTATGCAAATCAGTTTCCTATGGAAGATGATGACTTCCCCCACAACATGGGTTCTCTTATAATGTAATGATGATTAAAAAAACATGGCACATTACAAGAAACAGAGAAGCTGTGGGCAACCATTTGCCTCTAAAGGTGAAAAGGCAGCTGTGTGAAAGCCAATGCTCTCCATTTCTCAAATAAGCTATTAAACTGATTTATGTGGAATAAGAGGGATTTTGAAGGTAACCAGAATCATTAAAAAACTCCCAACACTATGTAATAGGTCAATTTCTGTATATTCCCTATTAAAAAATCATTTTCCAGGAATCTGTATATCACACTGAAAAGTATACTGCCAGTATCTGGGTGGGAGAGTGAGTAACAAGAGATTATGATGGCCTATGATTCGGACTGCACCTTCAACAATTTCAAGAACAGTTTATCTCCACAAATTTTGATTAAAGATAGGAGCTTAGACATCTTGGAATTGTTGTAAGGGTTTAAAAACACATCAGATATCACTCTAAGATGCCAGATCTTCCCCAAAATAATGTAATTAATTTACTCAACTTCTAGAATTTCTCCTGAATTAAAGATCATCAAGGGAATAACTTTTGGTTCTATAATTCTGTTATACTAATAGCAAACAGATTCTAAACAGATGAACACATGAAATCCTGAGAACATTCATTTGAAGATTAAAAGCAGGGGGAGGGGAACTAACACAGAAATGGGATTATTTTGATAGTCTCTATCATTTAGATTTACAGCAATTATAAAAATAAAAGAACACCTGGTTCATAAATGCATACTTGATATTTTTATTAAAATTTACACTTAAGTAACTGGAAACCAAATATGTATATATATTTTTTCTGGAAACCTGAATAGTTCTGTATTTTTTGATTTACACATGTTTCAAGCTACTGGTTTCCAATTTTAATTTCCAATCTTTTATTTTATTTTATTATTTTATTTTTTACTTCAATGCTCAAATAAAGTAGCTCAGACAATTACATATTATTTATGGGCTGGATGCCAGTAACTAACTCAATTACATTTTTCAAAACTAGGAATACTAGGAATTGGCACAATGTCAATTATAAAATTTTCCATCTAAGTGTTTTACAAATCAGGACATTAAACTTATTTATTGACTATGTTATTGATGTTCCTAACAGATAGTACTATTGCAATGTATGTTTTACAACTATCATAACATAGCAGTGACAGTGGAAATTAAAGAATGGATGCAGTAGTCTGGATTTGTCTGGTTAAGCCTATCACCATTAACTTCAATCCCTTTTTTGCATTTAGGCCAAAGAAGATTTTAAATATACTGCTTTCAAAAGGCTATGGAATGTTTTTGTAACATTACTGTCACTGTTGAGTCAAAGTCTCCCGCTTTTTTTTTTCTAGACAAATTATTAATGGGTAGATATTATGCACTGTGGATTGAGAATCAGGCCTTTGGTTTCTTTTTAGGTAAAATATCAGTTTTGCTAAGCACAGCACTTTGGCAATTTCGAGGGGAGCCAACTTATTAACTAAAATCGCTTTCCCCTCAAATTACACTTGTCTCCTTCATTCAGTATTGTTAAATAGCTTCTCCTCCAAGATGTCCTGAAGAAACATCTGGTTTCACAACACTTAAATAGTGTACTATATACAGTACGATAAAAAGTTTCCTTTAGAATCTTTTATCTCTTTCAGTGTCAAGTGTTTTTTATTATTTTTGTTTTGCTTTTTGGTTTTGTTTTTTTTTTAGTAATTGTTTAATATGAAAAAAGCCCAACCAATTGTAGTAGAGATAGACAAATATATCCCCAAATGTACACATACAGCGTCTCTGATTTGAAGCAAGAGGCACCTGTGGCCAAAAGCATAGAGACACTGAGGAAACTTATACACCAAAAACATTCATGTTTGGTACCTAAGGGTATTCATAATTATTTCTGTGACTAACGTAGTTTTCATGTTCATTCTTCACTTAAGTTTTTAAACTTAGTACATCCTTGGAGTCCTATTTCTTACACTGTCTCCAGCATACAGAACTGTTGACTCTAAGAGATGCCTTCTATTTGTAGCCAATTCCTATTCAAGAGCTATCACAACTTAGAAAGCCAGAGATCACACACTGCAAGCTCTACTGTGCCTGAACTCATGCCAGTTGTGAGCACTACAGATGTTTATTCTGTCAGCAGATGGAAACTTCATGGGTCATTTTTCCTCCTTCCTAAGGGTCAATGTCAGTTTGTTTGAGACTTGAAAACTTGCTTTCTTGTCATCAGGTCAAGGCTATGACCTAATCAGTAACAGTAGCATTTCAGGTTGGACATTAGGGAGTCTTTTACATTTATCTGCTGACTCAAGCATATGCCCATGAAACCAGGGATATATTCTTGTTCCCTTTGAGACTTGGGTTCCATCTTGTATTTTTTATACCAGTGCTGTGCAATGCAATCTGCTAAAAATAACCACGCTTTTTTTTTCACCCTTTTTTTTTTTTTTTTTTTTACCTTTGAGAATGATTCTTATGGATGAATGAGCCATCAGGGAAAATAAAGAAAAAATAAGCAAAAACAACATAAAAAGCCAACTATGCTGCATAAGGCACAGCATGAGTGATTCTGCACTTATATTTTCAAATTTAGAATAATATAGTCATTAACTATGCTCCAGAAGAAGCTCAAGAATGTTCCTCCTTTGTTTCATCGGTATAGTGTTAAAATCACATAAGCATGTTTTACTTGCTTTTTTTTTTTTTTAATCTACAAAGATCCAGAACATGATAGACATCACAAGTTAAACTTCAGCAATTAAATGACTGGCCAGTTGACTATAGCTAAGGAAATGAAGCTACAGCTTAAAACTCCCCCCTTATTGGATATGCTGTCAGAATTAATTGGACACAGTATGTGTAATGCTGCTTGTCACATACACTGCATCTCTGAGCCCATCATGTATTGTACAAAATGAAGAAAATGGATAGAGAGAGGTTTAAGGTCCAGGTTCTCTGTTTTTCAGACTACTCTGAGAATGAAAATACTAAAATTATCATACCATTAGATGCCCCTGTTCTACTTGGAAAGCCAGTTTTAAGCAGAGAGGTGTTTGTCTATAGACTCATACAGCCATTAGTCTCCTTCCACAGATGCTGAGATTTTGAAAAAATAAACAAATTATTTTTTCTAAAGTCACTTACAGCAATACCCCTAGGAACTGATAGCTTTATTTTATGCCTCTGTGAGTCCTTACCTGGAAGGGCCATGGAACTAAATGTAATGACTTACTTCATTTGGCTACACGGAATGACTATTAGAACAAGTACATAAAAAACAAGTGTATCTTGCTGGCTTACAAGTTCCAATTTTGCTTGTTGCTGCCATAACTCTGTTCTTCTGGGTCACAATAACATTAACAGTAGGTAAGATTCTGTAAGCACTGTCCTATGCAAACACCATCCTTCACTGAAATGGAATCAGACTTGATTCCACATTCTGACCCCAAGCAGAAATGCCACACGTGCAGTAACATCAATATACTATTAGGTGCACACGCTCAGGATCTCGGTAACAGCAGGGTTGTATTCAGCACGGCCATCTGGATGTGGCTGTCAGGTTAGCTTTTGACAGAATTGCGCCACTGCCAAGTTCTAGAGGCATTTTTAATCATCCCTTCCACTTGTATGCTGTGGGATCTTGGAAAAGTTACTGTACCTTCCTGTACCTCAGTTACCTTCTTTCTGAAGATGAAATATCATCAGTGATCAGTACAGCACTTTGGGATCCTACAGTTCCCCAGCCAGAGATGAAATGGCACTGTTATTGCTACTATAAAGTCAATGTATATACTACTGTGAGCTCAGTGCTTTATTGAACCGTTACAAATAACCTGTGTCTTGTGATTACAAGCACTGCACCTTCTTGGAATACAACAGATAAATAAACTTGAGCCAAGTCTTAAACCCTTAACATCCTAGTAATTAAAAAGCCAGTTCTTATATTAAGAACTACTACTTAGGAAGAAAGATTTATATAATTGGGCTTTCTATTGTAAGGAATAATGTGCTGAAAATGTGTTTTTAAATCTTCATGGAGGTCATGACTACTTTTAATAAATTCATTTCTAAAAGCCAATCATATAGCTACTTACAAGGTATTTCAACTCTGCAAGTTGAATTCTAGGTATACATTCCTTAAGTCTTACTAGAAACGCACACCTAACAGGGTTGCTAACAATCTGAATATTACTGTATTTTACTTTAAGAAATATTTTAGGGTATATGCTCATAAATGTTCATATTTTATATGCTTTGTAAGTATAATGCTCATACTTTAACTCTGTCCTGTATTTAACAGCCAAATATCTTTTCATATTCAAATATGTGAAAACTAATTCTTTGCCTTTAGAGAGCCTGACCCATTACCATTTCAGTGAAGTTTGAGAATTGTTCTCAATTTCTTTTTATTCAAAATTCTGTTCTATAGGGACATATCCTTATATTTTGTGTCTTATATCTTCCTCAAAGAGATTCCATTCCATTTTACTTCACACTCCACAAAACTTGTAACAGCTGGCAATCCCATCAGAATACAGAAAGGTACCAACCACCCTCAGAACACTCATTTCAGATTGCATTCCAAATTACAGATTTATCCTAACTGAAATCAAAGACATGGCAAGGGATACTGTCTGAAATTTTACTCAGATCCTACAAAACAGATTCAACAGATCAATACAAAGACACGACTAGCTCTTTTATTCATTTGTAGAATCTCAACAGATAAACAGTATAGTTGTTCTTATATTTTGTACTCAAATGATGTAAAAGGCTATTTGAAGAATATTTCTGTAAATTCCTTATTTTTTTACATTTAGAAAATCCATTGTGTTAATATACTCCAACATTAACACGTTCAGTAATTAAGAGAACAGTGTATTTACTGTGGTTTCTAAAATTCTATACCAAATAAGCTAGTCCACAGTTTTGTCTCCCAAAACCTTACCCAAAGCCTATAGAGTTCATATAAAATCATCAAAAAGCTTTTGGAGATGTGGCTGACCAAGGGAGTAAAATCTCAAAGTAAACGAATCGAGAAAAAAATAACTTAAAAGATGAGGAAGTTGTATGGGAATTTCAGAACAGATGCAGAATATTTCAAGCTGTTTGTTAGAAGGAAAAAAACAAAACAAAAAAACACAGCAGTCACAATGATCAGGATCTAGATGCTAGAGATACCCTCCAGGACTTAATGATTTCTAATATCTAGGAAATTACATAGTTAAACAGTAGGTGGTCACCTTAACTTCTGAATGCCTTAAGCTTCCTCCTTATAACAAAAAAAAAGAAACCCAGAAAAACAGGAATAGAAAAGTCACAAAGATCAGATGATGATTCTTTATCTCAGCACTATATTGGATGTTGTATAGAACAAACGTTCATCAGTGAGGAATACTCTCCAGCGTGGAAAGAAAATGAACCTGTGAAATTGTCAACTGTATAAAGATTTTTCCTGGGATCTTCCAGGTGCACCATCATTAATGTATTTGAAGTAACAACAGTATTAAGACAGTGTATACACAAGCAGTAAAGTACAGTAGTCTATATCATAGGGAAATGATGAACCCTTAAGCACAGAAAATAGAATTTTAAGGGAAAAGAGCAAAACTACTTCCAATCAGTGCTTTCCTACTGGGATGAAATCACAAATGAATGAGAGCTATTGGTAATCATCATGAATCAGAGCTAGAAACTGAAGAAAATCAGTAAGAAAAGCTCAGTACATAGACAGAATTCTAGAACATAGAAGAATCAAGAAGAATGAAATTGGTTGCTTTAATATATTTGTAGCAAAACTGTTCTTTATCAGTGACTGAACTACAACTAAATGTGAAGGATAGAAATGATAATGCAAATGAAGAAATATGCACCTCAACATCTCAACACAAAACCAAAATAATTTTCATTCAGTAAATAAGACAGCGTATGCTTAAAAACTGCACTGAAACTTGCTATTTCAATAGCAGAGCAAATTCTGATTTAGATGAAAAAGACTGCAAATAATTTCAAATTAGTTCCCCAAGTACATTTCTGAAGTACGAAGACTGGTTTGAACAGCTATTGCAACAATGGACAATTGTCCTAGATGGTGACACACTTCTCTAACTGAAAATAAAAACAGCAATATAAAATATGAAGTTTCCCTCAAATTACAGGCTGCAGATGCAGAGAGAATTCTTCTACTGAAGTTCTATTTGCATAACACTGAAACTGGGACCAGATAATTATTTTATCTTCTTGTTTTATAAAACAAATCAGTTTGAGATAGATATTCATAATATCACATAGCTGAACAAGAAGCCTAAACTATACTAAACTTTAGACAAAAACTCAGTGGGAAAGTAAATCATCACACTCAGAAACCTGTCAACAGCAAATAATACATGTGCCTAGCAATCACTCTCTAAGGCAAGATTCTTGATAGATTGGAACTTAATGTTTAGGACTACATTAATTGCTAAGAATTCTGAATGTCAAAATCATAATAGCTGCCCATGAAAAAACAAATACCTTCTCTCCTTCTCTGGGGTTTGCTTTTAGAAGACTTGAGGAGCCTACCCTAGAAAGCGATCTACTTCACGTGATTAAAGTGATTAAAGTGGCTTGCAGGAAATAGCACAGTGACACAAAAGGAAAACAAACCCAATTATGAGTAATAACAGCCCCAGGAGAACACTACTAGTGCAAAGAGGAATCAGTGTTCTGGTATCTGAGTGGCTCATTTACTTTGTTTTGAATATCAATTCACCAGCGTAGCAAAAGCAAATTAGCTTCTCAGAAGAACCAAGAGAAAATATTCCTTCTTTCCTTTTAAATTTAAGACATGTAGAAATTCTCAAGGTAATACAAATACTGTGGAATAAACACACTTTCCAGAACACGAACAAAGATGACACTGCTCTTCATCACATTATTTACTGTCCCTGTCAACATCCCAAAATTATGCTGCAATGTTAGATAGGAAAACAGTGCATAGAGACCAGAAGTTGCTGAATTAGAGAGCAGCTGTTTGCTCACTCAAGCAAAAACCCTGTACATTCACAGTCAAGTATGGATTAAACAAACAAACAAAGGGTCCTGGTGAGGCTATGGCATCTCAGGACTTCTCTAAGATAAGTTTTCAACCGTAATGTCTGGAAGTTACCTATGTGATTGGTTACATGTGTGAATTATGTCTTTAGAATCAAACTGATAATCCCACCATGCTGCAAGCAAAGTTCACCACAGTCTTACCAGCTCTGTTCAGCCAGCTTCATGAAGCAAACACTTCTTGCTCCTAAATTAAACTTGGTTTGCTTTCTCTTCACCGAACTAGGAATCAGCTACGCTCTCTTTATAGCGATATATATCCTTTATGACATGTGGGCATGGTGGCGATGAGTGTTGACAGTTGGAGTAGTTGACGTTAGAGATTTTCTCTAACTTCATGATTTTATGAGCTAGCAGTCTGATTTTTATTTTTATGTTACAAATCACATTAAAGAGAATTTGTTACCAGGTTTGGAACCTAAATAATAACATTTAATTAAACCATTATAATAAATATTTTTCAAACATATGAACGTTTTGAAGTGGTAATGCATATGAAGACAAGAAGGATGTTGTTCCAAAAGCATACCTGCATTCTCAGAGGGCTTTCAGTTAGAATCCACATTAAGTGTTTCCAAAGACACTAGGCTGACATGTGATAAATGAGAATTGTCAATATGTTGCACTACAGGAGATACAAGGGGTGCTCTGAAAGTAATGCCTCCTGTTTTCTTATGTTGGTCCACAACATCAAAGGTAGTTGTTGGTTGGTATGGCAGTAGAAGTTTAACTTTTCTGCCAATATTCCATTATCTTTTGTTGCTGTTTGACAGATCGTAGCAGAGAGGCACTCTGACAGAATAACATCTAATATGGAAGCACATATGAAGAAAAAGTGTCTCTGAGTTTCCCCATGTGGACAAAATGGCATCCAGAGACCTTCACTGATGCTTGCTGAATGTTTACAGAGACCAAACAAAGCACGTGAGCACAGTGAAGTGGTGGGCAGAGCATTTCAGCAGTGGTGACAGCAACAGTGATCATCTCCACTGACGCAGGTTTTAATGAGAGCAGCACATGGGTTCTTGTTCATCACCAGCAAAAACACAGAGCTCATGGAGGGGACTGTGCTGAAAAATAGCTCTTTGTAGCTGAGAATTTGCTCTATCCAACATTGCAACTGTGTTCTTTTTATCCATGTTGCTTATATTGTAATAAATAGAAGGCAGTACTTTCTGAGCAACCTATTCACAGTAGTTTTTGAAAGAAAAAATTCACAAGAGGAAAGAGTTTAAGTCAAAAGCAGGTGGTACACAAGTGACTCTGTTAATAAGCAAAACTTAATTAACTTATAAGCATGTTGAAGACTTCCAATATACGTGATTGTCTAAAATTTAAATTAAAAGGTTTAATACAGTGCATTTCCTACTAAACGTATTTGTAATTCCGCCTTTGGTATTAATTGAATTTTATATACAGACATTAAGATACTGGATAAATTTTCAATGGGATATCATGAATCTGTATCTGATAATGTTGTCAAATGACAGAAACAGTTTTCCTTCACTTTAAGAAATAAAGAGACAGTACCACCTCAGCAGAGAAGTCACTCCCATGCTCCCCTGCTCTGGGAAGAGTCCTTCATTTTCTTCCAGACATCTTTAATGTCTGGCTAATTCTGATGTAAACTAAGACGCAGCCAAAATGAAACCTTGCGTCACTGTTTATTGCTGCAGTATTGCAGTACACTGCAACTGCCTGGGAGGACTCTCTGAAGATTGTTCATCAGCCTAATGACAAACCAGCAGCAACTCTTTTCTCACAGACTATTCACGATGACAGTTAATAAAAGCATAAACAACTATAATCTAGAACTGCACAAACAACAAATAAATGATTTCATATACGAAACAGCTTCTCCTTTCTTGCCTTGCAAAGGAATTACAAGTGTTTGCAGCAACCAAGAAGTACATGGAAACAGCCACTTGTAACTGCACAGCAAGTGTCTTAAGTAGTAGATGTCTGAACTATCTGCAAACAGGATTAGTTTTTTGTGCGCATGTTAACACATCTTTCACTTATTTAATTAGAAGCAATCTTTACAAATAAGAAGAAATCTAGCACATGACAACATCAGTGGGCAGCCATTACATATTTAAAAATCTTGAGTTACAAGAAATCAATCAGATGAAAAATGTTATGTTTTTTCTCAATTATCTGTGCTTTCTCACATGAATTAATTACTGCTGCGTGATCCACAACCTGGAGAGGGCTACTGATTCCCAGGTTTAAAAGTGGAAAACCCCGATTTCCACATCTACTGAAATTCATTTTGGTTTCCTGCTCTCAGCCCCATGAAGGATTTTAATTCTCAAACTAATACGAAGAGAAAGTCACTCTAAAATAAAAAGACTTATAGACTATGCAGAATCAGTAAACTTCTCCCTCTTTAGAATACACTCACTGAATTTACCATTATTCTCAGCGTACGGTCCCTGAAAATGCAGAAAAATTGCCAGCAGGAGTCCAAAGTCTGACAGAGATGAAATCTTAAAAACTAAGCATGCGTGTAAGAACATAGAACAACATTAAAAAAAAGTATTTTAGCACCAGGAGATGAAAATGATCACTTCATTGAAATAATGTGCCTACTTTTATATGTACCTTTGTAACTTCTCAGAAGGCACATTCAGAGGATCAAACAGGAGTTTTAGTGGACTTAGCTGCATGCATACAGACACTGTGCTTCCTAAGGTTGCCTCTGCTTTGCAGATTGCTGCAAGATTTTACTCACAGCTGCTAAAATATTCTTTTAGATGAGGAGATATAAATTTAAAACTTGCTTCCATAAACACTTCTCAGAGATGCCATCTGAAAATCAGCCTGTTCTCCAAGAAAGCTCTGTAACTCCATTTTAACTTGAGAAGCACACATTACAAACTTCTGGGAGTTTTACCAACTCCTGGAGGCTTACACTAACATTGAGCAGACACTGAGATGAACTTGGGATGGCAAGAAATGAGGGTGAATAAGATGCAATTCTGCTGTTAGAAAGAAGGGAGATGAATTCTAACATTCTAACAGCACTGGTTATTCCCTGAAACTGTTTGGTTTAAAAAGCATGAAGTGGCAGTCTGTTGGCTACTGACAGAAGTCCTGATGAGAAAGAGAACTATTACAACAGCACTGATAGCAGCGCTGCTCTGTCAGATCCTGGGACAATCTGAGCATCTGCTGGCCATCCTCAGACACTGCGGAGTCAGTTTCTCTGTTCATAATCAAAGGTGTAACCAAACTTCGATGCTGTCCCAAAGGACTATGATTTCTTACCTACACAGGGTTTGTAATGTTCACTGAAAAACTTGGAAGATGCTGTAGCAGCAGAAACAGCAGGCACAGACTCACACTCCTGTTTGAAAACAAGATTCTACAGCATTCATGTTCCCAGCTATTTATGCATCTCAGCACTTTCTGTGCTGTGATTTCACTTCATCTGCCAAAGTAGACAGACTTCTATATTAGATAAGTGTTTGGGGGTTGTTGGGTTTGTTTACAGGATTTTTATTTTTTTTTATTTTTTTCTTTTTATTTTGGCAACAGATTGCAAGAGTTCTGAGAATAACCAAGTTCTCAGTATTTTTGTATTTATAGTTTTCTGTGTCCAGAAGGAAACAAAAAAAATATCTTGATTATGTTTTGCTTTACTCAAGAGCTAAAAGCCCTCCTGCGTTATGGTGACTCAGAAAAAAGCAGTTGTGAGTCAGAGATTAACTAACCCTTTATTTCCTTACTCATTTTAGCTGTCTTTGCAGATGATGCCTGAATCTAAACCAGAGTAATGAGTGATAACACCATAACACATGATTGGGATGCAAAGCAGGCCATCTCATCCTCAAATGAATTGCTTGTCATGAGAAAGGGACATTATGTAAGCTGATGGGTGATGTACAAAATACCATTTTAAGATATGGTGTTTTGCACAGGGCAGCATAAAAATTACACAAGGGAGGTTTCAAACTCTGCCCTACAGTGGGAATCAAAGTGCAGTAATGAGGCAAAATATGAATTTTAGCTGCTGTACACATTGTAATCCATGCAGCATCTGGCTGTAACTCTACCCTAGCACTGGAGAGAAAGCAGGGAGAAAAGAAAGCAGAAGAAATTTGACAACAATGTAAGCACAAACATCTTGGATGCAGGGAGAATTTGTTGTGAGCCTTTCATTTTGAACTCTACATGTTACAACAGGTTATTTCCTCCCCATATATACTTCCTAGTATATATTTTTTCTTAAGTTCTCGTCAAGCCAAAAGAAAACTTATCTTTTACTGCATGTCACTGAGTGATATGAATTCTATTCAGTATCACACTTGGGTTTTTAAGAGACTGTGATGCTATAACAAAGCACTAACACAGCAGCAAGCTCTGCATACCAATAGCTGCATTTCTTATGCAGGCTGACTTCCGCCCAACGGAACTGAAACCTTTTCAGAAAAGCAATGCAAATTATTGCATTTGTTGTCGGGTCATGTAACAAAACTACACAGAATTGAGCAAGGAAAACAAAGCTCTTTTTTTCTGCCTTTGCAAAATTATCTGTGATTGCTACTGGAATTATACATTATATTTCAGGCAGGAACACAGGTCACTGTGGCATGCTGGAATAGGATACAGGATAGATGGAGGACTGAGAATTTCTTCTGTGACAGCTAATGAAAGGCTGAATGTGCCCTTAGGCCAAAAAGGGAACAGACTTTTTTTTTCCTTTTGGTTCAACGCTGACAGAGTGGGGATAGTTTATTTGCTGTGTTGGTTACTTGTACCAATAATCTGCGTGTACCACATCAGAACTTTCTACTCTACAGATGTAAAAATTAACACAATGTAAAAAGAATGATATCTATATGCTCAATGTAGCCTGTCGAGATGGAACTCCATCTGAGCTCACTGAGGACACATCCCATATAAAAGCAGCTAAGCTCAGCTGCAAAGTAATGCCATCCAGTCAATGGAACTAAACAAGAGGTGATCAAAGAACTTATCTTCTCTCCATAAACATCTGACCAACGGAAAAGAAATCCAGTCTTTACCCATCTAAAGGCAATACTTTCTACCAACAATAACAACAGAAGTTACAGGGACCAGATGGTAGAAGATCTCATCTCTCCTAGCTTCAAATCCATGTTCAGATTGGCCACTGGGCAATACAGAGGAGACATTTATGCATTTAGAAATAACTTTGCTTTATAGGCACAAAATGCAATATTAATATGCTTGTTGCAGTGGCATCCCTTCAGAACCGCATGATTGGTAATTCTAAAAGGATCTATGGGGAAAAAATAACAGGGTGCCTTGAAACTGTTGTAAGATATATTTTCCCAGAAAGGCAACCATTTGCAACTGAGGAAGTTCTTGCATTAAACGTGGCAAGACATGCTGTTTGAAGTTCAACCCAGACTGCATTTTTTCAACAGCAATCTCATTTATGGCAATAGCAGCGCAATGCTACATTTACAGGGTTGGAGGTTAAATGCAACTCAGTTCAGCTCAGACACAAGAACGTTGTTTATGAGCAGAATCAACAAAGCCATTCTAATAAGACTCTGGGGTGTAAATTAGAGATAAGAAGACAAATCTCCCAATTAAAATTTTCCTTAAGGTTGAGGGCTTAAAGTCATTACAGCACTGTGGCCAAACTGGAATACCAAAAAAAAAAAAAGGAAAAAAATCCCCTCTTAGCTGTGAGGAGACTAAGACAGAGAATCAGAATGAGTAAATTCAGAGCCAGACAGACTATAGACAATTTATTCTAATAATAGGGATGTGTCTAGACTTCAGGCCAAATTCTGAGAAACCACTGTAGTTGAAATCAGTGAGAACCCTGCTTAGAAAGATGAAAAAAAAGACTTCATCATTTGGTCATAATATATTGCACACCGTATGAAGTAAAAATGCACAAAAAAGCATCAAATAAAACCTCCTTCAAGGAAAAAAAAAATCAACACTTTGATAGAGTTTTTTAGTATGTGATTTCTAAGCAATGCAGATTTGGATCTTAACCATAAATTTTCTTTGAAAATATACAAGATTTATCGAATGAGTAAATGAAAAACCCAGCCTGTCTAACGAGAAGTGAACAGTTTTGAACCTGAAAGATTCCAAAGTCTCTAAAGTCTGGACTGGTTTCATGAGTTCTGGTTCTCTCGCCTGTCAGAGGAGTACAAGCACAGAGCCTGCTCCTGTGAGGAATGAACGTCCACCAAAATTACCCTTAGCTGTGGCTGTTCCAGACCTACATCTCACAGAATGAATGTATCCTGCAGCACGCAATGAAAACTATGGAATGACATTCTCTTTTTCATATATTTCCTATTCTAAACATGCCATAGATGAGTGTGCCTAGGGGAGAGAAATAAGGCAGAAGTTTTGCACTTTTCAACCATCTGGGCCTAGAACTCCCAAGCTTTCATACTGCTCAAGTCTTTTTGCATTGGAGAAAGTTAACAGCTAAACCTTGCAAGAACACAGGAAGAGGAAAAACAGCAGCGCAGACATTCAGGTAACACCACTGGAATTTATATTTACCTCCACCTACAGGTGACAAATGTAATTTGCCTGGACATTTTCAGCAACTTCTTTTCTTTGGTTAAAAGATATCATGCTCTACACTCTGTAGTTTTCTCGATCTGAGAGGAAATGACAACAAACTGACAACTGACAAAGAAACATCTCCCGCATCTCATTTTTATTTACCATTTATAAATGTTAAGAAGTTAAGAAATGGTAACAAGTTAAGAAATAAACTTTCAGTCTCTATGAACTGTACTAGAATGCATACTGCAATTTCTACAAAAGCCACCTAAGGAGCTCAAGAATTGATTTTTTTCCCCTCTGCATTAAATGCATTACTGTGGAAGAATAATACCTTCATTTTTAAACTGCTATATCATCAAAGTCTCACAATTACCTTAACATGCCTAATGTCTTCCAGGTCACTGAAATCAGAAGCAGCCATGTTTGAGCTCCTTACAGAATACTTGGATCAGCACCCTAGACAAAAGAGCTAGCATTTCCTTCATAAGAACTGGACAAAAACAATGAATCAATTTTCCTTACGGAAGCATCATATATACCTGTTGTATTTGGTTTATATTGCTGGTGTTCATATGAAGTCTTATTAAAAAAAATATTTTACTATCACCCTAACTCGTACCAAGCATTAGCAACTTCTTAAAATGTGCCAAGTTTCCAGCTTCTTCAAACTTCCAGTTTGAACTGGTAGTAAGGCCCCAAACCGAGCCTTACTGTTTCCCCTCAGTCTGCCAGTCCTTCCACCTTACCTTTGGAAGGAACTGGCTTCCCACATATGCTTCTTTAAAACAAAACCTAAATATTTAAGTGTGATCTCTTTGTAGATGACAAACAGCTCATTGTTCACTCTTAAAAAACCAGCATGTAGATCCATAAAAATTGACCAGCAAAAATAGATGCTTGCTGCCATCATAAATCTGCTAGGGTATCTGCTATAGGCATGGCAGGGACTCTTGACATCTTTATGCTCTCATAATTACAATGAGTATAATAAAAAATGCATTAAAAATTGGAAAAGAATGACTTCAATGTTAATTTTGTCTAAAAATCCTCATGACTTACTGTACAGTGTTGTCAAGAAAAATGAAGGAAAGAAATAGCCTGGAAATCTCTATTGTGATTGATGAAGATGTATTGCTTGGTTTTGCTTCCTGTAAGTTACTGGCAAAAAGTTACTTGTTCCCTACACATTATTTCACCCCTTTTTCTCTGTCAGTCAGCATCTCCAGTTGCTTCTATTTCAGCTGATTTCAGTGTGCCTTGGAACAAGCCCTCAACTTTGCCAACAGATTGTCTGGTGCCTGTCTTTGTAACTTTATGCTTTTCAGACATGAGAGAGATTGCACTGCAGTCCAGGCAGCTGTTTCGTTACGCTCCCTTTCCTTCAGTAGCTGGCAATGAGACCAAACAGTGAACAAAATCCAGGCAATCCCCAAGCTCCACAGACAAGAGGCACTACGCTGGAACAGCCAAAACGTGGCACTGTTATCATCAAGAGCAGTCACTTTCATACATTGTTTTCATGGAAAACTAGTTTTGGAATATTTTAGAAGTCTGACTGCAGAACATGTAGGGTATGCCACTAAAGCACAAGCTGGCTGGGACACCCAGAGCACCAGGCTTCTCAGCAAGACTTCCAAGAAAACAACAGCAGCACTGACCAACAGTGCTCTGGCATCTATGTTTTTTGCTGGTTATTGAGTGAAGCAGGATAAAGCTGTATTGGGGATGCTGGCATTGCTCTCCATTCGCCTCCCTCTTCCTGATGTACTTTAAGACCCAGTGTTATGGTTTATCTGGCTAAAATAACAAAACAAACCCCACAACAGTACACTAATTGGCTTTGCTTAAACAACTATACAGTAAAAGCACATCTTCAGATAGGAAACCTGATTTTTTTTTTCTTCAAAAGATCCAGCCCAGACTAGCAGCTTTTATAAAAAGACAGAGAGATTGTAAAAGGAGATGTAGCAATTATTCCTGACAAACAAGCAAAAACAAGCTTTAGGAAACAAAATCCCTCATTAAAATTCAAAGGTGATATTAGGCAATGCTTGTTTGTACTGTGTCAGGGTCTTCAATGTCAGCAAATCTGAATGATTTAATAAAACAGTAACATCATATAAAACTAAGGAATAATTGCTAAGGGATTTGATTTAGTAGTAGTTGGGTAGGGATAGCAATAGGAGGATGGTTGGACTAGATGATCTTGTAGGTCCTTTCCAACCTTATGAACCTATGAACTGATTTCCATTGCAACCCTTGCAATTAGAAGTATGGGGCCAAAGCATATCCCACTGTAAGAAAGCTTCACACAGTTCTGGTTCTTCACACAGTTCTGGTATAAACCAGGTAATAATGAAGATACTTCTAGATTCTTTCCTGCTTTCCTAGTCTTCTAAATCTAAATTTAGAGACTTGGAGCCCTAACCAAATGGTCAGGGATTCTGTTATGCTTGATAATGACTTAACATGCTACCAAAATGTATTATCTGTTACCAAAGCTAGATTCTCAGCAACACTAGACCAAACACATGTACGAGGGCCACTTGCCTAGTTAGTTTTTAAATACTGTATTAGTAATTTATTATTTTTCTTTTACAAGTTTGTGTTTCTAAATATTCTACTTTCTTGTAATAGTATACTGCACTGTATTTTGTCTATCATTACAATCTCAAACACTGGAAAACATCTGCATAGGAAAATAAATGACTGCAGGATAAAAGATCAAGAGCTACTCCCATCTGCCACGCTATCTTTAATTGTAATTGAAATATTAACTCTAAAACATGCCCATATCTATGTGCTTAAAAGATCCAAATCAAGATTTCTGAAAAATCTATCCAGAATAAAGATTCTGCAAACAAAATTGCTACTCTTCTGTAACATACAAATGATAATATGCACATTAAAAGTAGTTGTTAACATCCTCCAGAAATAGGGAAGGTAGAACAGAAGTGTACATGCTAAAATGATAAATTACCGCTGTTTTTGGCTATTTAGACAAGCAGTAAGTTATAAAGGCAGTACAAGGCTGAAGTAAGTAGAAAAAGGAAAAACAGGTACAAAACCAAATCATTCTCTTGTGTACTAGTGCAAATTTAGCACCTCTAAGAGCTCAATCACATCAAATGTAGAGCCAAGTAGGGCAGTTACAAACTCAGCAGCAAGGTACAGCAGAATTGCTTTAAGCACTGACAAATCTTTAACATAGGAAGAAAACAGATGAAGAAAAACGTTGAAGGGAATAATTGTCTCCATTATCTCTGGCATACAATGACTTACTTATGCATTTAGCATATGGCCTGCACACAAATCCAAAGAGTTTTCAAACCAGGCTCTGGTGACTAAGAGTCAACCCCAGCCCTACGCAGATGAAATTAAATGGCTGCACTGAATGAATTGAAGAATAATGCTCTATAGCAAACGGGTGGAAATTGCCTGCAAGAGGATAGGCTGCACTTGATATTGTCAATTTGTTTACAGCACAGCTTCCAAATACAAAACACCTAAAGCCTGCACTCAGCTGACAGAAAGGTATGCTTCACAGAAGTGGCATCAGAATACAAATAAATTGGATACCACTTAGAGACTTGAAAGCCATTGAAAAGCAGTGAGATGAAAGGCAAATGCCACTGAAAGTGACAGCAATATTTTCTTCCAGAGCACAGAAAATGTAGAAGAGAGACCTCTTAAACAGCATAAAGAGAAAAGATGCTGTGCTTCGATAATTGAGTACTATAGCTCTTCATGGAATTAAAGTTAATATTTCAAAATAGGAGTGCATTGAACAGCATTGCTGCTGAGAATCCCTCTCTATTGTTTTCTTGACATAACGTACAATATACCAATATAAGAGGAGCCAACTACAGACTGCAGTGTAGGCAGCTTTGTTTTCACCTGCGATTACCATTTTGCCATAAACTACTGAGGATGAATACTTGAGTTGAAAATACTGTGTACAATATCTCATTTTGCATAACTGTACTTTGTCTAATGTTTCCAAATGTCTCTTTTAATGAAGCATTATGGCACGATACACTGCTACATTAAAATGTCTCATGACATTAGCTTTACATCAAAGTTTAGAACGCTGGCATTTCCCCACATAACACTCAGTCTGCTGAACATTTTTACATAAATGCAGACTTTTTAACCAATCAGGCATGTCTTGTTCATTTTTCAAAATATTATGGCATATTACACCTCAAAATAAAAGCTGAGACTCTTGCTTTTCAGATAAATGAGTTTCCAATTGCTAGCAGAAATAATATGGCTGCTAAAATGGAATGAATCAAACGTCAATGATTTTTGGGAGATTATTGAATGGCTTTTTACAAAACACATAAAAGCAGATGACAAACTCATATGGCTTTTCAACTAATTTCAAATGTCTTTTTTCCAACTCCTTTTTGTGCTTCATCTTCTCCATCAGCACTGCTGATAACACTGCAGTGCAATGAGACAGGCACAAGAATTACGTTTGAGACTCCTACAGGAGTCAAACAGCATGGTGGCTGGGAGAAAACTAAGCAGATCTAAAATCACATCAGGGGTTTTGTCTTAGGTTAATTCAGTCTTACTGACTGCCCCGGGAGCACAGGTCTGTACAGATGGAGGAGGACTGAAGCTGAGGGCTTAATGAGATGGCAAGGCAGTGACTAGTTAGACAAAGTGACAGTGGCAGTATTACTGGATTATATGCTTTTATTTTTTTGCTGGAAAGCATAGAAGCTTTCACCTTATTCCTCTAATTGCAGCAGTCGCTTTGAATGGAAATGAAAAACAGACTTCTAGCCATATATGAATAAACGAAATTTGGAAAACAAATGTCCTACCTCTTATACTACAAACCACATGTCACTTCCCATCACTCTATAGTAATAAAGATTTTGATACAAAGAACAAATACTGCAAAATGATCCAGCAAAAAGGGAAAAGAAAAAAAACAATTATCCCTCTAAAGCCTTCTGTTCTTGGGAGAGAAGGGAAGTAGCACTGTTTGTTAAAAAAGTATGTACAAAGCACAATACCTCCCCCTTCTGCTTCAGGGAAAGAAACATCCCTGTCTCCAAGTCTGACAGAGTTTAGTGCTAAGCACGTGAGTAGGTATCAGTCAGGCTTGTTAAGAGAGATTTCAATATCACAAGACTTGCAGGTGTTACTCAGAACTCTGGCTCTAGTTGCCTCCATTCTCCAAGTTTCCTTTGTTCATATATGAATTACTTCATTCAAGTAATGCATTTTATTAAATAGGGACCAAATGTAAGAAGTGTGTGCATATGTATAAATTCATAAAAAAACACTTCCCCCATCACAAAATAAATTCCCCTCTCCTTCGTCATACAATGCTCAAATATTCTGTTGATTTCTGACTCCAGTTTATCACTGCCTTTGTCCAACCTACACCTGAAAGTTACTCTGGAGAACCTCTATACCATGTACAAAGTTTATGAAGTATTTCTTATTGAAATCTGTTGGAATCCTGTAGAAACAAAGGGGTCTGCTGTACTTTTTCTTACAATATTTGGGTTCCTCCTATATATTATTGGTAGATATAGACACGATGAGTCTTAAAAGTATTCATTAGGATACTGAACTGAAAGGCTGTTTCTGGAAATGTTTTATAGGCCTTCAAAGCTGCACATTGAGAAGGTCGCTACTCTGGCAGTTCACAAGAATTGCAGAGAGCTTTCAGTGTGATCCACACACACAAAGCCTACTCTGAATTAGGACTGACTGCATTTGAAATCAGCACCGCTTCTCTAGGACGGATGCAACTCCACATTTTCCTTTGTGTTTATCTCTAACAGCTAATGACAGCAGCCAAAGCTTTGGGGCTTCCTCCTGCATGCACACCACCTAGAATTCCAATCAAGTGGAAGGAAAAAATTAAATGCACACCTGTTAGTGCTGATGTTTCACGGTCCAATCCTATAAACATGGGCCTGAATGCTTACTTCTTTTGACATAAGCAGGAAGTAGAGCTAAATCTGTAGACTCAATACTAACAGTTGATTTTATAATTTTTCCTTATAAACAGGAACAGAGAAGTCATTAATATGGAGACAAAAATCAGGAGATAAAGACATTTTCATGTTCTCATTAAGGTGCATATCTCTATATTATAGGTACAGATCAATACCAGCTGAACAGACTACTATAGGACATAAACATAAGGGCACTTAAGCTGCTTTCCTTTTGGAATTGCTTTACTGATAAATTACCAATGAGACCGTGACCTCATTTAAACTAGAAAAAGATACTGAATATTCAAAAGTGAAAATCCAGTCAGGTCTAGATGTCCTTTCAGGACCACACTGAAACAATGCAAAAGGAAAAGTGAAACTTATCCTTGTCTTAGCACCGCTAGGACATAGTGATAGAGAGGGCTCAGTGATGCACCTGTGCTACTGCATGCATGCTAACTACTTCTAAAGTTACACTGACGCCCTATTTGTGGAATTAATCTCTCTGACCACAAAGGGAAACCTTTTCTTCTTTCTATACTCTTATTAATTGAAGGCACTTCACTGGCTCATGTTGAATTGAAGTCAGAGAATTACACCACAAACAAGTTGCTTTGCATCCCTTCTGCTTGCATGCTAATTATTAAGTTGTAAAAAGCACTCTGTGTCTAGAAGCATAGATTGGATTGGATTCTGCACCTTCCCAAGGTACTGAAACGGCAGCAAGGCAAGAATACATGCTCTGGGCTGTGACTACAACACACTGAGCTTCACACCCTGCCTTACAAAGCCACCTGCTTAGGTGCCAGCAGGCAGTCATTGTTTAGGAATCCAGAAATTCCACAGGCATTAATTGCAACGCACAGGAATAACCCTTATGCTGTACCTACTAATAATAAAATTGTAAAGGAATGCTCCTTCATCTCAAGAAAGCAGAGCTACACTTATTTGTCACCCTGCGATGCGATTTATAAGGAAAAAAGCTCTATATTCTGCAAAAGTATATTTCTCCTTTGAAAAAAAAGCCTGATTCTATGACTCTAGTAAAGAGCTTTCATCTTCCAGCTCTGTTTAGGACATCACTAAGTGGGTTGCCTGATTAAGATCATCAGGCTATGGTCTTTAGCTAACAGTAACAATATTTCCCTGCACACTGACTGTGTTTTGAGAGAGAGTAACTCAGATCAGATTCAACAGTTCTTTATCAAACTGCCTGTAGACATGCAAGGAAACGATGCTGTATTAAAGCAATTTGAGTTAAAGGATCCTAGGTCCTATTCACCAGCCTCTCACTGCAGGCTTCTACTTCACTACTGCTGGCTATAACACCTCTCCAAAAATACATCTGGTAATTAGGCTAAACATCTCAGTTATGCATTAGACAACAACGCTGATTCACTCACTATCATTTACTCTTTACATTGGTGTCTTATTTCTCCACCTCATCCTGACCATTATTTTCCCGATCTGCATACCCAGAGAAACTGTATCCAGTACAATCTCTTCTTCTGGGCACAGCTCTACCAGTTTAAAACCAAACACATCATTCAGACAAAGTTCTAGCACAGCCAGCCAATACGGGAGAGAAAGAATCGTGCCCATAAAAACAGCTAGAGTGCTTTGTTAAGTTAGATATATACAAACTCAATCCCAACTTCATTTGTGTCATTTCTGGCTTTTCTGGCACCTTGGTTGTCAAAGATGATGTGAACATACTGCACTGCTAAAGTAATACTTCATAATTCATTAAGCAGTTGTCAAGCACTCACAATTCTTCTCATTTCATTAGAAATAGACTGAACCGGACCAAACTAGTTAAAATAAATAGACTCAAGTACAGAACTTGAAGTACACCCTTCTGTATATTAGCAGTCAAATCTTTTGGCAAACATTACTGAAAAAATGTTTATGACATAATTGCAAAATACCTTTAACATGAAAACCTGCTAAGGGTACAATCATACTAGAATAGTGGAGCTGTAAGATATTAGAAGACTCAACAGTAAACACTGTAGGATCAGTATACATAATATACACAAGATAAATGCCCAAGAGCTTTAATGTTTAGGGAGCCTTTATGCTTTGCTTTACACTGATATAAGCAGCTGTACAAAAGAAGTCAAAAAGCAATCAATTCAACATATAAAACAAATGCTCATGCTTCGAAGACTACTTCCCTGAGTTAAGACCCTGTCAGAAGACACAGGGCCTGTGTTTTCAATAATTAGTACTGTACAAAAGTGAAGCATACCAGCATGAAGCAGAATGACTGCCTTGCAATGCTTTAGTAAATTAGAAGACTTGGTGTAATAAGTGAGGCTGCAGAAAAGATCAGGCATATAGCATTTCTTCAATGGCAGCTACTGGTTGTGGAAGCAGACATACTGCACTGAATCCGATCAACTCTGTTCTGGTGGCAACAAGTATTAAAGGCTTTGCAAGCAATCTCTATGTTTAACTCAGTCTGTAAAGAGAAACTGACACAGTGCAGAAATCTACCAAATCTGAAGCCATGGCTACCCACACTGTGAAATACTGGAAAATTAATCACTGTTATTACACCAGCTATTACACTGAGTACTGCTTCACCACGGAAGGCAATTGCTTTCTGACCGCTGAGGTGATCAGTGTTTACCCCGAAGGAAGCAGCCTAAGAACCCCTGTAACTATCCAAGACAAGACAGAAAAATACATCTGTGCAACACATACATTTCTACATAGCAAGCCAAATTAGATTTCACAAAATAATGGGCCCTTTTAAACCAAAACATGAAAAAAGATGAGTAAAATACTTTGCATAACACAGATAATGCATTTAACAGATTGCTAGCTTCCTGACACTCACCCTCTGGGCTTATATGCCATGAATGAAATTGCTGTGGCTGTCAGTGGGCTTTCATATTTGTCCCTTCCACACTGAAACAATCAGATTTAATTGGTGAAAAGAAATGACAGTGATCTCAGAAGCCATTAGAAGAGTCAGGTTTAGCATTGCATTAAAAAGGGAAATGTTGACCTTAGCTCCAAAACATGCAGGGAATCTTTGAGTGGAAAAGCAAAATAATATTATTATTTTACATAGACTATGTTGTACATATATGCTTTATTTTTAGACAACAGTCAACTATGACAATGTCACTTCTTTTGCTTTGCAGGTAAGTAATTTTTAAGTATGTAAGCTGTTAAGTATAATGAACTAGAACAAAAATTATGAAGTATTTTCATGTACATACATTTCTGTGAGGTGATTAAATACCAGACAATCCACATTTAGCACTTTTGCTGTCAAACATCACAGGCAGGCATGGCTTGCTTAGCCTGCAGAAGTCAACCCAATGCATGGTAACTCAATTCACAAATTACAAAATACAATTGTAATGCCACCCCATTCCACCACACGTGCTGACTCAGTGAATGTTTCCTACTGCCAAAAGTAATATTTTGAGGTTGGGAAGAGAAATATAACGCTGA
Organism: Cyrtonyx montezumae; assembly: GCF_038088225.1. Classification (NCBI taxonomy): domain Eukaryota; kingdom Metazoa; phylum Chordata; class Aves; order Galliformes; family Odontophoridae; genus Cyrtonyx; species Cyrtonyx montezumae. Next base: position 8,951,362 of record NW_027072078.1, on the reverse strand, counting down.
GACTGAAAAGAAAAAAAATTTTACTACCAGTTACATCTCACCAGGAAAAATACACTGTCTTATATGCCAGCCCCTGCTCCTCACCCTTCTTAAAGGGGTTGTGGTTACCACAGAAATTGGAGGCATTACTTTCAGAGAAATTATGTAATCTAGGATTATAACTTCTTATCCAACCTTAAAATCTTGGGGCATGAAATAAAGCTTCCAGAAAAAAGACCAGGTATGTTTATCCTCTTCGTTGCTTTGCCAAATCTCACTGTACTTTTATGAGTAAAAAATCTACTATCAGAAAAATGCAAGCAAACTGTTACTGATGTTTTACCTATGAGCAATTTAACAGTTCTTTCAATTCCCAAATGAAATCTGAAATAAAAACACTACAAGTAGGTTAATTTGAAGTTTCATCATTTTCATTTCAAAGGCTTTTTTTTTTTAAATGTTAATTTGTCCTGAGGCATAAATGAAATACAGACAAACTGTATTAGATTTTACTTTGCTAAAAGTAGATTACAGGTCTTCTCCATTGGGACACTGAATTCTCAGTTCTTACAGAAGTAAACTCTTTTACCAAAAGTGAAGACACACACAGCAGATACCTACCTGAGAATTACTAAGGAGGCAGTTCAGAATTGACCCTGCCAAGTGCAAGAACTCTGTCCACGAAACACAACCAGTACTGAAACGTGTTTAAGCACTTAGGTTTAACAGAGCTGAACCCAAAATACAAGTTAAGTAGGTGCCTGATTAAATGCTCAAATTCATGGGGAAACTATTTACTCAATATTTAAGTTCAAAATATTTAAGCTTCCCCCCCCACCCCCAAACTCTGGGCTCAGTAGTTTGGTGCTTCTCAGTCAGAGTGCTAAATGATAAATTATATCATTAGCTATAGATTGAATCCAGGAGATGAAGCAATCCAGGAGATGAAGCACCAGGTATTTCAGATACGCATCTCATCCTGGTGAATGACGTCTCCGATCTGACCAACCTGAGCATATCAGCATTCAGAGCTCACAACTCTGATCTGAGCACAGGGAGGTGGTGGGCTTAGGGCTATTGTTTTCTCTAAGGAACTGGCTTCAAATATTCAACATTGTTTACTTCCCCATCTCCTTTGGGGGGTTCGGTACCACTGCTGATGAAAAAGGCCAGGTTCATTAATAAAACTCAAGGGAATCAAAAATTCCATACTCAGAATCCAGAAGCCAGCCTCTACAGTCCCTCTCCTGCTCAGCAGCTTCTTTGGAGCTGTACAGACTTTTGCTCCCATTCTGCCAATCCTGCCACGCAGCCTAGAAATTTAGCCTCCCTTACATTTCTTCAACCTATGTGGACTGCAAACCCACGCATCACTCAGGTCTGCAAAACCACGCGGCAGAAGCATGTCTTTCCTGGAAAAGACACATTAATATACAAGAGCCAGGAAAAAAACAACACTAAAATGGAGCAGTATAGTAACATATGAAAGTAACTTTTCTAAAAAAAAAAAAAAAGAAGGATGTATGGCATGTAGAAATGCATTTGGCTGCAGTTTCTTCCTAGTCCCTTTAATGCCATTGAGATCTTAGATATTTAAGAAAAGACTAAAAAGATTTCTAAAACGTTTCTAAATTAAATAACCTATATAGTTCATCTAGTTTCCACTGACAAGCACTAGACTGGAACAAGCACGGATCACAGGCATCCTGGGGAAAGGAATGGCTAGCCTCAGGGTGGCTTCAGATTTTATGGCAAAAGAGAAACATACCTCATACTAAAACAGAAAAGATCTGAGAATGGCATAGAGCCTCAAGGTCCTGGAAATACTGAAAAACAGAATGGGATTTCCTGTTCTTTGAGTAAATTCAGTGTAACATCAAACTATCAAAAACCAGGCTATGCCCAATCCTGGCAACATAGATGTACTAGAATCATCAAGCAACAAAAACACAGGGGTGAAAATAGCAACAACAAGCCAAAATAAAATGTGCTACAACAGAGAGAAGAACCTTTGTCCGGTTTGCAGCACTAAGAAGGAGCTGAATGTGTAAGACAGACATTGAAAGTTGTATCTGCATGGCAACCATGCTAGATTTCTGCCCTTGAGGAAATAAATGCTATCTAATTTTCCAGTAGCAGCATCTTAGTGAAATATGATCTCTTCTATGGAGTTTAAAGGTATTTGTCATTCTCTTTGAATACAAAACAGAATTCTGATAGAAACTACAGTTTGTTCTTTGACTATGGGAAACTTACAACATCAAGAAAGTATGCCCTAACAGGGAACAAAAGATCACTCCAGGAAAAACACTTCTTTCTTGCCCCAGAAGTGAAATGAGAGGTTATAACATTTAAGTTCTGCAGATGTATTTATTTTTTTCAATTATATTACCATCATCCTCTGGGCTCAGTTCATTTCAATTCAGACATTCAGTTCAAAAACCTGAGTCATAAATCCAGTTACTTTATGAAGGAAAAAAAGAAAGGCACCTGCAGCAAATGCTTTAGATCTGAGGAAAGCAGTATCCACCAAACTTCCCAGTTACATTACTTTAGCAAGAGAAAAGTCTACAGCACATTACCAATATTATTCTACTGTGTCATGTCCTACACATCTGCATAATGCTCCCTAATATTATTTGCGAAAGCACGTTCAATAAAGTCAGCAGGAACCTCCCTGATTTCAGCTGCCTGATGGTACAAAATGCAAGCTTTGTATCATGTTTCTTTTAGAAAGTGTCTAACTGAAAAGTCAGATATGGAAAGCATTAATTACAGGGATAAGGTTTTCAAAACTACTGAAAATATCTGGATTCCCATTAACTTAAGGAAAACTGAACATTCCATTCCAGACTTAAGTCCTGTTGTTTTTTCCCCCTCCCTATCTTACTGTCTATTTCAATTTACTTGTTGTCCTTGTCATGCAATAACGACAGAAACAAAAAAAATCCACCTTCTTATTAGTGTACACTGCATTGCCTTCCTCTTCACTGAAGATCCCTGGATCTCTCCTAATGGCGCATTTTATGTGAGAGTTTCTACTGAGGTCTAAGGTAGCTGTTAAATTAATTTAGCACTGGAAAATGAAAATTGAGACTGAAGAGTTACCACACTATAATAGCAGTAAAAAAAGGTTGCTTATTGTTTACTCAATCATCTGCAAACACTTGAGTTCTTTCCCAGTTTCACTTCTTTGCCTGAACATAACCTCAATAGGAACTGAAAACAGAATTAAGACAGGTACAACTTGAACATCAACACTATTTCTAACTTAAGAAAATTAACTTAATCCAGATGGTGTTGCCACAAATAATAGAACATTATAGATTACCCAGAAAATCAAAACCATAAAGAAGAAATGATTCTACAGTGAAGTGAGAGGATGCTGTGAGACAGGATTTACAGCAGCCAGGAACCCTATGGCTCCTCCAGTGACTCAAGCAATGGCAGTCTCTGCAGGGTTGATCTGGTGACGTGCACGACAGCTGAGTGGTAAGCAAGAGGACTAAAGTCACCTCAGCTACTTGTTTCCTTTCCAAAAGGATTTTTACTTGGTCAAGTAAGCACATTATACCAAAACAATGAGAAATGAGAATGAAATTTTAGGATGAAATACTAATGTCATACACATTTCCAAAAGGTGACTGTTCCTGCCTTTATAGACCTCAGTCACCATCTTTCAACCCTTTTGCTCCTCCTTAGTGTTGACTCCAAGAAAGTGAGAAAGTTCACTGTTGCTCCAGAACTAGAAAAACATCCTCACTAAGATTTTGCAAACAGCTCATAAAGTACTCCTTTGGAACGCAGCTTTTGGAGCTCTACATTCACAGTGATTTACTTCAGTCATACTGGAAAGCAAATCAACACATCTGTTTTACCCTGACTCTCAAAAGCTTCAGCAAGCACAATGGGTGGGTGAGAGATTGTACTGTGTTTTTACTTGTCACTCAGACACAGCTAACAACCGTCTTCCTTCTTTAGCTCACTGCCTCCTCTGACTTACATGCTTCCTACTGTCCTTCCTCTATAATAACTTCCTTTTATCTTGGCAGATTCTCTGACCAACAAGTCTGCATAATAGCAAAACCCATCACTTCTGTGCTTCTCTTGATCTGCAATTAATCCTACTGTTGGTAGGATAGCTTTTTCTTGCCTCTTTCCGGAGATAACATTACTCCTTCATTTTCTTTGGGGAAGATGCAGAAAGCTGACAACCACAGAAGTAGAAGACATCAATTCCACTGTTTTGTCAAATGAACACCACTTCCCTGACATCTCTTGGGGCTGCAGATGTCATTTTACAGACTTGAAGGCTCCAGCTTGCAGGTCATTAGCATAAGACCAATAAGACACTTCAGTCATAAGACCGCAATCCAAAAACACACTGAAATCCAGGCTTCCTTTAGCAACAACTTCTCTGATGCTTGGTAACCCGACAAAGCAACAAGGCATTCATAAATCTGAATCAATTATGAACCACTACTGTGTTTGGAAATAAAATAGTGACTGTAGTGAATTACAAATATCTACAAAATGTGTACTCCTACAGGAAACTTTGCTATCTTGAAAGGAAGAGGAAAGTATTATATACTGTATTACACAGTAAAATAGTCTGATCAAAAAATGAAGGCAAATGTCACTTTACTCAGGCTATTGGGATCTTTGAAAAATAAGAAACAGGAAGGGGTAATGTGCCATATGATAAGCTTATATTTTTGTTTAGGAAAAGTTGTTCTCTGCATTTTAAAGATTTAGTTCACCAATATAAATACTAAAGTGCTTCAAAAAGAGGATATGTTTGGAAATGGTTCAGTTCAATCAGGTCATCATAATATGGTGTGAAGTACATGAATGGTAAAAGAAAAGCCCAGCAGGTGGGATATGCTTCTTATAAAAAGGCACAACAAATAGTAAAAAGCATGGTGCTACAGCAAAGTAAAATAACTGCTAGAAAAAATAGTCTGATCAAATAAAGCAGCTTTCATTTCCTTGAGAAATGACTGAAGTGACCATCAGTAATTAGAAAGGCTGATCTTGTAAGGCCATACTCACATTTCACGTGTTGTCCAATTCACAGATTGCTAGAATACTATTAGACCAACAGGAAACATCTCTGAAAGCTTTTTGTGATGTATGTGTGGGACATCAGTTAAATAATAAGTTACCAAGTAGCTGTAGAAAAAGCACTAAAGTCTGGAGAAGAGGGGGTTCAGGGCAAACTGAACAATCTCAGTTTCCTCAGCTGTTCTTTATAGGACTCGTGCTCCAGACACCTCAAAGCTCCATTGTCCTTCTCTCCATATACTTTAGGGCCTCACTGCCTTCTTTGTACTGAACTGATTCCCAGTACTGAACACAGCATTTGAGGTGCAGCCTCACCAAAGCTCAGAACAGGGGGATGATCACCACCCTGCTTCTGTTGATCACACTATTTTTAATACAAGTCAGGATGTCATTGCTCTTCATTGCTCTTCTTGGCCACCTGGGCATACTGCCAGCTGTTGAGTAATAACCTCAGATCCTTCTCTTCTGCACAGTTTTACAGTCACTCTATCAGGGTTGTTGTGATCAGAATGCAGAACCCAGCACTTGGTCCTGATGCAGAACATACAAGTCATACCAGACTCAGACTCCTGCCTTCAGGAAGAAAAACACTTCCTTCCAACTTACTGAACATTCACTTAACCCTCTTGTCTGCATCAGCAATAAAGATATTAAACAGTGCTGGACCCAGTTCTGACCTCCCCCTCAAAGAACAGCACTCACGACTGGTCTCCAGCAGGACTTAACTCCATTTTCCACCACTCCCTAGGCCCAGCCCTCCAACCAGCTTTATACCCAGCAAAGTGTAACCCTGTCCAAGCCAAGATCTGCTAGCTTCTCCAGGAGAACACTGTGGGAAGCAGAGTTAAGCAATTTATAGTCTTTCCCACATCCACTATGCAAGACGCTTGGTCCTAGAAGATCAGGTTGGTCTAGAAGGACTTGCCTTTCATGATCTCAAGATGGCCTAGCCTGACCTCCCACTTGTCCCACACATGCCACATGAGTACATTCAAGATGACCTTCCCTGATGATCCTGATCACCTCCATAGGCACCAAAGGTCAGGCTGATAAGCCTGTAGCTCTCCAGATCCTCCTATTAGTCTTTCTTGTGGTGGGTTATTGAGATGAGATCAGCACGGATTTATTGAAAAGATGAAGAAAGCTGGATATTTTAGACAAAATTTAGTTTTGCTTATTACAAAAAATCTAGATTTGCCACACAAGAAGATTTGCTTTAACCTTAGGGTAGTGGGCAACTCTTGATAGGAAAAGGTTTTACTGAACAGCAAGTGCCATCCCCAAAATTTTTTTAACAGCCATACACAGTACCAAACTGTACTCTGCATTGCTATGCATAGTAACAAAAAATTGAATGAATGCCAAGTCTGTTCATCTTCACAACTCAAACAGGACACTGATGTCCCGCTCCTATTGAGCTACGAGTGCTACACTGCTGAACAGGATGAATTCAGTGAATACTTAACTACTGTGTAAAAAGAACACAACTGTGTCTTAGAAGCACACATTTGCAGCCTATAAAATTAAATCCACCCTACAGTCTACCACAGCTCTGTCAAAACATAATAGATATCTTCAGAGATAACATCAGGAATTTTAAAAGGGAACTGCGGAAAAAAAATACCATAGAATTGTAGGGGTTTGAAATTACACCAATCTGATTCATGTCACACTATTCTTAGACATGATTTTACACAACTAAAGCTGATGAGTATAAAATTTGCATGGAAGAGATAGCTTTTACTTGTGATTTGTTAAATTGTTATAAATTCTAATCTTGTCAAACAGCAAAGTAGTCTTAGACAAACTGAAACACAGATTTATGTAACTTCGGGGCAGGAGAAGAGCATGAAATAAGGTTTTTTTCTCCCTTTGGACTGAAGAAGTAGCTGAACATCCCTGATGATGCACTGAATTGCTCTGAATTCATAAATAACGCTTCTTTGTAGTGCAGAGACTCGCTATTAAGTTCCAGACTTTTGGAAGCCCTCAAGACATAAAATGGGTCTTGAGGTTATAACTTTCTTATGATTGCCAAACACCCCCAAAATTGAACTAGGGAAATTAATAAGAAGTGAAAAGCTCTTGTGGTTCTTTCTAGAAGTGAAAAATGGGAAGCACAACGCAAGAGCTAGTGTATCATCAAGTCACATGGCACTGCCAGTACCGTAGCTACATAGACTTACCATAAACATACAGAAGAGTTATGACTTGGATCATTGCAGGAAGGAAGGAGTACCTTGCTATTGATCTGCAGCAGCTGCACATTATGAGTTCTAACTACACACATTCACTTTTAGGGCAGTTAGCCCATACAGTACTGCTTACAGAACCTTGTAAAGAGGACAGGTTGGACTAGCCTACACAAGGAAGCAGAAATAGTTCTTATGCATCTTTTTTAGCTCTATGCATACCCTCAAATCACATATAATTCTTACTGAGTTATTGTAAATATTTCCAGCTTAATACTTGGATTGTGGATATGGATGTATGCAATTGACAGTATTTCCATTTAATTTATATTATGAGATACAAACCTTAGCAGAACTTTAGGCCTTCTGTTTTCTTCTCCCAGTACTTCAGGAACAAGCTGGACAAGTTTATTTTCCTTTATGTATTGAAATGTCATAGCAATACCAATTTCCATCTCCAGATAACCATGTCTACAAATCCGTGTTAGCTACTTGTTTGGAAAAGACAAGACTTAAAAATAACTCATAAAACATCTCCTTCAGTGCATTTGCTGCAGTTGTAAATTGTCACACTAATATGAAAAAAATACCAAGGCTTTAAGTATGAGAATTTCAGAAGTGTTCTGTGCTGGCTTTACTCTGCTTACCACCAATTTTTCAGGGAACAGAGCTATACTAACTGAATGACTGAAAAGACACTGAGGAATTTAAAATTAAGATGTCTAAGAATAAGAGGATTAAAACAGAGTCTCCTGTGAATTAAAAGGCAGGTTCTTGCATCCTGCAATTCAGTGAATTGCGTTAGTGTCTGTGGCCAGTAATGGATTTAAGAATATACCTAACATTATCGATTAGGTGATTTAACCAGACCAAATCATACTGTGAAGGAGTCTGGGACAGAGACAGGTGTTAAAACTCTCATTGAATTTGCTCATGGAAACAAGATATTTTAATTCAGTTCTGTTAAAGTGATGAAGATATGTCAGTATTTGCCAGGTATGCTCACTTATTTACCTCCAGATGTTTGCAGCTGTTTATCATACTTGATATCAAATAGTTACAGATAATAACATGTTATCATTCTTCAAGCATTAGTAAGCAATGATATGTCCTTTTATGTATTTGCAGTTACTGATGATGTCTTCTAGTCATTTTTCAATACTCATATGACTCGTCAATGAAGAGCTGGCAGGAAAAAACAAAAATCCACAAGCCTCCCCCAAATGCACATATTCTCGAACATTTGTTTCACCATACCTCTGGGAAGGCTGAGTCCCTACAGTTAGTGAGGGTGGAGAAACACATTCCATTGGCTAAAAGTTGAACTGAGAAATGGCACTGCTCTAACCCTCTGTTTCACAGCTGGTATGTTAACAGCCTGTACTTTGTGTAGGAATTACTATCCAGAATTTCAAACTAGTAATTTGCCTCAGTGATTAAACCCAGGTCATGAATTACTGTACAGTTTAATGATATTTTACAGTGTACCTTCTGTTACACACATTAACATGTACATAGTAGCAACAATATCTAAGACCAGGTAACAGATTAATGCAGCATCAGTCTTTTGGTGCTACGTATTCAACAATTCAAATATCATCACCTCCTGAAGACACCATTCAAGACTCTAGAACTTTTAATAGTCATTAAGTGTTAAGGGGAGAACCCATGATTGCTAGTTTCAGTCTGCTACACAGTACAGGCACAGAACTCACCCAGCACTCATCTAGGAAGGTCATCACTTCCAGTTGAGCACTCTGAAGGACAACACACAGTTCCCTAACCACACACCCCAGGACACACCTAAGCATCCCAGGAGAACTGCTCCTCAACTGGTTTCCCACAACAGTTTCCAGATCCTTGCCAGTCACTGCCCTCCAGACCAATTTTCTTGTCACTACACATGAGCAATGTTCCTTGTGCCAAGATACAGCACCTTTACTTAGGTGTATTAAAATGAAAGCCATCCAGATAAACTCAGATTGCCATGCATCAGGCAGCTTTGAATAACTGGCTATTCTGACAGTTCACTGCACAAAAATATAAGTATTCACTTCCCATTTTAACAGAAACCAATTATCCTTTCATACCTGAAAAAGAAGCAACGCAATACAGAAAAGTTACAAGAATGAGATTTCCTATTCTCCTTAGAAGGTAGTAAGCAGGTCTCAAAAGACACTGTGACTTTGCTTCAAACAAAAACCTTGAAAACTGTATTTTGATGAGAAAGATTATCAAGTACCTGAACTCAACCTCACCATCGTTCTATTAATGTATACAAGCAGTGTATCTGTTTACAAGGTCTGTAAACATCATGGCAAGAAAAGGGAGAAAAAAATGCCTTAAAACTGAAGAAATTGTACATTGTTTTTTTTTTTTTTTTTGCTCCAGGACTATACAATGCTGAAGCTGCTCAGAACAAGAGCATTGTGTTTTCATTCTATTTCTCCTCCCTTTCCCCATCTCTACTGGGGAAAAACTCACAAACCCTGAAGAGTTGTCTATTTCTGGCACGACTTCTGTATCCAGTGCTGATAAATGCAAGCTTACACTTGACAGCTCTGAAGAGGATAGATAACACGCTGTCTGTGATTATTCACCCTTCTCTTCAAGTCCCCTGTCTGCCCTGAAAAACATCTGCTCGCACTCATCTCCTGTGTGATTTTTCATCCCTTTGGATTAGGCATATCTTTGCTCTGTGTTCATAGTGCACTCAATATGTCCGGGACTCTCAGAAACACCTTTAGTGCACTTAAATAATTCCATACCCTTCCAGTACTTTATGTTCTATTGTAGTACAGGGAAAGCAGCAGCCCGTAGTGCATGAACACAGGACTGCCACAACCCAACACCTGGCAAGATCAATATCACAAGAAACCCACAGAGCAATTTGGAACACAGCATAACCTGAAGCTGCACACGCACTGAAACCCACTAGCTTGGCACTATTAGGAAATACTAAAACAAAGATGACCATTCAAGTTTGTGTTGCCTCTGAATATATTTATGTATCACTTCAGAGTTTGTCAGCCTATAGGTATTAGATTCCCTGAGGTACATTTACCACAGGCATACAGCTCCTTTGAAATAGGATATCAGGCACAATTGGTTGCATCCTTGTCTCAGACACAGTGTTTATTTCTAACTTTTTCACTCGTGCAACCTGGCCTAAAGGACCCTGTTTTGGCAGGGGGTTGGACTGGATGATATCTAGAGGTCCCTTCCAACCCCTACAATTCTGTGATTCTACCCTACAAGCCTTTTGGCTACTTTTTTTTTTTTTTGGAGTTTCTTAGCTAACAAGTACCCACAGCAGGAACACAGACTGAGCTGAAGAGAGAGCACAGCTTTAGTAAATGCAGTCTGCCATCAGAATCAAGCACCTCATTCATACGCTCTCTAGACCTGGCTGAACATTTTGCTGCACTCGAACAGTAACAGAACAGTAAATATCTCTGCTCTTCCACTGTACTGCTTTTGTTTCACAAAGGGAAAGAACTGCGATCAAGCTGTGGTATATTTTCACTCTCATTCCCTTCTCACAGGAGAAGTAAAAGAGTCCAGTTCCAGTATAGGGCAGCAATTCATATATACAACATATTGTAATGAAAGGAATTTTTAACCTATTTCATAATCTCAAGTACTGTTCCAATTATAAAAATAACAAGAATATCAAATAAAAGTTTTAATTGGAAACACTCTAGATTGCTTTTGTCTTTGATTCTAAGTACAAGGCAATAAACACCTGCAAAAGAGGAATCCCCATTATGTTTCCCTGGTTGCAGACATTCTCCAGTAGGCTGCTCTAACTTGCTTCATTTGCCTGCAGTGGCAGCAGGGGAATGACTGCATCACATTGGATAGCAATGTCATCCAACTACCTACAAGAAATGCTCAGAAGAGATATGCTCAGGGAGTCAGACTGAACAGCTCTGTTCAGAACTCCTCTTAGGAAGCTTTTTTCACCCATAAAGAGTACTATTTTGTTATCATTGAATCAAACAAGTCATTGTCAATGCCACGTTCAAGTATTTGCATCAGCATTTTTTTTTTTCCCCACTAGAGAACACCACCAATAACAGCAGCCCAGAGTCTTTCACTCAGTATTACCAGGAAAAGAACAACTGAATGGCACCAGTTCAGTCAATTCAACTTGGAAGAGGATCTGAAATTACAACACCTGTGCCACCAAATACAGTTAATCCAAGACTGATTCAGCTTGAAATTACTCACTGAGGTCCCCAAACTTTTTTTTAGAAAAAAATAAAAATCCAAGACTTTAACAGTTTTGCATTTGTTAGCAATGAGTTGTAACATGAGCATTAGCAGCCTTTTAGAAGTGTTTCTTGGAGATAAAATTTGAATAATCTATGTGGTTTAATTTAAATAATTTATGCATAAAGAACTGCAGAGTTATAATTGTAATTATAATGTTCAGCTCAACTGCAACGAGGTGCATTTGAAGTCTGATCCTGATTGTACTGCCTATCTTATGCTCCGAATTTCATTTTGTTTTGAACAAATCTTTTTGAGTACAGGGAGATGGCTCAGAGCTTCATAAAAGTTCCCAAGTGAAGTTTTAAAGAGTATTTCCTACACATTTTTATTATTATTTAAAGTCTGAAATCCAATCTTCCATGCTTCTGTGCATTGGTGATAAAGTAAAGGTGGCTGAGAAGTGCCCCTGGTCAGAGAAGAAGGACTTTTGTTCTCTTCTTGTGGAGGAGCAGCTGTTCCTATCAATAATTTCCCGAAGCAATTGCCCTGGAGTGTAAACAATATTTCATATGGATGACAGCGGAACAGAGTATGTTATTTCTGAAATTTTTGCACTTCACTGTGGAGAATGGATTAACCCTCTGCAAGGAACTTAAATAACACCTGTTTGAATTAAAAGGTTAAAATGCTTTCAAGATATAAGTTTTCTACAACACAATGCTGTCAGCTTAGTAGCCAGACTTCAGCAGAGTAGGACCACTTCAGAACCTGCATTTTGAAGCCTTAGCAGACAAGGTTTGTTTCTATCCTTCATATTAATACTGTTATTGTTGAATTTGTTGGAAAACATGCCTATACATAGATATTAAAGGTAACAAGCAACCCCACAGAACAATGCAGGATGCTGGGCAAGTACAAGAGAAATGGACAAGAGATACTTCGATGCTTTTCCTAATTAACTTCTACTGGCAGCACTGGAGATTAAAGGAACGCTGTTATAACCTGGGAGGGCATACACTCTCATATTGTTTCCAGTAACAGCTAACTGGGTAAATAATGTTTGATTGCAAGCACTAACAAACTGGTTATCTCAGAGTCTGTTAAGTCCCTTGAGCAACACTTCCAGAGGCCAAGTTGCAGACAAGAGAGCACAGTTATGTATTCCTCTGCTTATAAGCAAGTCTCACAAGAAGCACACTTATTTAGACAAGCTTCAGGCAAGAACGATGACCTCCAAAAGTTGAATTTTTATGGGTGAATGGAGAATGTGCTCTTCAGTGTCAGGAAGAGGAAGAAGTTTATAACTGTATCTCTTCTCATTGAAACTATGCTGCTCGAAAAAATATCTGGAAGATAGTGACACAAATCACTGGCTTAGCCTCTCTGCAAGACTGGATTTTGCTTTCACCCCATGTTACATGTGATGGCAGATGACTCCACTCACCCCCTTGCCCACTCACATCTAGAAAGTGCAGCATAAGATCAGCAAATTTTCTGAAATATGAATAAGTTGCCTAACACTTCATACCTTAAGAATATTTCATATGAAAAAGAAGCTAAAACACTGAAGGAGAAAGCTTACGAGAAGGAAGGGCAACTACATTTATCTCAGTCACCTCCTAACAAACTTACATAAAAGTGTTAGAACTAGTTAATCCAGACAGCTTCACAAGCTTAATGATTCAGTTAAAGCAATTAAAGGTTCACATATCTTTCAAGACAGGAAATGACAATAAGTTTCTTCTGTGCTGCTATCATAATATGCAGGCAGCGTGCATTAATAAAGAGCTGTCATCATTCCAGCTAACCCTTACAATAGGCTTCTAATCAATCTAAAAAATAAATTCTCCTCTAACAGCTATGCACCACAGTAATTTTAAGAGTGGAAGATGTTCCATTCATTCAATTGAAATAAGTTTTAGCTACATGAAGCAAGTAAGAATTTACACAAGGAAGAACTTTCTGCTTCTTCTTTGACTGACATTATTTTCCTGGTAGCAAAGACTTAGGTGTTCACCACCAAAAGCAAAATTACTATGTAACAATTTTAAAAGTCTTCTAAACATCACTAAACACCCTGAAAGCCTTCATCTCAACTCAAAGGCATGATGCAAAGTGGAAATCAAATGAAGCTATGAGACTATAAGCATAAACTTCCCTTCTACCACATCTTGATTCTGCCTTCTCTCTCTTTTTACTGAGTATCATACTGCCCAAGATCGAGAAACTTGATCATCATTAAGGAAATGAATTAATTTTCTTCTGCAGGACATCTGTTTGGCAACTCCATTCTCTGCTCCTAACTGCTAGAGCTGGAAAACCATGTGTAGAAAATCAACCTGCCACAGCCAACAGGCTGAGAGGTAAGGCAAAAGCTAAGCATGTCTATGTTTACCAATAATATACTAGGTAAGAAATGAAGCTTGAGTTACTCAAGCTAAGCAAATGGTGATTACATGCTGTTTGTTCTAAATATACGGTACTCATAATTTAAGAAGACAAGCTTAAAATCATTCAAGATCACAAAGGGAAGAATAAAAATCAGTCATTTCGAAATATGCTGTATTGTGCAAAAAAACAAAACCAAACAAAAAATCCACAGAAGGCTGTGTGATTCTAAACCACATTTTTTATTAAAATCAAAGAACACCAAAACAACACAGCTCCAATTGAAACTGACCTTGCAAGGTTCAAACAAGCTTAACCTGTAGCTAAAGGCTCTTGATCAAAACATGGGGGTGAATCCTTCCTTCCCTGCCCCACTGCATTCTGAACAAGACCTTGGTCAAAGGTAGGAAGAAGCTCATTGAAATCTTGATAAATGATAAAAAGATACTAGGGCTCCTTGCGTTTGTATCTCATTACAGATATCAAACATTTTGAAAAGACTGATTTCTCACACTAAGAATGGCAGTAGCAGGAAGAGGTTCATAGGTTCATTAGGTTGGAAAGGACCTACAAGATCATCTGGTCCAACCATCAAAAGAGAAAAGTGGTCTTGGCAAAGTCTTGCTAAATACCCTCTGAAGGGTGTGCCAACCTGAGTCAACTGGAGATTTCAGATGCTTAACTAGTGCCCCGCTATTGAAACCATGTCATCCTGACTAGATCCAGATATCAGGTGACCTGAGTCACCTCTAATTTTCTCCACTGATGAGTTGCAAAATATGCAACAAATAGGACTCAAATTCAGCACATCAGCTATGTCCTCCCTCTCCTGGAGTACCGAATGCAAGGCACCGCAGCTATAGCTATTAGGAGTTTCAACTTACAATATCTTTCTCCCCACCCATACAAGAGGTACCAGTGAACAAGGGACTTCAGCAGCAGAATCACTTACAATAGGCCATGACAGTGATGTAAGTTTTCAGCACATCTTGCAGTGGTTTGGAATTTTTAATGTAATGATTGCAACAGCGTGCATACAAGCTCACAGCAAACCCTTCAATAAATCAGAAAATCCTGAGCTAAAATGATATCAGTTTAAAGATGATAAATACTACAGTATTTTTCAGAAAAAGATAAATGCCATCTGATTTTGCTTTGATGGTTAAGAAAGTCATAGAACAAGTCATAGTGTGAGCATATATGCTCAAGTAAATTATGGCTTTGCAGAGGGTGAACCACGCCTGGCTAGCTTGATGATACCTCTAGGATGTAAGAGCAGAAGACGCCAACTTCAAGAATCCCAGAGGATTTCTTTACCTAAGCTAGGATATTACTGTTTGGATGGGCAGACAACCTGATAGGTGAATAGTTGGTCAGATGGCTTGCTCAGGGAGTTGCTGTTAATGGGTCATCATACTGGCTCAGGCCAGTAACAGGGCAGTATCACAGGGACCTTTAGTAGTGACAACACTCTGTTGTCAGGTTCATAGGTGACACCAAATGGTGGGAGCACTGGCATACTTGAGGGCAGGGATGCTATTTAGACAGACCTAGAAAGACAAGAGGAACAAGACAATGCATTATGCAACTCAGCAAAAACTGTGTCAGCATTGCAAACCCAGGAATGAAGAGGTCCTGGCAACAACAGAGGATGGGAACAGAGATAAAAGCAGAGTGGGCTAAGAGCATCCTGGGCTCTATTAGGAAGATCACATCCACTGGGAAGAGATATCCATTACTCAGTACATTAAAGCTCTTGATTAACTACTGGGGAAGAGATAGTTAACTAGCAAGAATAAAAGCCATGCCTGAAAAAAGCTAATTGCAAACCATTTTTCCAAAACTAAAGTACCAGGAAGAGCTAAATAATGAAACAGACAGTCACTTTTTCCTGAAATGTTATAAACTGAAGCTGATAGATGCAATGTTCTTGATCTCCAAGATAAGCAGCTTTATCAAAGAAGCCAGTTTGATAATCAAACAAAATCTGTGAGGAGTAAAAAAGGGATTAAGAAAGTGAAGCCTTCAGATGCCATGCTTTACTTGCTTAGTGGTCAAAATTACAGCTGCTTGTAAGCTTCATAGCTATGACCTCCTTTCAAGTCATGGTGAAGATACACAATAGGTATTAACAAGACATTTTAAAAATGCAGATGGATTTATAGATTAATTTTCATTAAAACTATACATTGATTTCTGCTAAAGAAGCCCTGTATCAGCCTGGAAATTCTAACAATTTGTGCCATACCTAGAAGCAAAGATTGACATAGGAAAGAAATCCTACTATGCTTCTAAAGCTGGGAATTCAAACTGTTTTGCATCACATTCTTCTGGCAGCATTACAAGATGAATTGAAAGAAAAGCTGGAAGTATCAAACTGATGGGAAAAGATTTCTTTGGATATCACAGTTTAAATGTACAGTTACACTTTTCCTTCCAGCAGAGAAATAGTTAAGGTCTAGCATCTGGAGTTAAGGTAGAACAGGTTAGGTTAAAATAAAAATGAAAGTGGTTATACAGGATTATACCACTAACTCCACTGTTTTGTAATCTTATTTAAATTTTAATCAGCCTCAACAACAAAGCCTGGCAAGTCCAAACCAATCTGATGGAGAAGTTGAGTACTCCTTCCCAAGGCATAGATCTAAGGCTTTTTAAACAAAGTAACTTAAGCAATTGCATATTAATATTTCAATTGCAAGTAAAAATACATATTGCTTTATAGAATGTATTTTTAAAACTAAGAGACCCAGAGACTAAGTCGCCTACTGAGTCTCTTTGGAGGCTGTGTTTATGACATTCTTGCAGGATTGGAAAGCTCAGGTCTTATTTGGTAGGTTTTCATAAAATTGGGCTTCTCTATCACCCCTGAAAGACATCTGCTAATGCCAACTACAGTGAGCAAAAACCAACATCCCTTTCTGTGATGCCTCATTACATCAGTTAAGATAGCGTTCTGGTATTCTACAGCAGGGAGACATCAATCTTTTATCAGTCTACACTGTAATAAGATGCTTGCACAAAGGCACACTGACACAATCCATTACGATCACAGCAGATCACAGTATTCCAAAGTCAGGATTTGCGTTATAGGCATAGTTTAAGAGGATTTACAAGACAAGGGCCAAGTAAGACTGGTATATAAACTGATATAATAGTTGATAACTTCTCAGCAAGTATCTTTTTTTTTTTTTTTAAATCAAATTACACCATATCTATATCATAGTTACCAAACATCCTGTTTAAATGGGAAACTCAGCGATTCACTTCTAAATGCCAGTGCTGGATCCTAGTTTAGCTGCGGTGGCAGAGATTGAAGCTTACAGCCACCTGTATCAACAGTCCATCCGATCCTACACTGAGCACTAGTTAAATAAGATCAGCATAAAGAGGCATTATTTTACTCACTACTAACAACCTAGAGACTATTTTGCATATCAGTGTTCTATAGTGTTCCATTTTCCATACCATCTTGGGACTAAAGTAATCTAAAATAACCTAATATTACTGTTATACTGAAGGCACCATAAGAAAAAAACAAAACACTAATAATCAAACAAAAACCAGCACAGTACTGCTTAAAAAGTGAGAGCATTATTGTGTCTGCCTCAAACTGAGTAATCTATGATCCACAGAAGTGCATATTACATTCAGAAATTCTGTGCTCCAGTCAGAAACAGTCCTGTGTTATTTGGGGCAGTGACAAATTGCGTTGCCACACCTACCTGCTTAGGAGAAGCCAATAGAATTCGCATCAAATCTCAGAAGTCTGTATTCATAATCTCTTTCAGCATGGAAAGAAAGCTGCTTGGAAACACTGGTTCAAGTCTGAACCAGATACTCTCCTGAAACAAAACCAGCATCCCAGAGAAGAGCTTGAACACTGGGCAAAATACACTAACTCAACTCTAAAATGAAGCACTCTTGACAAGAAAATAAAGTTCCAAACTCCATTACGGAGCTTCTTTCACTACCATATAGTACTTCCTTCACAGTCCATGATAACACAAGGCTCCAGCCTCAATCTGTTGCCCCTTTGCTAATCAAAGCAATTTTGCTCAGTCAGCAGTTTTACCATGCTTCTGTAAAACTGCCTGAAATAAAACTCATGCAGTGAAACAAACAAAAATCAACTTAAACCAATAAACAAAAACCCAGGTTGGAAGGGAAAGCATGACATGATTAAAAGCTATATTAAAGAACTCGACAACCATAATTTCAGGGGCTCAGATCACCTCACAGAACAAAGACCTTGTTTTTAATAGCACATACAGTGTATATCCCACAGCAGACAGCTGTCTCTTATAACCAATATATAAAGTAACACTGATTGATGCTGTTTCTCTAATCATTTCCCAAACCTTCTTGTTTAACGAGGTGAGCTGTGCAATGGCAGTTTATTTACCTGCTGGCAATCCTTCTCTTTGAAGGGTCACTGCTCTTAATTATAGTGGTACCTGCTCTGCTTTTACATCTGACAAGGTTTCCATTATAATATCACTTTTAGATGTGTATTCTGTAATACCCTTCAAATCCATTGTGGGTTGAAGAGTGGCTCACAAGTTCTTGGAAAGTTTTTCTTTTGGTAAAGCAGTCACAGCTAGCTCCCCCCATATCCTGTAACTTAGTTCTGCTGCTTCATTAAAGGAAGGTTATACATACTGTAGAAAGGTTATACATACTGTAGAAAGGTTTATGCCTACCACTTTTTTTTTTTTCCTGTAAGGAAACATTCCACAGACAGGAAAACATTAAACAGAGAGAGTGAAAACCATTCAAGTGGAACTGTCCCGAACTCAAAGCAAAGCTTGGTATTCTACAAGGACTGCTCCAAAAGGAATGCCTATTTTATTACAATGGCACAATGTCAGAGGCAGATGGTGGTGTTACAGCAGGGGATACTGAAGCTTCCCATAGCATTCAATTACACGTTGTTGCCACGTGGCAGATGGTAGCAGGGGGCAGTCTGCCAGAACGGCATTTGACATGGAAGTGTGGATGAAGCAAAGGTGTGCCACTGAACTCCTCCATGCAATAAAAGATGGCACCCATTGACATTTACCAATACTTGCTGAACACTTACAGAGACCAAACTGTGTGTGAGAGCACAGTGAGATGGTAGATGATGCATTTCAGCAGTTGCCACAGCAGGTCAATGCCACTGGTGCACATTTTTGTTACCAGCACAGCACACAGTTTCTTTTCCATCACTAGAAGCTAATGGTGGTGACTGATTTGAAAAACAGTGTTTCATAGCTGAGAATTTTTTCTATCAAATAGTATTTGTATACTCTTTATGTCTTTAGTATTTTCCAAGGAAATTAATAGCATGCAGGTCACTGAAAATAATGCCTCCTATCTCATATTTCTTGCATTTGTTGAAAGGATTTGCTTCTCTACCAGTACTGAAGACTATCATGCCCACAGCAGAACTAAAAACATGCCAAATTCTCAATCACTGCAATTTAGGGTCATTCCATTCATGGGAACCAATAGTTTCTATACACAGAAGCAATAAGAGTTCTGAACTACAGTAACTGAGATGTCAATGTAGTTTTCTTTCACCCACCTGCCCCCTAAAAACAGGAAACAAAAATTACCTCACAAAGCTCCTCAAAGCTGAAGAGACTGGATAGTGTTCTGTATGCCCCCACATTAGCCCTCCAGTAGCATCATGGCCTTCAAACTGCACTGATGAGCCTGTAAACTTAAGATTGCAGTACGCTTATTGGAGAGTAAAAGTGCAGTGAACTCTTCCATATCTCCAGTAAGATTCAAGGCACCCAAGGTTTACATCACATTCTACTTCTTTTGACTGAATAGTTACCAGAAAACAATGGGATTTTATTACTGAAGTAGTACATTATAAACACACAAGCTAAAATTCATACTGTTAATCCATATCCAGTTATCTTGCTCAGAAGACTCCCAGATGATGTTCAGTGATTAAAAACAATACTCAATCCCTCTACCTGGTACTATATTTCATTTTAATGCTTTGGAATTACTAATACATTAAGCCACATAATGTCTATTATTGATTTATATATTCAATTGAATTTTTACTATACTCTGCAAAACAAACAAGCAAAAAACTTAACTTAAAAACAAACTGCTGACACTGATTATTTCTTTGAGTAGACTGTGACATCACTCCATTTCCTTATAATTCTATTAAAAATTGGACAGGAATATTCAGAAAATTACATTCTTTCTACAGGTATTTCCTTTGTTTTAAACCATTACTCCACAACTCAATGCTTAAGAGGACTTCACACTTTGTGTATGCTGAAAATTTAAGACAGAGCCGTTAGCTATGTGTATGCATTCAATACTTATTTTGCATCCATAATACCAGCTGACTGATTGCTATTTTTCTGATGTTAGCAGATCTTGCTACAACCCTGGAACTGGTTGTAAGTGCCTATGCATTACTACTAGCTTGTATTATGAAAGACGCAAGAGACACAAGAAAGCAGAAGTTAAAAAACAGTGCAAGGTTCTTAATTTATCCTGTAGCTAAAGCAGAAAAAGTTACCATGTACTTGAGACTGATGATTTCAAGTTATCTGTCTCTACAGAACTGCTCTCAATCCTACCTAGCATATCCTGATATATTTTAAATATATATTTATATATATATATAAAATATATATATTTTAAATATATATATATAAATAGATATATTTTAGCTTATAATCAAGTATTAAGAGAATTTTATTGTAGTTTTTCTACCTCCTTCAAGGGTGGATCAAGTCCCCTTTAAGTCTCACTGAGAGAACATTAACAGTTACAAGCTTGAAGACTGCTACTGTAACAAAAACATCAGCAAACACCTACTATAGTTCAACAAATCTGGGTGAAGAACTACCCCCGCTGCGACCTCTAGTTTATGTTCACAGAAGAAAGTTTTACAGAGCAACTATTTATTATCAGCACTGTTGATCCCAGCCTAGAGATACTTCTTCTATCCAAGCCTTTAAGAACAGCATTTAAAATTTTCTTTCTTCTTCAAAAACCAGATCACACTTTATCACCACCACTCTGGGCACATTTGCAAGACAAAAACTGCCTCTTAGAGATACCTTACAAGCCTCGTTCGTCACCATTTACTAGCAGATTTGACTTCCAGGAGAAAACAAACCCCAAACCAAAACACATGCAACACTCACCAGGCTACAACAGGTCCTCTGCAGAGCTGTAAGCTTTCTCCCCTTCATCTGCTGAGTGCCTGGAATTTGAGATACAGTTACTCTAAAGCAGCAGGGAAGGGGTCTCAGCCCGAACTGCAGCTTTCCCTCAGTACACCCTTCCCTGCTTTCCTCCACACCTTCCCTTCAGAGAGGTGTTCTCAAAGTCTTTCCCTCTGGCCCCACACAGCCCCCACCCCAGAAGATGGAGGTTTCCCTCACACTAAGCAGGTCACACACCCTGAGGTGGCACCAGCACCTTGCCCTAAAGCTGACCCACATCATGTTCCCAACCCTGTGCTTTGCCAGAAACAATCCAGCTGCCACATAAAAACACTACTGACAAGACAAAGCAAACCCCCCAAAGAAGCATCCCCAAGAGCATAGGAGCACCCTCAGTAACTCTCCCAACATGAGTCCTGCTCATCCTGCTTCACCTCAGCAGCCCTAGGACCCACCAATACATACCACTCCCACAAGACGACTTCTCCTGCTGCTCCCGAAATGGCTCCCACACCAACTGACCCGGACCCTTCTAGCACCTTCCTCCCACCAAACAGCCTCAGCTGGGCTGAGGCAGCAGCACCACCTCCCCACAGCTGCAGCTTGTTAGCAATCAGGGACCTCCAGCCCAGGTGTGCCATCTTTATGGCAATGTAGTGGGCCCAGGAGGAGGAAATTAGTGTAATGATGCCTGCACATCACTGAGCTCTCTTTACCAAAGAAACAAGAGCAATGCACTAGATACCAAATGAAAAACTACCTTTCATTGCCCAAGAAAACACACTAACATTCTCTGTCAGTCCTCCCCTACACCACTCAAATATTGCCACATTCCAAGCTTCTAAGGCAGCAACTTGAAAAAAAAAAGACTGAGTTCCTACACATACTATGAAAATTAGGGCAATTTATTTCATTTCAGCATGCATCAGCAAGTTTGTAACCTGAACCGGCCATTACATGCTGCCTGATGTCCCATGGCAGCAGGGCTGTAGGCAGGATAGGCAGGCAGAGAGGCAACACCACCATTGTGGGAGGATGTAGGGGCAGAGCCTGTGGCTCCGCATCAAAGCAGGGTTCATTAATTTTCTCAAAGAAAGAACTTGTTTGTTTACATACACATGTATAAATCATCTTCATTTTAAAAGACTTAAGCAATGGTGTGTTTCTGTGGAAAGACACAGTCATGGGCATGTAGAGTGTAATATAGCACAAGAGTGAATTTCATACTACCTCACAATAGTATGTGAGCATACCTTGTGCTGACACACTTGGTTGTTTTTTTTTTTTGGAAGAAATTCCCAAAGTGCCTGGGAGACATTTCTGTTAAGACAGTTCAAACAGAGAGAATACCAAAACCTGCAGTTCATTAACAGAGTTCCCTTGGCAGAAAATATTTACCTTCAAGATTTAAAGTAAGTACAAGGACTCTGTTTAGCAGAGACTGAACGCTTGCTGATTCATACGACATATAATAAAAGCTTAATAGAATAGAATATATCTAGCTCATGAAGTCTCCTGATACTGTGTTATAATTTAGTCTACCAACAGCCTTTATTTAAAGTTGGATTCCATGAGTCTGTTATAACGAGCTAAAAAGTGCATGGATAAGCAGTTATTTCTGAAAATGTGGCTCCCTATCGATGTATATTTTGCACAGCCTGTATATCTTAATTGAATTGAACTGAACATTGGACCCTAGGGTTTTGGTTTTTTTTTTTTTTTTTTTTTTTTTTAGGACTAGTGGGGCTTTAAATACACCAAAAACATAATAAAAACAACAAAAACTTCAACCAAAACAACTTCTATAAAGTATTGAATGTTATTGCATTAGCCCTGGACACAGCATTTCTACTATCCAGTAAAAATACACAAAAGCATTGCTTTCAGTCCTACATAGTCTAATACCTGCAACCTTTTACCTATAATCTCATCTGCTTCATATTTTTGCACCCAACATACTGTCCCATAAGTGCTTCAACCGTCTCTTTGCTGTTTGCTGGTCACGCTCTTACTCTGGCAATTTCTTTTTTTCTTTTTGAAGCCTCTCTACATAGACCATTGTCATCTGTATTCAGATAGAGTTCTGCTTTACTCATCCTCATGGAGGTCTTTTTCTACTAGTGTTGAATTAAAATAAAGTAAGAGTGTCTATTTGAATTTTGATATATTTTGAATTCAAATAAATTTTGAATAATCTGTATTGGGTAAATGACTGCATATATCAAAATGAGTAACAACAACATCTTTCCATACATTAAGTACACAAGAGGTTGAAGTTGATAGACAATAACCTAGTTCAAAGTAACAGGAGTTAAACTACTTTTCCAAATTGAATCATTTAAAAGCTTAAGTGTGTTTGATTCTAAAAATTGTTCTTTTCCTTCCATCATATTTCCTTTTGATGCTTTTTGATCACAACTTACAACTACCAACACTGAGTAGTCTTAAGTAAGCCACTGGTTAACCTGTTTTTGAACAATATTTGAAGACCCCAATGGCTTCGGCAAAGATTTGAAGGCTACAATGCTTACCTAAATTGAGTTCAACCTCTGAATACTTAGTTCAGCAGTCACTCTTGGATGATACTATTAACATCGTTACAGAGGAATTATTATTGATTCTTTTCCATTACCATGACTGTTATATTGTCAATCAAAAACAAGAAGCTTGATAACATTCAGATTCCAGCTGTACAAATGCTCTCTTTTCAGGACTCATTATTTTCCTGCAGATGGCATCTTTTCAGTCAGAAAAAAGAATCTGTGTTTTCCTTGAGTACAAACAAAATTCTATGAAAATATTTTGCATAAACATGTGCCCCAATTAAGAATGACTTTTCTTTTAAAAAAACTGAAATAACTCATGCTTAGGCATTAGAACTGCAAGTAATACAGTGTAAGGATGCATCTTTCCTTATTCCATAGTTTGATAACTTGAGCACCCTTGCTACGGGTGAAAATGCCTGGAGTATGCAATAGACTTGAAATCAAAGACTGAAAGACTTCATTGCTTGAAAATTAAGATATGTTAATTTGAGTACCTAGTAAAATACATTGAAGGGTTATAGCACAGAGTTGGACAAATAAACGAAGGTCTACTATTATGCATTACTAAACTCATTTCACCTGTAAGGAAAAGAATAATGATTTCATTCATCTCACTTAATTGCTATAGGGCAAATAATTCTAAAGAAAGGAATTCAAATGGAATAGTACAGAGAATGGTATATTTCCGTATGGCTTTATACAGATGGTACACAGGCTACTGGAAAAGAAAAGGAACGCTCACCTTTACGATGGTCAAGGCACTCTGATGACTGCGCTAGGCAGAGTTCTCCAACAAAAGAACCTTCCTTAGAGGTGGTCAGCCCTTAAATGGGGCCTGGGAGAGGTGGAGCCAGACTCTACCCCTTCCCATCACACAGGTATATCACCTTCACCTGTGCTCCTGCGGCTGACTCAGTGCTCACCTCAGGTGACCAATCAGTGGTTCAGGCCATGATTCAACAGTTCCCATACAGTTGCCAGTAAGACTAAAGAATAACTCTAGTTCAATGACACCAGCTGTGCAGATTACAGGACTGTAGCAGTGGATGGAAAGAAGGGATAACATGATATCGATACATGAAACTTCACTGAGAGATAACAAAATCAATCTATCCTTAATAGAATGAGAAGTAGGAGCTGTAGATTCTGTTTGTTCCTTAAGTATATGACTTTGTAATATTTGATCATTAAGCTATGCTTGATTTTTTCATTATAATCATGCATAACCAGAGCAAAGACTGAAAACACAATAACACACAGAACATTTATACTTGTCAATATTCTGTAAGTCAAGAGACAATGTAATTGTAATTAAATGATGAAACAGTTCAGCAATATGAGCGTGATTCAAAATCACGTTGAAGTCAATGCAAAAATTTCAAAATCATTTTGCTAAGTTCTAGAGTAAAATTCCAAAATACACTGAAGCAATGTAGATTTTTACCTGTATATTTTTTGAAAAACAGTTTGCTTTTAGAATTTCAGCTTACAAGAGGTGTTTGTTTTTTTTTTGTTTTGTTTTTTAACCAGTTTTTAGAAGTATGAATAGTCGTCTTGAATCTAATGAGCTGTTCTGTGAACATTTTTATACATTGCTGCCTCAACGACTTAAAACAAAAGGTCAGATACTACTGAGAATGACAAGGAACGTATTCAGATGCTAACTGCACTTGGTTCAATTCTAAATGGTTACTTTCAAGGGTACTACAACATCTGATCTTATCAACATTTTCTAATGAAACTAAAGTTTCTTACTTCGAGGGGTCTCAGCTTCATTTCTATTGTGCAATAGATTAATGGAGAATGTTCTGCTGTGTGGTTGGCCCTTTCCATGGTATTCAAAACCTTAAATCTCTAGTTCATGGAACAGCTCATACTGAAATATCTCAGGCTCTAATAACAAAGGGTGTTTAACTTTAAAAACATTTTTTACTCCAAAGTAATATTAACTCCTAAGGCAGTGTCATTCAAAGTACAGAAAAAGAAATATGAAAACTACTGTTTTCTTCAAAGTACCAAGTGGAGATGGAGTTTTGATGTTTAGATTCCCAATATGTAAACTATTGATAGTAAGTATTCTTTGACTTTCATGCTAGTGACTAGGAAATACTTTGGGTACTATTAATATTTATAGTTTGCTGTATCTTGCATTTTCCAAAGACGGAAAACAAAATAAATGAACACTCATCTTGGTGGAAATGTTTCCTAGTTCTTCCTACACTGCAAATCGAATTACATGATAACTGGCTCAGCATGATTAAATTCTTATTACTGTGGCTCAGCTATTAAAGTTCACTTTATCATTTGTAAAAAATACAAAGTAATTTAAATCTAAATGACTTAAAGAAAATATACTGAGCAAAGGAGGGACATAGGGATGAGAGAAACAGGGAGAATAACTGGAGGGAAGAGTGAAAGCTTATGCAAAGTGCATTATTGGTGGATTCTGCCAAATAGCAGAAAGGCAGATTCCATCCAAAGTTCTGTTTTCCTATTATGCTGAACTGTGGATGCAGTTGCTCCATAGTAATCCAGTATGGCAGCTGTACAATCTTCACTTTAAAACCTGGTATTTCACATGTTCATTTGGCAATTAAGCTCCATGAGGTTTCTCTTGAGTGGATTAATGCATAGACAGAGCAGTTTTTTCTGAATAGTAGAAATCCCATAAAGATCAATTTGCATCTTCCAAAGCATCATTAGACAAGAATTAGAAACCCAGAAACTCTAAGTTAATGGCGGTAGCATCAGCCAAACCTAGAAGCCATTTGCTGCCCTCTATTTACTACTAGCATGTATGATGAGAGTTAATGTCTTCCAAAAGGCTCCTGATTCTAAGTTTTTGGTAAATTTCCTGCAGAAAAATATCAACTCCTAGAAATATGAAGAGAAAAATACACTGAAAAGGGAACAACATGACTTTAAAAATATCTTTAAATAGTACACACAAACAGACCGCTTCTGACCACCTTTTTGTTTCCCTAGTGCATCCCAAATAGTATCAGCACAGCTGAAGAAACAAAATTATTTAAGTTTTAAGATCTGTGTTGCTGTATCCTTGTGGGAGATGGGCTGTAGATTGCTTATTGTATTTCTGTTATCACAGTTTTTGCATAGGATATCTTGTAGATCTACACTTCTGATACAGCTTACTGCATTTTTATACTGGAAAAGCTAAAGTCACTGCAAAAAAAAAAAAAAAGCACTCAGGCAATGCTTCTTAATTCAAAAATGAAAGTCCTTGATTAACACAGTGTGTGTTCTCATCAATATTCTGCAGCCTGAAACCCTGTTGTCACTCGTAGAGATTCCAGTGCTGATTAAATCACAAAAAAAGACGTCTGTTGCCTTGCTAAACAGGACATGGGCAGTCAGCCTGCAACTGTCATCCAGCTAAACATGCTAGACACTGGCAAAAGATAGAGGAAGCTAAAGAAAGTTTCTCAAGAGTAATTTCCTTTCCATCTGCCATTGTGGAACACAGCTTGATTTTCCCAGCCAGAAAATCTTGTGAATGCCTGCAAGAATTATGGTTTCGTAGCATCACTTGGATGTGGTTCTTCTGAGACCATTAGTAATATGCTTTTCAGGAGATTTTAGTTTATCCATTTCCTTTAGGAGTGCCACCATGCTATAATTTTTGTACTGCTAGTTGTTCAGGCTGGTAGGCAAAAGCCAGTGTAATTATGTAGAAAAATTGACTTCAGTACTAATTTGAGATGCTACTTTGATATAAAAAAAACTCAGAGGTTCACACGACACTCAGTACAGACACCAGGGTGACTTCTTCAGCAGTACAACCTGTTTCTTCTGGATTTGTTTTGTCTCTACTTTGCCCTCGCACACACAACACATGAAGTTTATTGTATCTGCTGTTCAGTCAGTCCACAACATCTGAAAAAGTTAACTCCTTGGGGAACCAAATCAGCTCAATGTGTGATCTAATCTGAACTAAATAGACGCTTTAGCTATGACATTGCAGTAAGCAATATCTGAAAGTGTTTCACAGAATCGTAGGGGTTGGAAGGGGCCTGTTTCAATTAAAAGACAAAGCAGTCTCACCAAAAATCTCCTTTCTTTCCATCCTTTTTCCTTCTTTCTCATGTTAAAGATAAAGTGAACTAAAATATTTATTTTTAAAATACAAGCAAGCAAAAAATGAGTGTGTTTCTGTTTATAACAGCATCTGTAGATAAACACCAAGAAAACAACTGATTTATTAGCCATAGGCCATTTTTATATGGGAGCAAATCACTATTAATATATTTAGGATTACATTAAAAGGTTTCTAATCTTTAGAAGAATCAAACGTGAGAGCAACTTCCTAATAAAGCTCTGTAATAAACCTAACGTATTAAGTTTGATCATTTTATGATCATGGATAATTACAATAGCTGAGGCTAACATTTCAAGAGGTTTCCAGAAGTTAATCCTGTATTGCTATCTCTACATGCTGAGGTCCTTGATGAAACTTAAACAAAATTTCAAAGAAAAAAATTATACAGGAAAACACACATGACATTTTTAACTACGTGCTATTGTTCTTCGCAAACTCAAATACGCAGATGCTTATGCAAAGCAAGCCACATGTTATTCACATTTAACTGCCTACTTTTCCTGCATAAATCAAACTTAATTCTAGGTCCTCGTGGCATCATGTGTCTTTTGTCTCACTCACAGCAGCCAACAAGACCTCCAAGTCCTTGCTCAAACATATCACTACAACATCTTGCAGTTAAATGAAAGATACCAGTGCTGTGCGCCATAGGGTATGTTTTCTGTGCCTCTGCAACACAGCTGCAGCAGTCTTTGAATTTAACACATTTTGTATGGGTTTTGAAAAAAAAGCTCTTATATTAACTCAAAATGTAAACCACTGAAGGAGAATTCAGCTTGAGCTTTGGAATGAGCACAAAGAGCCACATTATTACTAACACTGCCTTATTGTTAGGATTATTTATTGTGTTGATAAAATGGTCATAATTACTCTAGTCCATTTTTCATTATGCTCTTCATTGCTATTTAATTTTTGGTTCTGTACCTCTTTAGACACTTATTTAAAAAAAGATGCAGGGCATTTATCATGGTACTACATTAACAGACAGATATGGGTCCTTTGATTAACTCTCATTTTGCTGGTGGACAGCATTTGTTTAAGCAACAAGTAGTGCTTTCTTTTGTGCAGTTCTCTTCGTATGCCATTGCAGCAATTCTTACTTTTTGTATTGAGTTTCTGCATTACCTGGCTCATCATGGTTCTTATTGGAATCAAGGTCATGAACTATACAGTTGTAGTAAAAACAGAAATACTTTATCACTTTTTGTTAGGAACATGAAAGACTTGCACAATTCACTGTATGCTGTCTTTGTAGTAGGCTTGACAGCGAGATAGTTGAGTTTTAAATTACTTTTCACTGGGTTTAGTAGCTAACATATACACAGGTCGTATCAATTTCTTAAGCTATATTAGCTTAATGAGGCATATGTAGTCCCTATAGTCTTTGCAGTTATATGGCAATTTTGTGATTAATACTAATTAAGTGCACATTTGAGGTGAATACTGAAAATTATCATCCAGCCTTGACAATGAATACAGCAAAGCAGCATTCTACCATGGCATCAGAGAAGGAGAAACTAGGAAAATCATGCCTTGGTTTCTACTATGGTAATTTGAAACAAAACAAGGCTGGTTTTAGCATTGCAGGGAGACCCCAAGCAGATTTGATAGATTCTTTAGCTTTCTCAGTAAAGGCACAAAAGAGATGTGAAATGCAGATGATGACAGAACAGAAAAAGATATTCTAGATTTGACTATAGATCAGAGGTCTGAAGACCATGTTAGCATACCTTTAACTTTTCTCAATCTGATGATGAAGGAGTAGGACAGAAGATTTAACAATATTCATTGAATGGGAACTAGTCAGGGGCATATTATGTGCCTTAAAGATTAACAGTATTTTTGAAAGTGGAGCTCCTGTTCCTCTAACTTGTCTTTAAGCAATTTGCTATGCCTGTTCCAGTGCTATTGATTTGAATTATGCACATAATAAAATAAAAAGATACTATAAATGGAACTTTGCATTTTTATCAAACTTTGCAACTAAGGACTTCAAAGCACCATTCAGATATCTGCTGGAAAAATGCTAAGAAATGCTTACATGGGTATCAAGGCATCAGGCAGCCCACTTTACACAGCTTGGCCTTTGCTACAAGCACCTGTCTTCATTGTAGTGGAAAGCTAGGGGAATGTTAGACAATTTGTTCCCCTTTATGGTCCATGTGGTAGTTCAGAGTACGTGGACCATAAGAGAATACCTGTGCCTAACACTGGTACCAGAAAATGGACATGCCTCCCTTCTCAAGTGGAAGAAGTCTGCATTTCTGGCACAGCAATACACACTTTTACTTCTAACTAAATTACCAGTGGTAGAAAATGATGCTCCATAATTCCATTCCTTTTTGCATATTCCTGTGACTCTGAAAAATGTAATGGGTTTTTATAAGCATAGGGGAAAGATGTGTCCTAATATCAGGGAGGGAGACTGATTATACATTGGCATGTGATAGGGACAGTAGGCTGAAAACAAGAGGGAATACGCACATTCTGACTACATAACCTCGTAGACAATAGAGCGGGAAGAAACTTTTGGCAACAATGGCAGAAACCATAATTTAGTCAGATAAGCAGCCACAAACCTGCTCAGCTCTGTATGCTTTATAATGGAGTTGCACAACAGCTATACATAAAAAAAAAAGTAGAAAAACTATACAGGGAAAAGCAGATACTTTGAAGTCGGTTAAAAAAAACACCTGTCCTTAACTTGAATAGATCAGGATTTCACTTTGAAAACATTGCAGAATTGCTGCATAAAAGAGCAGATTTAAGAAAGAAAAAAATTTCCTTACACTAAAACGTAACAGACTGAAAAATAGTTTCCTGTGAGAAACATCTGAAGTGCTATTCCATGAGCTTATTAAAATTTTCTTGGACAAAGCACTTGTGAATATGCTGCTATGCGCTGGATGAACTAATAGGCCTTTTTCATCTTTTTGCTTTTACTACACTGCTATAGTAAAAGATACAAAAATCAATTCTTTCCAGAGATTCAAGGAATTATTTCACTTTATGAAGCTAGAAATATGCCAATTCACTTGGCCACGTCCCTTTAAAGTGACATTCTAAGAAGCTGTGTTAAATTTTTCTTAGATTGAAAACTTGTGCCAGCCTTCTTCTATGGTTCAAATAACTTTTTATACACATTTTGACAGATTATGTGATTTTTTGTTTTGCATCTTAGCTGGTAGAAAGCCCTGGTTTCTGAATTTCATCCTGTTTCTCTTGCAATACAACCACAAGGCATAAATATCATGCACAGTTTAGCTTTTTCTATAAAAAAATGTGATAATGATATAATGATAATAGTGACTGGGACACCCCACTTCTGTGCAAGTTATCTTTTGTTCACGATGAAAGGGAATTTAAAATCAAACCTTTCAAGGACCTCAATTTTAAATCAAACATGGTTAAGCTTCTCAGGTGTTTAACAAAATATGACTGGCACTGTGTCTTTACCTGAAAGAAAACTGAAAAATGGCATACCTCTTCTGTGAAGATGTGCAGAATTGCAAGTAAAGTAGAAATGACATCTAAGATTAATGACGGCTTAACTTCACTCTTAGCAGGATTTATAAGACAGGATATTCATTACGAATATGGAAACCACTTCCAGAAGAAAAATGCAAGAAAAACAGAGAGAACTATTTGGAAGGGGATGAGTGTTATTTGTATATTTACTTTTAGTCCTTGTGAATTTGAGCCCAAGACTCAGTTACTGGTAAAGTCTACTCTGACATTGTTATTTTAAAAAGTCTGTAAATATGAGGGATAAAAGGTTGCACAGTGTCACTGGTGAAATCCTGACCCCAACAAAAATGGCTTGAACTGCTGATTTGATGGGGCCAGGATTTACCTTGAGTAAAACACATTCTCCAGAATGTACATTTTATCTGTCAGTGTGGAATATCTAGTAGCAAAAACAAAGATTAAAACATCAAAGCCTTTATTTGCTTTGTGATAGTTGAAAGCACGTAGCAATTCTATGCACCTCAGCACAAGTTCCCTCTCCTAGAGCCACTGGTTTATTTTCTCCTTTAAAGGATTAGTAGCATGCTATCCAAAGGTTGTCCTACATTGTACTTAGCTGCTTGTTCTAGCAACACAACAGACATTGTCCTAGCACAAAGAAAATGATTAAAATTTAATTAGTTTACTGAATACTCTGGATATTTTTAAAGAAAGATGTACATAAAAAGAAGTAGCTTTTACTCACAAGTTCTGGTTTTTCTCCTCAACTACAAAGATGAGCAATTTGGTAAGCTCAGTATAAAAAAAATAAAATTAAATTAAAAAAAATCACCACTTTATAATTTATACGTAAGAGAGAAAATCTATTGAGAGGTTGTAAAAGAAAGCTATCGGTATAAATGACAATAAAACTTATAAGGCAATTTACTATGGTGCAAGATCCGATTTCTGCATAGCTAGGTCCTCAGTTTTTATGCTCACTCAAACTGAATGGCATGCAGAGTGTGTGCCTAGATCCTGATAGTTTCATTAGGACATATGGACTAGCAGGTAATATCAGGAATAGGGATGATTTAAAATCACTGTTCTTGAACACATATCTGGTCACAGATACCATTCCCTGGAAGATGAAATAGTCCCTCTCTGAAACCAGAGGAACAAGGAATGGGAAGAGAGACCTCTTGCATTTCCAACTCATGGACTGCACAATTACAGCAGTATAATATAAATTTAAGAACGTATCATTGAAATTTTATTTTCTAAAATATTACTATATTGCTGCACGTGAAAAGTACTGAAATTATGGAAAAAGAGCTACAGTCAAAAAGCCCTTTAATTTCTATTTCCTTTTCTCCATTACAGGAAAATAAATCCTTCACTTTCATCCTTCTAGGCCACTCTCATATTTAGAGAGTTAAAGCCAATTTCTTATTACCATTTAGTTATTTATTTTTTTTATACCACAACTTCTAAACACACCTGTCTTTTATCTGAAGGTGAAGCTCACATGCCACGGACCAACAAAAGCAAATATGGCCAGTTCTCTGATGTTGTCTTATGTGTCTCAGGCTCAATGTGGAAAGTCCATTACCAAGTCTTCAAAAGTAATTTCAAAATGCAAATGCACTGGCTAACAGATTCTTGTCTCAGAAGGATAGGCAATTTCCTTACCCCATGCTCATTTATTTTTCATAAAGAATGAAATATGGGGCAGAGATTTATTTGTTGACAGTTATCAGCAGTAAGTCAGACTCAACACTGACCTACATTCTTCCTGCTCAGAAATGCTGAAGTAGAAAATAATAAAGGCAGTGGGTTTTTTTCCCCCTCAAATGAAAAACTTGAAATTCCTGGACTGCCTGTTTAAGGCCTCCACTTTTACTCTTTGATCCCTTGCAGTAAATTTTTACTGTAGACAAATCTACCTATATGTTAGGTATTGCTGTACTGAAATAGATACCCTAAAAAAACAACAACAACATGAGAAACTGTTCAACTACCAAAGGGTTTTCTATATATAAAAAATGACTGTATATCATTTATGGAAGAGTGAGACTCCACAGCTATTCCCAGTCATATATTTTTTAATTTTCAATTACCTGTTAAATTTAGTGCTGAAGCATAACTTTATGGAATAACAGCAAAGAGATGGTTATAGCTGATGATGTCACTGCTGCTTGAAATTAATCACTTGGCCATAGTAAATGTTTAGAACTTAAATGTCTCTGTCCTCTGTTGCCTTCTTGACAAAGATGAATATTTTTATGTCAGAGAAGTTTCTTGTTTATGCTGTTTGATACCTTCCTAGTGATGCATCATTTTAAAGGAACGTTTATTAGAGAAACAACCAAATAACATTAAAACTGCTGCTAGCATATGTCAGCACTTCCAACAACACTAACCATCAGCAGTAGCATCAATGACATTTTTATTTCACTGGAATAAAATATTATGCCTAATGGTAATTAAAGCTCTGTGTACGGCTTTGACATCTCAGCAGGAAATCCCACCATTCAGCAGAGAGGTTTCAGGGCAAGACATAGATAACTATATGGCAACCTCTCAGATTCAATGTACCCTCAGGCTGGCAGGCAGCCAGTTTTCTCATGTACTGCCTCTGAATGCCAAAATACCTCATATGTCTTTTGCTGTTTCTCTTTCTTGTATTTACTGTATTTGACCAACAACCAATTTCCCTCTGTCATTAGGATTTTTTTCCCCTACACAAGGAGCTATCTACCTGTCAAAAATCCAGTCCCCAGGGGTGAGAAGAGCAGAACAGTATGACTGGAGAAAATAAATTGCCCAGGAGCATTCCCCACTGTGTTGAATCCAATACAGAAATACAAATGAGAGCAAACAGCGTAACCAAAATTTGCCAGCATTGTGCCACTTGGAGCTTCTCTACACAGAACACAGAGGAGCTTGACTTCCCTTGCACTTATGTCCAGGAACAGCTTGTTTTGTCCAGTGGTAGTGTTCATTGAAAATAATATTATCACAGTGTTTGCTGTGTTCCCTCTTGGAAGCAAAAAATACATTATTTGCTCTTTAACTTATTAACTTCTGCATGTGTCTGAACAATATATATATATATTTTTTTTTCCTTTGGTGTTGAAGAATTTTAGAGGACTGCGTATCAAATTAAAAATTAACATTCAACTCTATTTCTCTGCAGAGCATAACTCCACACACAATCAGGGCAAGCTCTGTGCAACCTTATTTACATGAATGCTTTTTGGTGCTATGAGTACATTTGTAGAACTGGTTCTGCTAGTGTTCTCTGAAGACAAAGGAAGAGCCAGATAAAAGTGTAGGATATGTTATGGAAGAGCCTGTTACATGATGGCTCTTGTGATAGCATGCAGTTGGGGAGAAAGTGTTCCATAATTATTTGTTATTTATGGGGAGATGTTGCCCTGTTTCTGGCCTGAATATCTAGTGTTAATCTCTACTATTACTCTGCTTCACAGATCAAAAACCACATTTTCTTTATATGTTTGGTCTAAGAAATGGATGGTGAAAGTCCTGAATACCACACCTGAAAATGCACAGTCCTGTTAAGCCTCCTGCTATCCATAGCTAGGTAGACTGGTCTGAATAATACCTTTATTTTCTCCAAACAGCTACTGTATCTATGGAATGTTGCACGTGGCTTACGTATGTCTCAGAGTACCTGTCACTGGTCATAGCCCACACACGTTTCATTTCCTGTTAAACCATTATTGCCAGCTTCAATAAAAGTGTGTTCCTACCTTAAGAGATTCCTCATGATACTTCTTCCACGTACTGGTGCTACTCAAATGTGATGCTGCTCAAGGGAGGCCAGGACCATACCAAATGGCTGTGCAGAGAGGTCCTCACTTCAAAGGCAGCGCTGAAGAAAAAGAGCCAAGGTGAAGGTTAACACAGCTTGATTCTCTACCTACGTAACTATACTTAGCTACTTTTGTAAGATAAATTTTAATAGCTACATTTCTGAAATGTAAAAAAGCATGGATGTATTGCATGAAGTAGGCTGTTTCATACACTGTAGAAAGTTCCACTAATAAAAGATGTCACTTCACTAATGTAATTTTGTATTATTCATACTTGCATATTGAATTTTCACTTTTCATATTGTAATTTGTATTTGATCTCATTATTATAGTTTCCTAGACTGCCATACCTCACTGGGGAGCTGTTAGGTTGAGTATTTGGTCTAGTTTTATTTTCTCGTCCCTGCTGTTCCCTTCAGAGGTGTCGTTAAGCTGAGAATTTGGTGTTCTATATTTTTAATAATTTGTATACCTCAGAGGGCTCATTAGATCTTTGTATCTCAGACTGTGTTTGTATGTATATACACAGAGATTGATAGAAAGCTAGTTAAACATGCTTATATATTTGTTTTGTGTCTGTTTGGGATGAAGAAATGAAGTTAAGTATGTAAAACAGGAAACTTAAATATGTCATTGCTAATTAATTAGTGCTGAAATAAGGAGCTTACATCCCAAGTTCTTTTGAAAATCTGGCCACTCATATGCCTAGCTAGGTATGGATTAAAGTATTTAAATATTCAAATTTTTATGCATGAGCAGACTACTCATCTACATGTAGGTGTATGTATACATTAGAAGTTACATGAATGAATAAACATTTTGAATTGTACATCAATACAATACAAAGGCTAATCTACAGCGTTGCACTATTGGAAAAGGACAGCTTTGAAAATAATGAAATTTGTGTTTTGAAAGTTGTTGGAAATCTATGGTCATACTGTAGCACTCTTAATGGTTGTTCACACTATTAATATTATTATTAATGTGTCTGATCCAGGATTCCCATTGTTACACATTTGCAGCCCCACTAGGCTATGAAGGATATTCACTACAGTGATGAACAAAAAATAAACCAACTTTATAAGTAGGTACCTGGCCTTCAATTTCTTACAGTTAATTGAGTAGCCTCTTCAGTGAGCTGTTTGTGGTTTTGTTTCCTTGTCAGAAAAAGTTACCAGAAATTTGATAGGAACCTGAGCTCTAATTCCATGTTAAAAAAAAAACAGCATTATCAGATGGGAAAAAAGTTAATTCCATGGCAAATGATATTTTTTCACTGCAGGGCTTACTTGTTATGACAAAAGTGGCACTTAAATGGCACAGCTCCCCTGTGAACAAAATGGGAAAGCTCTAAGGGATAATTCTTACCCAAAAATAGACCATCATTTAAGACCCTTTGCAGGTATGAGAGATACCAGAGCACACAATAATCAAAAGGCCCCAGAAATACATGTGGAATATGTTACAGCAATTGTAAGAGTAAGATTATTCTAATGTGTTATGAACTTTCCCTGAAATAGTCAACAATACTTGTTTTGTTTAGGAAGAAGTCATCTAAAGATTGCTGTCCTGCTCTCTGCTTCCTTACTGCAGGAAAAAAAGATCAGACCAGTTCCCATCTGTTTCATCATCTACTGCCCTTGCGTTTAGTTACGCACATAGGAGTGCTTCCAGTATATGTGGTACATTGCTATCATTGCTCAGTATGGAAATGAATTCATGCACCTGGGAAAGATAATATAATCAGCACTGGTTATGTTGAAAAAATGATTCACTGAACATTTTTCTTGTGCAAGAAACTCACTGAGACTGCAATGCACCTTCAGATTCATCCTGTAACTGTCACTGTTAAAATACTCAGTTCTCTTCATGCTCTTAGTAAACATTTTCCAACATTATAAGCACTCTGTCATTTCCAAGCAGTTGGATCCACAAAGCTCTGGACAAAGAAAACAGGAACCATGTGGTTTTCAGTGTCAGACCATGATGAGTACTGCTCCTGCATGGGAATGTTAGCACTGCAGAACATCTGACATACGAGTGCTTGTCTCTCAGTAGTGACAGATGGGTATAAATCTGAGCTTACAGGTTTTTGAGTGCTAGATTTGTCAAGATGGCACTGTGAGAATATTAGCTGCTAGTTGCTAAACTCAACACTCACCAGAAAGGCTGCTCTTGACGGTTCCTGATAAGCTCTGTGAAATGTTTGTCATTTGTACTTTGGTCTGAATTTCTTTCAACTGTTGATCTTGCCTGGGTTTTAAAACTACATTTGCTTTAAGCTAAAAGAAAAAAGATAAGGTAAAAATCAACTATGTGATTTAAACATTTTTTTTTACTAATTAACAGTCTTCAGATTTTCCCATTGTTATGATAGATTTTTGAATGTCTACAATCTCTTAAGAATAATCGAGTGTGTTGATTGCTATTTCATGTTCTTGAATACAAGATTTAACTGTAAGCTTCCTGCAGAATTCAAGCAAGTACTCTCCCCTGTACTGCCTGCACATGTACAGTATGCCAGGATGTATCATGCCATCAATTGTTTTATTACCACTTGTTCTTTCCAAGCTTTTGATTGCAGCCATAAACCCCAGAAGGACTCATTAAGCCTTTTCTCACTTTTATTTCCACGTACTTGGAGCTTGCTTAAAAAAGTAAAGGTTTTAACCTCGGTAAAACTTCCCTGAACACATTTGGAAAGTCAGACCAGGTCCTAATTGAGCAGAACCTGTCATCTTTCAAGAGGTGCTTGGGTCTGCATTCATCCTGTCATTAACTGTAGGCTCTCAGAGCCCAGGGAAAGATGCAGCATTTGACAAACAAGTAAGGTTAGCTCTCTGAGTCAAGAAAACTGGCCAATTTTGAATGGAACCCTACAACATAAGGTTCAACTAGAAAGGGAAATTGAACTCTAAAGTAGGAGATACAATGTACAGTCTGGAGAAATCTCATGACATATAATAATTTCCACAGATTGACCTGCAGGAAAATAAGAAAAAATATTTTCTAACTTACATTTTGTAGAATGATAGGAGAGTGTGTATGTGGGAAGTGTACTTTGCCTGTGGTTCCTTCTCTTTGTCATGCCCCATATTCTGTGTTACTTGGTGTTTTCTTTCTTGCTAAACAATGCATATTTGGTCAGGAACTCAGCCAGCATGAATTGGAATAGCTCCATTGAAATAAATTTTTCTTTATGTTAATTTGTACCAATTCAGGAGTCTCCTTGTGTACCAGGGCTATGTCAGTGCTTCGAAAAATGACAGCAGTTTTCTGTATCATAAATGTACTTTGGGCTATGGTAAACAACTCAGGCTTCATACAACATTATGTTCAGTAAAAATATTTGGCTTTCAGAGAATGGTGCTGATTTCCCCTACATGAAAGGGGTCAGACTTCTGTAACAGCTTAAATAAATTACTTGTTAATGTTTACAGATGTTGACTTATTCACTCATCACATCACAGCAGATCAGTGTCAGCTGGAGCAAAAATTATGTTAAACCCAGTTGCTTGAACAAGACAGAAAAAATAACTCTGAAAAGTTGAAACTTTTAGTTACAAGCTGTTATCTGGGAATGAATCATTGCCACTGGTCCAACAGCTTTCTTGGGGCCCTAGGTTAGCAAAGAGATCTGCCCAGACATTACTTTTCATGCCAGGGCTCTGATCTAGGAAGCACCCAAACCTGGATGTGAGTGCCCTGGCTGAAGACATCCTCATGCCTGGGGTGTATTTAAACCCCCATTGCTGTCTTTTGATTGTGGCTAATGAGAATCTGGAACTTTGAGTCTGGTTCTTTTTCTTAGAGCGTCCACTTTAAACTTAAAGTTGTTACGTTATATTTTCCTCTAGTGATCTATGCAAATTAGTAAAAACTTTTTTCTTTTATTTTTTTTTAAAACAGGGACATGAAGTCATTAGTGAGGCTTTTAGTCCAGATAGAATTCCCAGGTTACCTCTGCTTGAAACAAGTTTATACCCCTCCAACATATACTGCTATCTGCCAGCAGATGAAGATGTTAAGAAAAATACAGAAAAGAACCACAGCCTTTTTCCTTCATTTTCCATGAAAATACAATAAAAAGATTCTGTTTCTTTCCACAATAGTCTGCAGGATGTAGGAAAAAAGCTGAGCTCTTACAGACAGTTCTGTAAACAACAAAACTTAAGAACAAAGCAACAAAAAAGAAAACAACAAAAACACAAACCCACCCATTTAAATAATCCCTGTCTTTCTAGCAAGGAAGGACAAACACTGATCTATAGCCTTCTACACCCTGGAGAAATCTTGACATTTTGAAGTCTGGCAAAGGTGCTGGAAATACCAACTTGCTTCCCATTTGTTTGGGTGAAGCTAGGCTTTCAAGCCAAGGGTTCTACCAATATTGCTTTTTCTTGTCCCTTTGGTAGGGCTCATAGTTTTAAAGCTGATGCTAGGATGTCCAGATGTGGCAAAAATGGCTCTGTGTGCCAGCAAGAACAGGACAGTCACTAAACAGTGCTGTGATAAGTGTTTTATAAGCATATAGCAGTCTAACTGGTATAAAATGCTTAGGAACTGATCAAAATAAGTAGGAGGATATCTGATGATAATACCAATTCAGAACAACAGTGTGTTGGTAACCTCAAATACAGTTATCTGCTCCAGTTATTGATCTTAATGGGTGTAACACTACAACAAGATAGAAAGTATAATGATAATAGCAGGGTCTTTAGCAGCAGCCAATGAGGACAAGCCCAAATGCAGCAGCTGTGAACATGGAGGTGAGGGGGAAGGAAAACAAAGCTGCTTACCTTGGAAAGTCCTCAAGCATACAACCATCTCCAATGAGATGCCCTCACCTCCATTACTAACCCTTAAATAAGGGCTGGGAAGGAGGGGATCCTGTTTCCACCCCTTCTGGTCACTCAGATGCATTACATTCACCTGAGCTTCCCTGGGTTGGTCCTGCCTTCACACCAGCTTCTCAATCACAGTTTCAAGCTGTGAATTAGCATTTTTACTACAATGGAATACTAAAGAAAGAGTATCCTCTATTGATGATTCAGTGTTGTTCATTTTATCACTTTTTCTTTTTTTGTGGGAATCTTTTAACACTGTTCCAGATATAACAGGTAGTTCTATGGTATTTAACTAGAATCAGTTTGCTGGCTGCTCTATTAAAAATAAAATAATAAAAAAGCAAACATTGCTTGAATTTTGTCCATGCAAATTAAAAACATGTTGAATAAAACTCTCTGATGTTGGTAATAGTCTAATATAACAAGGTTATAAATAAATTGCTCACTGTTCTCATGTATTTTTAGTAAAAAGATCTGGGAATAGCGCAACAAATCCCCAGTGCCCAATTAAAGTCTCTTAACTAATTTAACAAATGCATTGTGAATGGGTAGCTGGAGATGCTTTAAATAAACATACATTTCACAGAGGAACTTTAATAGTGAAACAAATGGAAAATCAGTTCAAATGCTTTAGCTTTCTCAATTGTCCTTAATAAATTAGTCATAAGAAACACAAACACAATTAACAAGCAAAACTGTCATGCTTTTTCATCTTCTTCCTTTTTCATTTTGTAATCCAGATGAAAGCAGTTTGTGGTATCTGCCTTTTAAGAATGGCTTCACTGAGGAGGTGTTCAAAGCCTCCCTGGAATTCTTTCCTTCTACCCAGAGTTACAATTATTTTGATGTGTTTTGTTTGTTTTGTTTTCCAATTCATTCCAATTCATTGGTGAAAAATCCCAATTCTCTTCAAAATTGGAGGCTGCTAACTTAGTGGTGAATTAACTCTGGGCCTGATTTAAGAAAAAGGCACAGATCTCTTCCTCTCTCCCTTGGTACACCTTTGCCAGCCAGCCAACCGATGAAATGAAACATCTGGCTTTCCAGTGAAGATTGCTCTGGCATTTTGCCTGCACAAATTTTGTCCTTGTGGAATCCCTGCAAAGAGTGCAAACTGTGCTTCAATTAAAGAAGAGTGAAGGGCACATGCAGCAGCTGAGCAGCATGTGTGCTGGGACTGGGTTTGATGGGCCAGCATCAGGCAGTGCAAAAACAAACAGCTGTGGAAAACCTACGTGAGAGCAGATACTAAAGAAATTGGGAGTTTGAAAATGCCTCAGTCCAACATCTCTTTCCGGAACACTTCAGATTCAGTAAGGTCATGGATGGTTACCGAATCTTTCCTTCTCCTTTCCTCCTGATTTTTATAAAAAGTAGTTTCAGTCAGATGCTTTCCTTTTACATTACAAAACCCTTGTAGAAGGAACTATGAAAATGGTGCTGAAGAACACAGAAATTACCATATGATACTGAACATAAAAGCTTATTAATAAATCAAAAAGAATGGAAAATGATCACACTCAAAGAAAGAACATACCAGACCATTTCACAATCTAACTCAAAAAACATTAGGCTTTGCAGTAAAAAGTAAATCTCAAAACTTGAAAATGGAGATTTCACAGAAAGTGTATAGGAAAAAGTAATAGTGGATGCGTTTGGGAATAACTATATCCAAAAAGATTAGACTGTGGGTTGCCTACGAGAACTCTTGTAGTTCTATTAGACTTTTTAAGAGCATTAGTAATCCCAATGTAGACTATTAGGCACCACTTACTTATTAAAGTGAGGTTTGACAGCCCACTATCCAGATTTCTGCTAGAACTCACCTAATCTTCAAATACTCGTATGCTAATATTAAAATAAAAAAGCGCTAAACGTGTTATTTAGTTGGTGAAGTGAATGTCCAGTGCTCTACGTCCTAAAATCTGTGGGATTTCTGTAGTTTACGTCCATGCAGAATCGTTGAAAGCATTTCTTACTAGACATGGCTAACTTGGATTTTTTCATCAGCTGACAAAAACAGGATTCTCTTGGGGGAAACTGCAGCTGCAGAAACAGCAGCAAAGTATCATTTATTTTCAATACTGCTTTGGGCAAAATACAGACCAAGAAGGAGTCCAGCTAGAAAGCTGAGCAGATAAGCTGCCAATAGTTGCTGCTCTTAATCTAAACTAGCTCTCACTTTGCTGTATGAACTCGCGAACACATTTCTGAACAGAGCTCTGTGCTGCTGGCAGCCCTGCGCAGTCCCTCCCGCAGCCAGCAGTCTCCTGGCACACTCCACAAACAGGGGCTTTATCTGTTTGCAAAGCATTTGTGAAACGTGGCTTGGTGACTGCTAAATACAAATAGATCTTTGGCACTGTATATACTGCTGTTGGGAGCCTCTTTTGCAAATCCTATGAGCTGCAAGCATCTGATGGGTGGCCAACACAGCCAAGAAAGGCCGCAGTGCTGGAGCACCTGAAGCTGCTGGATGCAGTTTGTCCTTCGCCTGCCCTCCTCCTCCCAGCATCTCGTAGCTTTTCTGCTGTCAGACCCTCAGATAAAGTAGCTGTGCTCCCCAATTCACAGAAGTATTTTTAAACATTTTGTTTCACAGCTATTTAGAAGGTAGGCTTTTGTTTGTTGGAGCTCATGGAAATAACTTTGTAAGTACAATCTTTTCCTTCTTTTATTTTCTTTTCTCTTTTCCTTTCATTGGGTTTTTCATTGTATGTTTCATCAGCACTTGTGTGTGAATTATAATAAAGCAGCACTGCAACCTATTTCACGTGCAGTAGAATACATAATAGTCACCACAAGCATACATAAACAGATGAACAGGGAATCTACAATTAACGTGACTGTATGTGCCAAGCTGACAGCTATGAAATTTAGTTGATGATATCTGTTCCAAGAAAGGTAATGTCTCATAGTGGAGTGCACCTAATTTTTGTTTCTTCCCCCATATGGAACACTTCCCACGTGCATATACTTTTCTCCTTTGGTCTTCCCTTATTTGTGCCAATCAGAGTTTTCTCTAGGATATCATAAAGGTACACTGCAAGATGACATTAACAAGATCAGGAGAATGAAAATGTGCTGTGGGCCTGGAACTTTTTCTTGTGCTTTTTCTTGTGACTCAGTGTTGCTACTCTGGTAGCAACATTTACCAAAAAACAGTGGAACTAATGCTACTAAGTTAGAGACTTTTATTTCCATGGGTGAATGATCTACTACAAGTGCAGAGCAAAATCTATTGCATTTGCAGAAGTATGAAACTGACTGTCTTTTGAACTGATGCAGCTGCGATGCTTCTGAAAGTCATGCCTGAATTTTGGAGAAGAATATTTTTTGAGGTAGAAGACATAAAGTATAACGTAATTTGATTCCAGTGAAGAAGGGGATCTTTTTAAGCAAGAAAACTGTAACCAGACCCTGCCATACCCTATGATATAAGCAGAAATAGGAAAAGTATCTGATAGTGCCATGGAACAAATCAGTTGATTTG
The DNA here is from genome assembly GCF_038088225.1 of Cyrtonyx montezumae. Lineage (NCBI taxonomy): Eukaryota > Metazoa > Chordata > Aves > Galliformes > Odontophoridae > Cyrtonyx > Cyrtonyx montezumae. The sequence goes on along the minus strand of NW_027072078.1, from coordinate 8,908,039 downwards.
TTTCAACAAACAAATTTAAAAGTGCATAGGGAAGAGTCACAAGTCTGCATGTACAGTAGCTAATCCAGAACTAACTAGAGGCGTTTGAATATACAAGTTTAGAAATATGAACACGACGGTGCAACTCATGAAGTCCTTTTCCAGTAATTCATCTCCAGTGATGTCATGAAGTGTGTTTTCAACACATCCTGAGACAGTAATTCTAGGATCTACTTCACTCTCAGTTGTCATGCCTGTATGCTTCCCTAGCTTAAACTGGTGAGTCTGACGTTAATTTGTTTTATATTCCCATTAATGTCCAATTAGGACAGCCACTTGAAGTCAATATTGTTAAGGGGAAAATCTAACAAAACATAATCAAATTCTTTCCATTCGATTAGCAATTTAGACTTGTAATGGACAGCTTATTAAGGCTAACTTATTAAAGGGCGTTTTACACAAATTGAAACCAGACCCTCAACCAGCAATGAATGCTATTGTTCCCTTCCACTACACACTCTTTTTCCCTTGGTATTTTTCATGCTCTTGTTTTTCAGTGCAATTAGAAGTAGTTCTGGGCAGGTATTTATCCACAGCCAGAGAAAAAACCTAAATACTAATAGTCAAAGCAATATGCTTCCTGTTCTTCATTTCATTTTTTATTTTGCCCACCATTGTGCACAGTGCATCAGTTGTGGGGGATGAATTTATACATTTGTCTGTGATAAGGCTAGGATGTGACAAAGCAAGTCTCCCTTGCTAACTCTGTCATGTAGTATGGGAATTACCATAACACAATTCTGTCTTGGGTTTTCCCGTCCTTTCACTTTCCTGAGGCTGACAGCGTGGATATAGTTCTTTTAAGATATGGAAGTATTTTTGTAATACAGACCAGACTCAAACCTGACAGAATATACTGCAGTGTGCTCTGAAAACCATACCCCTGCAGGATATTTATCTTATACGGCCAATTCTTTAAAATGTCACCAATCATCTCATACCATGAATTGCTGTTATCATTCCCTTGCCAACGCCTTTCAGACAGCCCTGAGCAGAGAAAGACTTGAAGCAGTGCTATTCTGCTTTCCAGTTGCTGTGCAGTGCTAAGACCAGGCTTTTCCTTCCTGAGTCTCACAGGATAAAACTTCATAATATTGAATGTCTGCTTAATTAGTTTGGGGAATTTCTCTGAATCTCCTTCACAGAAAATCCAAAGTGGAATTAAAGACTCATATGCACAGTTTTCTTATGGCAAGCACCTTTATGATGTCCGTAACATCTTTGGGTGGCAAACATCTGAATACTTCACGCTTTCAAAATATTTTCTGTGGCACAATTTTTCAGAACAATTAAAAGATTAAGATGCATTATTTTCTCCCCAGTTCTTCTGGGGAAGAAAGAGGCCGGAAGAAATTGAAATGAATGAGTTGATGTAAGCTGAGATTTCAATTAGGAATTTGACATTCACTCAATAGTTTAAGATGACACATTTCAGAGTTTTGGAGACTAACATTACACAAAGTTAGAAAATGCACTCTGGATATTTCAAGGATGGGAACAAAGTCCTGCTCTCACATTCTGGAGAACTAGAAAGCGTCTGAAGCTTTCAAAAGATCTGCAATATGAAATTAAACACATGAATTTTGGCGGGCGGGGCTAATATAGGATAGGTTAGTAACAAGCACATTTTAAAAGGAAAGCCATGACAGCAGAAGTAATGAAATAATTTAAAAAGCAAGCTGCAGTTTATTTTGTCTTTCACTATACTTTGTTCTTCGTTATTACACTGAATAATGAAAGTAACACCGAGACAATGTAGATGTCATATTTACCCCTTGCACAATCATCACAAAAATTTTGTATTTTTGTATTTTTAAAATATGCACTAGATATTTTTTTTAGGAGAAAAAGATGGTTTAGACAATCTTTTCCCTGTAGAGCTCATCAGATTTAACCCATCTAACTTGTAAAAAGCTCATTTCTGGTTGAACTGTTTTATAGAGGGAGGGAGAATTAGATTTTTTGGTAATCTATGCAAAACCTAACTGCCCTTGACTACAAAATCAGCAGTTGATTTCTCATTTGAATTTGGGCTGGAATTTCATGTGCCTTTGTCAGCTAGAATGAGAGAAACCTTAATGTTCTCTTTATCATACAAAGCATTCTTTGTGCGCATTAAAGAAATAGATATGAACTAGTTCTAAGGAGCTGACAAGATTTTATAAGTGGCTTTGTCTGTATATTATAGTTTCAGAGCAGTAAGAGCATAGCAGCTCATGCAGGCTTTATGCCTACCATAACCTCAGGATGTGTGCCTATAAGAGGATACTTGCATGTGGGAGAAAATATAGCCCTTGTAAAGGGCAAACTGCCAAAATACATCCTTGCAGGGCAGTATTACTTGAATAAAAAACAGGAGCACCATTAACTTGTCCAGTATGTCTGAATTAGTACTAGCTGTATATATATATTTTTAATTTGAGCTTTTTCTTGCAACAGGAAGTAGAGAACAGCCTTTACTTGTAAATATAGGGAAGCAAATAATTTTAATGTATTGGAAGTCTATAAAAGCAGAGAAATTCATCATTTTGATCCACAAGATATTTCTCTGCATTTCTTCACCTGCTGCTGTAGTCATCTACTCATGCTCATATTCATAGCCGTTGATAGATACCTATTTCTCTCCCAAGCAAAAATCTTAAATCTGAAATATATTGCTGTTGGGATGGATATGCTTGGGAATTGTGCCATGCTTTTTAATTCATTGTCAAAGGTACATGCAAGTCATGATGAGTAGATTCATACAGTTAGTAGGAAGAGATGAGAAAAGGAGGAAGAAAAAATATACACTTCAATGACAAAGAAGTTCAGCTCTTCTCCCTGCTATGATCTGATATATTTTGCTGAATGCTTTTCCCAAACTTAATATGAGGCTTGACCAAGAAATGTGGATCTGTACTTCTTTTTAGGATTAAAATAGCTATTTATTATTTCAATTGTCCTAATAGTACATCCCTGCACATAGATAATCGTTATTTATTTATTTTTTCAATTTTATTTTCACATCTCTCCACTCTCATCTGGTAGAAGGGAAGGAAGAGGAAGAAGAACATTGTATGTTTAGTGAAAAAATATGTGCAGATATCAGAAATGCAGCAGAGAATTAAAAGATTTTAGTGCTACTTTAAAAAGAGTTGGCTTTGGCTTTTGTCTGTTTTAAACACATAATATTGTATTGCTATATTACTTAAACAATTAAGAGACAAAATGATATAAAAGTTGGTTTGCACCATATTATCTAAGCTCCCGGATGCACAGAGCAAAAGGTTCATTCTCCCTCTTGTTCTCCATAGTGAGGAGGATATGATTATTTGATATGATTCCAACTCTGTTTCTCTTCCCCAATTTTCAAAACTAATGCTTTTGTTTACATTGAGTTATTCTGGATGGTGCTATGGGAAATTTATGATAATCAGTAAATTAAGGGTTTAGAAATAGAAGGATAATTGCCTAAAAATCACTGGATAAGAAAGAATGGAATTGTCTCAGTGGTGCCATTGTATTAGTGAGGCAGAGCTGCCAGATTTTTATGGCTGCAGGGTCAGGCACTGCGGAGAAGCTCAACTCTTCAGGATTTGTCATCATTTTCAGGCAAAGGAAGATCATACATTAATGTTACCTGTCTGATTTCACTCCATCACCAGGCCTGAAACTTTATTTCAGGAACATTTTTATGTTCCTTGTGTGGTTTGTTGTATTTTCTCTAGAATCCACTCCTTTATTTAAGTATTCAGCATTTCTTTCTGACATTGTTAATTGCCTGACCAGCTTAATCACCATCTTTCTTTTTGAGGTCTTCATTCCTGCCTTCCCATTTATCTCATCTCCTTTTCTTTCTTTCTCTGTACAGCCTTGCAAAGGCCTCAGCCCACAAGAGATACCTCTGTGCTCCCTGCTCCCCCTCACTAGCTGACTTGTGCAAGGAGCTTTGCAAAGAAATACACATCTCTCAGAAAGCAGTATGGAAGTATGGCTGCTCTTTATAAACTTGAAACGGAGGAAACAACTAAGAAATTGTGCATAGACAATGGCTAGCCATTTTCCCAACAGTGGAAATTTCACAGTGGTGGGACCCAGAACTTCTATTTAGACATTTCCTCCCATAAACCTATCTACGTAAGATATCAGAGCTGGGTAATATCTGCTATTACCATGTATGTAGGTACTCATCTGTAAAAGAGATGCTCGAATAAGCTGGGAACAACTCTGACCCAACCAGTGACCTGTTAGAAGCAAAATACCATCTCTGGACCTTCACTGCATGATTTCCAAAAGCCCATATGAAGAAAAGCATATTTTTTTTTACATTCTCAATGTGCTTTTTTCCCCTTCTAATTGATATCAAACACTGTATGATTAAGTTTTAATTGGAATTTGCCTGTGCATTTCAGATCTCTGGGACATGGTCTCCGGCTGAGCATCTCTGGGAACACAAAGGAGTCGATTATATGGGAAAGACAGGACCCATGTGGAATTATGTAACCACAAATGGTGAAATTCAGAGAGAACAGCTAAAGGAAAGCCTTGACAATCTTTCTAGATAGCACCAGTAGTGAGTAGGGCTGCCAGAAAAGTGGTAAGCTGACCTGGTCATGGGCTCCCACTGTTTAAGTGTGTGAATATGCCTAAGGATGCAGACCAAGTCCCCAGAGAAACCTTTCTCTACAAAATTGTCCCTAGGAGGGACATATTTATATAAGGTAGTCATGATGTTATTTTTTATCCTAATCTCTGTGATTCAAAGAGTTTCTTAAGGATTGACAGATGCAGAAATGTGCACTATATCTTCATACCGTTTTATTCCCTGCCTCTTCTAAAGATCTAGTCTGGAGATGGTATTGCAATAGTTATTTGACTCAGCTATCCACTATGTTTACTGCTGCAAAATTTCATTTCAACCTATCAAATGTATTAATTATGACTTCATACGAGCAAACTTTACACACTGTGACTTGTACCTAAACGAGCAAACAAGACTTTAAACAGTGTTTCTTCTGAATGTGCTGATTTCGAGACAATACACTGCAACATGAGAACATTTATAAAACATTCTTAAAGTATTCTCCACACTATTGCATGTTCTAAAAGCTGACTCACTAAACATATTATGTTTCTTTGCAATCTGAATGAATGTCTTTTTATCAAACATGTCTAAATATTTTATAAAATTAATATAGCTGAAGAAACAGTGAATAGCATTTGCCAAGGCTGAGCTCCAGAAGGATGGAAATGGTGGAATCATTAATCACTCTTTGATGAAGGATGCACAGAAACGTCTTATAGAAGAGAAGAAACACAAATGTGATTTATTTTCTGTTCTGACTGTTCATATTGCTTTTTGTAATACTGAACATCTGTGACATCTTCTGCTACTAAAGACTTACAAAAGTATCTACCGATCTATAAATATTTCTAGATTTGACTCACATGTGATGTAGGAATGGGCCATGATAAATAGCAGCTAAACTTTGTTGTATTTCTTGTGTGCAAGTCTCAAAGTATTTTACAAGCAAGGCCAATAGTAGTGTCCTTCTTTTGCAGATAGGAAAATGAAGCCGTAGGTAAATGAAATATGAAGAAGAGCATGTGCAAAGCAGCTCCATAGCAGGACTACAGCAATGGCTATTTTGGCATACAAACCCCTTGCCCATACCTGCTGATTCCTACAGTTTGGCGAATGGCTTTTGAACTGATATCTACCTAGGGAAGACCAAGATTTTTAGCCCTGCTAAATTAATTCTCAACTCTAAATTTTCTACATATATCATGGATTCATATGTCAATATTAGTTTAAACAATTTTACAGGTAGCAAGAATTATCAGAATTAATATCTCAGGACAAGCAGGTGATTATAAAGGTTAATATATGGCTAGTTATTAAAACAGTTTACTCTTATCTGATAATTTACATCATCTGTGAGGTGTTGTTTTGTGATTAATTGTTCATATTTGCTGATGGAAACTGAGTATAAGCTTATTTTTTCATAAGCACCATAGAACAGAGTTGATTTTCCAGCACTGAACTTCTATCACTAATTATTCCTTTTCATTTCTATGTAACTGTTGATACCGAAATAAATTTGAAGCAATCTGAAGAAAATTATTCATTACACCATGGAAATATGCCCTTGTGGTTTTCTTTTGCATAACAATTATCACTTTTATATTAATGCTATGTTGAAGTTAATTGCTTGGAAAAGGTGATGGTAAACATTTCAGTGCTTTCATAGGGAGTAGGTATTACTGTCTAACATTTCATTACAATTCCCATCAAAATCTAAGATATCTCAATAAATGTCTTGGCCAGGAATAGAAATTACAGAGTTAAAAATACTAGATTTGGATAGATAGTTGAATTTCAATAGTTTTACAATTGCTTATAATTTTATCACATGGGATTTTCAGTAGTAAACATTTACATTCAGTCCTTTAACATTCAGTTAGTAAATTTTGTTGTGCTAGAGGAGTTATTTTCCAAGGATGAGCAGTCTACATAGTGTAGAGCAGCGCATATTGAAAGGAGGGGAATGGAGAGGAGGGCAGGTGAGAGAGAGGAGAGAGCACAGGATGGGAGAGGAAAAAAGCCATTAAAACAAAAATTAGGCTCCTTTCTTGGTATTTGAAGGCATCTCAGAAGTGTTATTACCACGTCATGACTTGCATATACAAATGGTACAGAAATATACTGAAAGGAAAAATGTTTTTGGAGGAGTTGAACAGTGTTATTCCGAAGATTTCAGCAAATACCCAAAGAATACTTTTAAAAGACTTCCTCTAATGAACCTCATTCTGTAACCTTAAGCATAACCTAAACCTAAACCATAACACTTGTGAGAATCTCTTCCTCTAAACAACAGTGAAAGAAAGGAAAATGTAACAAGTTATCACATAGAAGGTGGGATTAAATTTGGGCAAAGAAGCCAAGTGAACATATTTTCCTGTTATACCAGTATGTGGCACTGGTAATCGTTGTGCAGTAGGTGTCCAGTCTATTTTCTGATTCTGCAATAATACTATGTTTTTTGAATAATAATAAAATTAATGCCCTGCTGCTTTATAATTTGGTTTACAAAGGAGTCTTCTGCCTCATTTAAGTCAAATCACGGAAGATTTAGAAGGTAACAGAACCATGAAAATTTAGCAGTACAAATAATGAATCATATTAGACAAATTAGATTGCTGTTTGAAAAAAAGAAAGAAAAAAGAAATCAGTACATAAAAAAGCACATGAGATCATGTGATTAGATTTTAGCAAAACACTTCATAGCAATTCCCAGGAAAACACAAAGAAAAAGTTGATTTACCATGTTTTGAATGGGAACAATGTTGTGTGAGCTGAGGAAAAATCCAGCTAAAGCGTAATACTTGAAGAACAGTAAAGATAGTGTTGGGTGTCCTTGGAGAAAGTGCATCTTAACTAAAATTTTCAGGAATGGTATGGAAGTAGGAGTAACAATGCAAGATTGAAATAATAAATGACAATAACTTATTAGCAGAAGAAGAAATCAGAAAGGGAAAAGAACACAACAAAAGAAATTGCAAGGTGGAAAAGAGCACAACAAAAGAAATGGCACAGTGGAGCAGAGGACCACAGAATGGGACCCAAACTAGCAAATGTGATTTCAGAAATATGGGAAAAATATAAATGGAATAAGATGGAAAAAAGCATGAAAAAGTCTGCAGTGAATGAAATGCGAGTTTTCAATGTCATAAAGCAATTGGAGAAGCCAGGTATTTTGGGAATTTTTTAAGATAAGATGTTGCAGAGAACAGTCACTGCTATCTAGGGCTTTTCCTTCTGAATCTACTATGCAGAACATGGAGCATTTAATTTCACACACAAAGGTACTATAAGGCCATAATTCAGACAGAAGTAATTCAAAAAAGTCAGAATCATGTTGCTAGAGAGATTGATTCATTAGAAAACTTTAGATAAACTAGCTGAATATGTCAGAAAGGTTACATCTGGGAACCAGTTAATAGTCTGGAAATATCTGAAGGCATTCTGCATAAGACAGAACTGGCTGCTGTGTAACCAGTTTGCCTTGCTGGTCTACCAAGCAGTTGAGCAATAAGAGCATACAGATGTTAGCTATTGCTGATTAAGTACCTGCACTAGTTAATAAGTGACTTAGAAATATATTATTTTTCTTTACAGATAGGCTAAGGACAGCAGTTCTCCCACTTTTCTTTCCCTAAGAAGTCTATCCTCTGGCTGGGATGAGAATACGGTGAGCTGGGGAGGAAGCTCTGGCTTTGCGTTCCTGCAGATGGGCACTGGATAGACATGGTGGTGGTTTTGGTTTCTGCCCAAAGGTCCTGCTGCACCTGCTGCAGCAGAGGCATACTGTAGGCAGGATTCTGGCCTGTTCCCTGTGCTTTGGTGCATGTGTGCTATAAGACATTCAGCCCAAGGCTGGATCTTTGATTTTTGATAGCCTCTAAACAAAAGCTAGGAAGCAGCTGATTGTTAAACACATTTCTGTCTCATTTCAAAAGTTGCCAATAAACATAGATATTTAACAACTCATATCTGTCATGTCTCAGTGTTTCTGTATTTATGTACTAAATACAGAATCTGCACCTCATCTGAAAGTGCACCGTAGCCAGAAAATCATGGCCTTAACCAGCTTTTACATAGCTAGCTGAGAGTGAGAATGAAGATACATTCACATAATTTAGCTTAACTTCAGAATTTAAGTGGATTTTTGTTTTTCTTAAAAACATTTGATACGAAAAATACATGCCAGTATCATGAAGGGATGCTCTTTCTAAGGAATTGTGACAAGTCTCACGTTGTCTAATAACAGTAGGTGCTGTGATAGCAATTGTAGAGGGTTTGAAGTTATTTAAGAGGCATTATTTAGTTTTTTTCCTCTTATATTCCAGAAATAATGTAATATAAAATGAAAAGCAGAAAAGCGTGATGGAAAGCATAAATATCCTAAAACTATACCCTACCTCATATTTTCAAGAAGATTCTGGCACTTGAGTCATCTAGCCATTGGCAGAAGGATGGGCAGCTGAGGCAGCAGTGGTACATGACTCTACACATGCTGGTGTGACTGGCTTCTGCTGACCGGGTGGGAGCTCACTTTCATGCTCTGCAGTGCCAGATGTTTTCCAGCTGCATAACTGTAAAGGTGTGAATGAATGGCAAAATATACTTCAACTCACCTATTCAGAATTTTTTTGTGTTTGACTTCAAATTCAATCTTCAAATTCAAACATTAAATTCAACGTTTCAGCTTGACAGCTTGAAAAAATACATTTGTAGGTTTACTTTAATGCTAAATTTAGAATAACATTTTTTCTTGCATTGCCTGCACCACTGTCACAAAAATAATAAAATGTGTGGAAAATATGCTTTCACCATTTGTCATCAGGTTGGTTAAATTAAATCTATATATAGTTCAGAATATACCAATGGCTGATTTTTTAGGAGTAGACACTTCCATTGAGAATGTTTACTTATGTAGGAGAGAGGAGTGAAATAAAATATTTGATCCAGTTTTAGGTCATATGTTGAACCAGTAAAGGAGATTAATAAATTATAATAGGATTAATGGATATCTGAGGAATTGTTTACTTGAAGATAGCTTGATGTGAGAACACCATTTTTCTATATAAGTTTGCCTGGCTTCAGCTCTGTCATCATGAGTGTAAATGACATGATTTGATCCCTTAAACATCATTCTACTCGTTTTCATTATCCCAGGAACAGAAAAGTCATATCTCCTTAAAAAACTAAGTGGTTTCTGTCTTTAAGCATAAATGGGCCAGCTTTTCCAGTTGTTACATGATCATGTGCTGCACTACTGACATTTCCATGAAATTGTACAGCAGAAAGTTTCAAGCTTCCTATCATGATGTGGAATGAAGTGCTGGTGTCTGTACTCCCACAGTTGGGTCCACCTAGACTGCAGCTGTAAGTGCATGTTTAGTTTGATTTGTTTGTGGCTTCATATGCAATTGACTGTTTTTCAAAAGGCATCAATACAGTTAAATTTTTAACTTTCAACATCTACTTATTTTTTTCCTCCCTTTGTGTATGTATATTCTTTAACCTCAGAAAATGTTGGCTACTCACTCATAAAATTTTCTACAATACATGGTCTTTTAAAATCCAGTCTCACTTGCTATTTTCAGTTGTGTCTTTTTTTCTTTCTGACAGGCTTCTGGCAATACAGCTATGGTGGCACACAGTGTTCGATATCCCATGAGTAAAGCACCTACAGAATTCAGCAACTGGGTTAAATTAGGCCTACAATTTTTAATGAATTTTGAATTATGCAGTTAATCTATTTACGAGTTTCACAACTGCTTCATTCTGAAAGAAGAAAAAGCAAAGAAATGCAAACAGACAGTCAAAAAATGATATCTAGTTATTGGGCCACATGTGGTAGAATGCTGAGATTTTATTTTCTTCTGGAACTACCACTTCTTATAAAGCCCATCCGTCATATGTAATGAGGGCTGTCAGGAATATTTAGCTGAGAAATAGCTACTTGATATGCTAATGGTGGTCCCTTAGTGAATTCATTTGGTTCTGCTGCCTGACATTAATGGTTTTCATAATCTAATGAATGATGTGTGTAATAGAGGTAAGGCCACAGGGAATGACATTCTGAAACTAAGGGAAGTACTATATATGTATTTTATAAACATACGCATTTTTAATATATATACACTCATGTACACACACACACAGGCATGCACACACACATATACACAGAGAGAATACAAAATGTTCTCTGCAGGGAGAAACTACAAAGGTTAAGCAAACATCCAATACTGACATTTTAAACTGTAAATTATAACAATCTGTATTGCCAGGACTGCATGGAATACCGAGGAATGCATATAAACAGGAAGAGTCCACTTTTACAACTCTTCCATATTCTTACTTCAGAACTGGAGACACTGTCCTCCAGTTCCTCTCAAGGACAGCAGCACACCCATCCCTGAAAACTTCTAGTGGCTGGGAAGAACCAAGAAATCCTGAGAAATACCTGCAACTCTTGGAAGGATGCCATTTGGCCCATACATTTATCTGAAGTGGCTTTGGAGGAGATTTGGAATAGCTAATAGTGCACAGATGACACACAATTGCTGACATCTTCCTCATGTCCCTGTATTTGGTCTCAGGTTTGTACCCACAAGCTATCGTGGCCACCTTTATCTGGCTAACAATGCAGGGAATTTTGGTTCTAAGACTGAACTACAGTCCTGCTTCAAAAAACAAAGAAACAAAAAAAGGGCTGGAAACATACTTGCTTCTTAAAGAAAGTTTCTTAACCAGATAGTTATGTTCCTGACAACATCAGCTCTTAGATACAACATAGATTTTCCTGCTTTGTGTATCTCTCCATTTTAACATGGTGCATGTATGGATGCATGCAGATTAATGCCACAGTTAGCCCTCTACTCTAGTAATGCCTGCATTTCTCTGCAGCTCAACTTTCTGCCATCTTTCATGTGCAGAATATCTGACTGTGGTCTTTATCTTGGAACTAGCTCTGAATGTTAACTTTACAGCTAAATTTTTAAGCACAATAACAAAGATCTCCACTAGAACAGCTTATAAATACAATAGGCTACAGCATACACTCCCATACAAATAAATTTGTGGAAAAGTGTTTCAAAAGTGCATTTCCAGAAACTCTACCTCTATATTAACATGGTCTTGTCTTCTCAAATCCAGGTCTCCATAACAGTCTGAGTAGCCTCAGAGGTATGGCTAATCCACATGTCAGGGTGTCCTCTTTGCAGCACCACAGAGTGTGCCTACCAGTGCAATCCAACTGCAGAAACGAGTTAGCCCCTGAAAAATTAACAAAGTGAGAGCTGATAAATGCCCTTAATGATCTAGAAGCATAAAATAGAAATGATTTGAGTTCACAGAGAATAGACCTTGCCACTCAAACTCAAGTGCTGTTTCTGCAAAGGAATTACAGCATTAGACACCAGAGAGAGCATGATGGTTGTAATATAATTTGATTTTTATGAATTCATCATGTACCTGAAAATGTGCTCCTGAAGCAATTGGTTTGTGCATGGGCATGAAATATACACTGAAATCTTAGCAAGGATGAATCATTAAATTATAAAGTAACAGTGTACAGGCTACTGCAAGACTGTTTCTTGTGTTTGATCTCATGTTACATGATATTTATGTTATTTAAATAATTACAGAAGGGTGGAAAAATAAAATTAATGAAATCTGTGGATGACATTAAATTGGAAAGAGCTGCAAATACTAAAATAAAAAGAACTTAAAGTGTAGATCAAGGAAAACAGGCAATCCTTAGAGGCATTGAAAATAAAAGATAAGTACATCTAGAATACAAATAATACATTGATTATAATAATTAATACAAAAGAGATTCAGTGGGAGGGAGCAACATTGCAAAAACAACACTGCCAATGCTCAAGGAGATAAGTTTGGAAACAGGAGATGATTTTGCAGCAATGTAGCAAAGGTAAGAGGGCATACAGCATCATTATGCTATAGAGCAGAAAAATAAAATTTCCTTATGTGCCTTTTTAGATGTACGTATATCTTTACCAGAAATAAATACCTTGGCAAACTGAATGGAGTACAAAGATGAACCACAGAATCATTAGTATATTTGGATGTATTACTAAGAAGGAGGATTAAAAGACTGAAAATTGGTTTGTCTGGGAGACGAGAAAGGAATGTGAGTAAACAAAATGGAAATGGGTTGTTTACACAGGAATGTGAAGGTATGTGGTTAAGAAAATTTGTTTGGAAATTCTCTTGGTACACTTATGATGTAACAATTATGATAAAAAACAATCAATGGAAATCGCAAGTTAATCGCTAACACAGAAAATCACAAACTTGCTTATTCCTCAGAGAAGTATTAATACTTTTTGCTTGTATTTGTACTATCTTGCTGAAACAGGTGAAGTGGCTGGGCTGGAAATTGTCAAACCAGTCTTTCAATCTTGGCTTCTGCAGGTGCATGCAAATTACGTTTCTTGGTTTCTTCCCACAGCTCTATTTTTAGGAAACGTGTGTAGACGTGGAGCCTGACTGCCCTGTTTACATTCCTTGAGAACTACTTTATCAAAGTGATGGGACTTCTTATTTTTAGCTACAGAGTGCAGACCTAGTATTTAGGATGTATTTTGTATAGCAAGATCCTGCTTGCTTGCAGGTGTGCCCTGGAACCCCTGGAAGAGCTCTCTTCATGGTTTGCATGAATGAAAGCCTCCCTTGTCCTCTATTCTCAGAGTTTTGGAGTTTCACAACTACTTTAAACAGTAATAGGGCTCCAATTTGATCCTTTTAAGTCCTATTAAAATTGAGAGTTACGTGCTTGGGAACCACTGTGGGACCATCTTCGGGCTTCTAAATTTACCACATAACAAATGATTGAAAGGTTTCTTAAAATACTGCAGAGATACTTATGTGTTACTTATGTTAATTTGCTAACATATTCCAGGTTAAGTCTGCATCTTACACATGAATAATGGCAACAGTATGTTTCTGCTTAAGAAAGGTAATGATCTTCATAAATCTAATTTACTGAAAATTTTTAAGTACTCCCTGAAAGATTAATAATGATCTTATTTGATTTTTATTTGTCCTTCTACCTGCCAGATGGCACAGTACAGATGGTTCTCTATCATATCATCAGTATTTTTGTTAATTTGAACAAATGCTTTAAATTATAAATCATTTATACCCCACATTTTGTCACTATCAAATTAGAACTCAGGGTTATCATTTAATATATCATACCCCTGAAAGAAGCTGCAACAAGTTGCCCATCTATTGTTTTTCTCTTTCTAACAGATCATAGTTTTTCTAACTAATCATAGCTTATTTTTTAAGGAAATTCTTGATCAAAAGAGGTGCTTCTCTGTTAGGGGCAGGGGAGTCAGGACAGTCTTGTTCTTGTTGCAGGATCTGATTTTTCATAGTGAGTGGAAGTTCGGTACAGATAAGATCAGGATCCAGGCATTTCGATATAGACTGAAACATATTTCTACTTCAGTGGTGATTGAGGAGGGAGTCTTATGTGACAGTGAAAACATACGAAAAGCTTCAGTCACTCACATGAAAAGATCTACAGGGTTGACTAGAGAAGAAATATCCTGGAAAGACGATTTCTTAGCACATCAGTAGGCAGATTCGAAGGAGAATCTGCAACAAAATCAGACAGCTTGAAAAGCAAACAGCAATCCTTATGAGAACAGCTAACTTATACTGCATTTGCCAAGGTGAGTTGTTCAATTTAAACATCTTTTTACTTTAAGAGTAATAAATACAATGGGAGCAGTTCTTGCATAACATGTAGGGGGCATGCAATGAGCCACTTCAGATCCCTTCCCCTTGTGAACCCTCCTCAGTCTGGAGCTGAGCGGTCACTGTGGCAGAGCACAGCCTTTGCCATACCCACTGTGCAATGATATTACTTAAGAGGTGGAACTTCTTCTTTTCATGCTTTTGTCAGATGGATGTGTGCTTAGATTTCCATCTGTCTTTTCAAGACAGAGTCAACATTCTCTTTCACTGCAATAGGACTGATTTCAACTGTAGGTCAAGGCTGAAGCTGACAGAAATACAGAGAAATCACTCCCCCCTTTGACCCATCCCATGTTATTTCCCAGTCATGTTCCACCCACATTACCATAATCATCTCATTTTCTATCTCTTTATAATGCAAATATCATTTAACATTCATGCTCTTTCCCACCCAACAAATCATTCTTGCCCTTGCCTAGTTCTCCAGCTAGTTCTTTCTTCCTTCTCCTTCACATTTATTAATTTGTTAACTCACAGTAATTTCAGCAAGTACTTTAACTCCTGATTCATTTATTTCCAGGTCCTTCATCTGACTTGAAGAATCTAAATTTTAGCAGCTCTTATTTGCCTAAATGTATCTGCAAATCTAACTTGCTTGCCTTGCCCCTTTGATAATGTCTCTTCTTGAGTTGTATTTATCTTGGTTCTAATTCTGTACCTTTTTTTTTACAAATATGTCGCTCACTTGTGTTCATCCCCTTGCACTTTACTACCTGCCTCCATCCCACCAGCTATTTTTTCTAGCCTACGATGTCAGCCTTCGTTATCTTTTTCCTGAAGTACCAAGTAAGAACATTAATGCTTTCTGCCATGCTATTCCCACATCCAACCTGGAACAAACTCCTAACAAATAATCAAATGTCTTCTATTTGTCCGATTTCCCCATTGCATGAAGCCTCCAAAACCTGACATTAATTCTCCCAGTGTGCAATTTGCCTATCTTGCTATTGAAAATGTATTTCGAGTGTTCTCATATTCTCTCCTAAAATATTCTCTTTTATATTTTGATGGTAACATTAGGGACAGTATTCATTTTGTTTCTTGTTTCCATTTGTTCAAGGCAGAGCAAGAAAGAACAATCCAGACCAATCTCCCTAGTTGTTGTGATAAATGTCTGTATTAATTTAAACCTTGTTATGAACTGTATGGTTGTCATTTGATTTCAGGTGAAATTCCAAGTGATCGTTTGCCTTTCCCACACTAGATTGTCCCTCTGGTCTATTTTTCCCAACAATTTCTTCTATTTACTTCCTATTACTTGATAGTCTTTCAATTGCCAGGTATAATCTAAGCAAAACAACCTCTCATTATTTATTATAGGAGATTGCTAAGGGGGAAAGTCCTTTTTCCCCAAACAAACATAAACCAGACTCATTTATGATTAAATTTACTTGAAGCCTAGACAGGCATAGCTAGTTCATGCAGTATTTCAGAGTGAAAAAAATGCAAGTTGAGGCATTTGCTTTAGATTCAGATTATTACATAAAATATAGACCAACTAATCACAGGGACATTATCTAGGCAAACATACCCCATTGTCATATATCCTTTACATTTGCAGAGCCAAAGTGCCACTTCTAAACAATTTAAACCATAAGTCCCATATGCTGAATTCATGAAATCATTCCTTAATGCAATTTAAATGAAAATCTCATTAATACCCAGAGAAGCAGAGGCGCATATGAGAAAATCCCACTGGTTGATTTACTGTGGCATCTGCCATAGACATGAAAAAATAAATCAGAGATTATTTTCAAGCAGAAGAGGAGAGGATAGGTAGATAATTATCCTGGGGCATGCTGGTGAGGGGCATTTACACCATACATTCATGACTGCGGCTGGAAGTGATGCTGAGGGCTGACTGCGACACCTTGAAGACATCTAGTAAGCTGTCATTGAGTTGGAAATCTCATTCTCAGGATCCTGTATCAAGTTGTTGGCTATTTTCTGCGTGTAATTGTAACTAACAAAAAAACTCTCCTTACCATGCTTTATACTCTAAAGTAAAGCAGGACAAAATAAGTGATTTCCATGATCTTATGTATGACAGTGCACAATCACTTGTGTAATAAACGCAGCATATTGCTAATAGGTCAGCTGAAGTTATTCAGCCTTTGTACTCATTTAAGTCTGATTGAATATATTTGAAAACTTATTCTGGTATGATCTTTAGAGAGTTAGCCAAGTGAGGCTTACCAGCAGAGCTGTCCTTTTAGAGTGCTGCACGTGTTAAGTTTTCCTTCTGATCCATATTGCACTGGAAAATTTCATTACAAACAAGTGGCCAACAAATATCTAACTACTTCTGTTCCTGTGAAGTATCACAAAATGCTAGAAAACTTCAGAAATCTGCTCTAGTGCCTACCCCACCACTCTCCACCATTCAGCACTAAAATATAAAGCTCTATGGAGCAGAAGAAAAATAGGCCCTAGACTTCAGAGTAATAAGAATGAGAGCTATTCCAGGCATGAACAAATGTTCACACTTCTAGTGTGAAGAAAATATACCATTACAAAAGAAATGTCATATATGGTTTCAGAAAGCAAACAAGCAAACAAAACTAACAGCACAGGATATGAATTTGTTACTGCATTCACAGTATTATTGTATGGCTTCCTAAACTAATTTGTGGTTACCCGATGAAGAGAGAGGAAAAAAACCCTCTTATCTCTGGCATGTCACCTTTCATTAAAATAGTGTTTGTCTGAGATTCTGTTATTTGCAGTTGCTCATCTGTTAAATTAGAAGTTTTAATTCTTCACAGTTTGTCACCTTTTTAATTCTGGTCTGTTGACATGTACTTCCCTGCAAAGCAGAAAAGGTTGAAAATGAAATTTAAAAGAATATTAGAAGAGAGAGTAACTAAAGCATTGGTTCTTGGCTTCTTTGCATGCTATACTAGATGGTTCTGGGAGTCTCAGGTAGATGGATGCCATGACACAATTTCTGGATAATGAATCATTTCTGCTTTAGGAAAATCCAGTACTTCACTCTTTGAAAATTGAGAATATTGTATGTTTGGCTTGAATACATAGAGGATTAAGCCATTTGTTTTCTTTGAATCTCCAATTTACCAGAAGGAATGGACTGAATCAGTATTCTGAGTGACATGTGAGGCACTGTTGGTAATGTTTGCCCTGTTTGCAATTTGAAGGGATGTGTGCCTTAGCTGTTTTTCTCTTGGTCAAGCTTCTACAGGATCTGCTTCAAATGTCTGTCTTCTTTCCTCAGCTTGGTGTTCCCATATTGCTTCTCAGCACTGCAGGCCATGGGCTGAAGTTACAGTTTAATACAGTGGTGCTGTATGAATTCTTGTTTTGCATGACGGAGATATTTCCTCATTCTGTGCAAATGCAAACATCTGCAATTACTGCAGGGAATATACTTCAGTAATGGGTTTAGGCCAGTGGCAGGGGAAAATCTGAAAGGTTCCAACTTCATTCTGTCTTTAGAACATGGCTAAACCTTAGACATTTGAATATGATACCGAAGCATGAGCTTCCACACCAACAAATCCCAAATGGAAAACACAGACCACCTGAAAATGCATGGCACATCTGGTTGTGTTGTTACTTCTCATCTTCATCAAACTTTAACGACTCTGTTGGTGAAATGCAACAGAACACCAATTCCTGATAAGAAAGACTATTTTCTGAAAGTCAGTCCAAAGCTGCTTCCTTGCCTCTTTCTATTAAAGCCAGGAGAAAGAAATAATCCCAATCAGTAATGGGTTTCAGCTAGCTAGATAACTATATGCATGGATGTGTAAAGTAATTACTAAAAGTATAACTTCTTGGCATAATAGAATGCCGGATCTCACTGTAGACTTACCACTGCATGTACAGGGCAAGAGTGTAGCACTCTTAGCAGCATGAAATACATAAAGGGAGTGATAGAAGAAGAGAAAAAGGCATTCATTTTTATTTACCTATTTATTTTAAGTTTCTGTATAGAAGCTGAATAATTCAGGCAGTAAAGGGAAGTGTACCCTGAAGTACTCTGTAGCTCTTTATCCACAGCATATATAGATTGCATAGAAAATTCTCAGGATATCCACATTCTCAGATGATAAGATTGAAGGAAAAAAATAGAAATAAAGGCCTCACTTAACGCCAGGAATTGCATTCATTTGAAGAGAGGATGGAGAATAGGGTAAACCATATCTGTTTAAATTTCCCCTGGAAAGCTTGCACAATTCAACTAAACTGACCTAGATCACACCATCAGATCACATGTAAATCTCTGCAGCTCAGATCTATTGGTTCTTGCTCTGTCATTTGTCAGCCCTTTCAACAAGATACTTTCCTTGAATGACAGCTGAGTTAATACGTAATGAACTTAATGAAAAAATGCATATAATAGAGCTATATAGTAGATAATATTTAGAATATTTTAAAATTTCTGTTTAGAACTTATACATCCACATTTTTTCCATGGTCTTGACTGGTTTTCAGATGGGACTGGACTGAGAAAGCTTTAGGAATGGTTGTACAAAAGATATTTCCCTGACCGTAACTAATATGGAATTTAATAACAATCAGTTCTTTGACAAAATTAATTGCAATACTAATTCAACCTTCATTATTGCTATACTTCTCCTGTCACAGTGAAGGATCAGATTACATCCCTAAAATGCATGCTTCTGGCAAATAGAGAATGGAAATTATTCACCAGCTGCATTACCAATTGCTTACTTACAGCCAAACTCAAAATGCCCCCTAGGTGCTTAAAATGCATATAATATGTGACAGTGGGTAGCTAGCTGCTAGCAAGATGTTTCATGCTAACAGTTAAAGAAAAAAGAAAAAAAAAAAGGAAAAGTATCTACAGCAGTGGGAAAAAAAAATAATTCTCTCCAACTTTAAATAAATTTAAAGTTACAAAAAAATTAAAAAATTTCAATCACTGAGCTGGATTTATTTTTTATTTTTTAAAAGAAGTAAAATGAGAAGGATGCTACTATTTTTGGTGGGACTTGCTTACGAAAAAGATTCCAAACTTTGACACAGTAATTTACCTATTAATGAAGGGGAAGTGATACTTTCATTTCCCATTGAGTGGTTTAAATCCCTTCTTTACTCTCGTACTAAACTAGTACAGTGGCAATATACGCTTTGGTGATAAGTTTTATATTCTTGATGTTTTTCTGGTTGTTTAAATAAAAGTAGAGTTACAGTATATGTAGTTTCTTTAATAAGTAGAAATTTTTGGCTGTGGTTATGCCACAATGCTGATAAGATCAAGCAAGAAGCCTCTTCTGTGACTCCTGAATTTATTTATTTGGGTTTAAAATAATAAATGATGCTTATCCAAGACCTAAGGCAGCGTAACATACCATTAATATTACAATAAAGTCTCAACAGTATTAAACTAATCACTCAGTCCGACAGCCACCTACAGAGAAACCTTCTCATTCTCTCCTTGTGGGAAGAAAACCCTCAATCCTGCCTGCAAAACATTCTCTAAGAAAGTCTGATTCACTTGAGTCTGAAGTAAATCAAAGTACGGAAAGAAAGTAACTTGAGAAACCGAAACTTTTACAGAAATGACTTGCTAGGTGATTCCCTGCTTACTACCACGAGGAGTGCTTTGGAATCCCAGCTGTCCACTGTTAAATATTTGCTTTTTCCTTTGGATTAGCGACCTGGATGGATCTTCTTCAGGACAGCCTGCTGAGATAACTGGACAAATGGTATGATTTGCCTTGACTTTAATCATCTGCTCATTTGTGAACATTTGCATGAGCAGATCTTTTGTTGGAATGTATGTTTCTTTTTATGTCTCAGTCATCAGCATGGAGACTGGATCAAAACTGTACCGCAGACGATCACACACATCTTAAAATTTGGTATATATTTTGGATTAAATTATTGTTTGGATTTTCATTATACAAGTCAATCAAAGTAAATTCAGTTAGGGGGTATTAACTCACAGCTATTAATTATGTCTATGTTGCTTATCTGGAAAGACAAAAAATACAGTCAAAGATTAAGAGAATTTTCTACACAAATTTATCAAACCTCAGGTGACTTGATAAAATAAGGAGAAAATGAAAGAATGTTCTCATTTGTTTCAGTGATCTATGTATATAGTGACTTTTCCTCTTTTCATTAATAAAAACATTTAGCATGGAAAATCAGTCTGTATTTTTTACTGCTTTAGCTGTAAAGATCATATCTTTACAGGAGGGAGCAGAGATAGCTTCATTTGTTAGTTCATCATATGCATCTTCTTGGATGACATTTATTACTTCTATATGAATCCATCATTTTACTTGAAATGACTTCAGTTGTTGCTGCAACAAAAAATTATGCTGTCTTGATGTGCAGCAGGTCTCTCTGTATTTTTTTTTCTTAATTTGCTACCTTAAGTAACACTCCACTAAAATAAGAATAGAAAATGTGATGCTTTTCAGAGCCAAACCACTCCAGTTATGACAGAACTTGTTGCCAATATTGACTTTCACATGTGAGGTTTTCTTCTTCCACTATACCCATTTTCCAATTAATTGAATCAGATGAACACTGCAAGAAAATCTATAAAGCCTATGACTGAAGCGGGATTAGATTTCAGTTGTGTTCCCTTAAACTTGCTATCAGATTGCACTACCTTTTGGGAACAGTTTTAAAAGCTGCAGATGTGAAGACAGTACAGAATTTGGGCTGCTGACAAGCATTAGGGAATATACCTTGAGTTCCACAGAATATTGCATCTTTTCTGAATAGTGTTTTAGACTTCATACATCTGAATGAAGCAGGCTGTGTTGTCAGTATCA
Source organism: Cyrtonyx montezumae (assembly GCF_038088225.1). Classification (NCBI taxonomy): domain Eukaryota; kingdom Metazoa; phylum Chordata; class Aves; order Galliformes; family Odontophoridae; genus Cyrtonyx; species Cyrtonyx montezumae. The sequence goes on along the minus strand of NW_027072078.1, from coordinate 8,886,886 downwards.
GCCACATGAAAGAGGACCAGAGAAAATCCAGAAACAGTTCTCTTTCTTCAGCCCACTACTGGTTCCTTTTGACCCAAACAGGAGGAAGCAGATCAAGGGATCCACAGGGTGGTGCTGATATCACATTCCTGATACTTTCACTCTTTGATTCCTTTAGAGGCTGTCTTCTCTTGGCATTGGCTGAGCCAGAGCTGTTTTGTTAATCATAATCATCACTAATTTCCTTTCCTGCTGATAGCTGCATGGTAGTTTTGCTGCTGTCACTCTATAGTAATGAAATGTCATTGCAGGTGGTACAAAATGTGGCAAAGTTAAACAGCTGGGGACAAACTGTCTTCTCAGTTACAGCAGTTTGATGGCATGGATTAATTTCAGAAGTGACGCCTATGTTTTCTAAGAGAGGTTTCCTTTTTCTCTTGTATCACATCAATGGTCTATTCAGTCTCACCAGCTTGGTCTTTCTTTGGAGGATAGGAAATGTATTCTGCAATATTTGTGCCATACATGGCTCATCATTCCTTGTTACCTCAATCTTTTTTAGTCACTGAAACGCTCTTCACAGGAGATGAAAGCAACCCACAAATGGGTGAGAGAACACACGTTGCACATCTTACCCATCCTATGAGACTGAAGAGAGCAGAGAAGGAGCTATACCCTACATCACAGCTATGTCCCATATTATCTCCTTGATCACCAGAGCCCTTATCTGCACTGAGTCCAACAGCTCTTTTCAGTTAACAGACGAAGTCAAAGCAATTGCAATCTGTTCATGTTCAAACTCAAGCTCAGAAAGGAGAAAAGGGGAAAGAAAGTCCCCAAACTATGTGTCATAGATTTGCAAAGCAACAATTATAGTCCTAATATTAATTATCTCATCTCAAATGATTTCCCAAGGTACTTAACTTCTGAAGGATCCTTTCCTTTGTCAAAGAATGTTTAAAGGGAAAAGATCACTACACTGCTTTTATAGTAGCCACTGCTGCCTGGAATTTTTTCAAGTGAATTTCAAGTGCTGGTTCATCATGTCCACTGTGGGAATAATATACCAGGGGACTTCATTTCCTCAGCAATATTGCTCACTAGCTTCTGAGCAGAGAGAACACACTTCTAATGGTGCTACAGAAACCTCCTGGGCCATTTTATGGAGTCATTGCACTCAATCTATGCTTAGAAAAATATTGCTCTCTTGCAAAGCGAATAAAACTAGGAAAAAAAGCTTATAGTGAGACCATATATCTTTTTTTCCAATTTTCTATGCAGATCAATACAAACTGTTCATGTTGATTGAATATTATAATTCTTTGCCCAGTTCAGATCAAAACCATAAAACTTAATACACTGAAAGTCACCCAATCTTACTTTAAATGTCAAAGTTTTTTCTTTTGTAATGCATTAATTAATCATGCCGTCTACTTCGTAGATAGGAACCATCATTTACATTCCCATTTGCACAATCTGTGGGAGCTTGTTAGATGAATTCAGATTTTATAACTTTCCTGAAGTTTCATTTTGATGGCAGTAGAGCTTGATAGTTTGCTTCCTATATCCTTAGGTCAAAAGATTACAGCCTTCGTAGGAAATGTATTCTGCAAGCTGGATCTTACATTATTATGGAAGCATTAATGTATTTTTCACAGAATACAATAAATATAGAGCCTATTTAAAATATTGGTGAAACACTAAAATGAAGGGCCAGTACTGTCCTCCCTTTTTTCTTTTTCTTTTTTCTTTTTCTTTTTCTTTTTCTTTTTTTCTTCTTTTTCTTTTTCTTTTTCTTTTTCTTTTTCTTTTTCTTTTTCTTTTTCTTTTTCTTTTTCTTTTTCTTTTTCTTTTTCTTTTTCTTTTTCTTTTTCTTTTTCTTTTTCTTTTTCTTTTTCTTTTTCTCTTTCTTTTTCTTTTTTTTTTCTTTTTCTTTTTCTTTTTCTTTTTCTTTTTCTTTTTCTTTTTCTTTTTCTTTTTCTTTTTCTTTTTCTTTTTCTTTTTCTTTTTCTTTTTCTCTTTTTTCTTTTTCTTTTTCTTTTTCTTTTTCTTTTTCTTTTTCTTTTTCTTTTTCTTTTTCTTTTTCTTTTTCTTTTTCTTTTTCTTTTTCTTTTTCTTTTTCTTTTTCTTTTTCTTTTTCTCTTTCTCTTTCTTTTTCTTTTTTTTTTCTTTTTCTTTTTCTTTTTCTTTTTCTTTTTCTTTTTCTTTTTCTTTTTCTTTTTCTTTTTCTTTTTCTTTTTCTTTTTCTTTTTCTTTTTCTTTTTCTTTTTCTTTTTCTTTTTCTTTTTCTTTTTCTTTTTCTTTTTCTTTTTCTCTTTCTTTTTCTCTTTCTTTTTCTTTTTCTTTCTTTTTCTTTTTCTTTTTCTTTTTCTTTTTCTTTTTCTTTTTCTTTTTCTTTTTCTTTTTCTTTTTCTTTTTCTTTTTCTTTTTCTTTTTCTTTTTCTTTTTCTTTTTCTTTTTCTTTTTCTTTTTCTTTTTCTTTTTCTTTTTCTTTTTCTTTTTTTTTCTTTTGGTATTTAGAAGAGCAAATTAAGAAGCAACAGTAGGAAATGTTATAGGCAAAACAGAGCCTGCCTTGGGGAAGAAACGGGACTGGAAGATCTCTTGAATCTTTTTCTAGACTCATTCTTTGTAATTGTTTTCTACATTGTAGAATCAACCCTCATCCTTAAGATTTCAAATATTCCAACTGTCTAATTACCTTCCCCTTACAAGTCTGCGTGCTTAGTTTCACACTAGGACATGGCTGGCAGAAAGAGAAGTAAGCATTACTGAGTAGGTGAATGAGATACATTGAGTAAATACACAACTGCTGACAAAGTGCATCCAAAGTTTCAGTGGTTCCAGAACAAAATGGTTATTACAGATATATATTTAATCCCACTGGCATCTGTTAATCTAAAGCTTTCTGCCATACTTAAGTTCAAGAACTTCCCAGCTGTGTTTCTACCCTAGAAATGAAAGCCCATTTTCATTGGTGTGATTTTCTTTTGCAGTCTTAGCACCTCTTTCATAACGCTAAACACAACTCTTAAGAGTTATCTGAGTTCACAATATCTTTCTTTTTGTGTCCATTTAAAGGAAAGATACTTCCCTCTCTACAGCACTCATCAAATCAAATCATGTGAGGGGTTTGCATCTGCTTCATGATGGTTTACGCTGTGGGATGTTCTCAAAGTTGACTGTGAAACAGCTGACTTTCAATCCTAAAATAATAACCTCTTCTCTTTTGGGAGACACTTTGGACTCTCTGGGATGGAGTAATGTGGCAACACTTCAGGAATGCCCTTTTGTTAAGAAAAGGTTCCAGTAAATATCTTAGTTAAAAGCCTCTATTAAAAGCTTTCAGGGAGAAATGCGTGGCCCCCTGAAGCCTGATGAAACAAACCAGAGTGATTTGAAGATCAGGGATGCATAAGCTCCATGGTAGGTGTTAATTGTCAGCACGGCAAAGACTCTTCCTCTATTTTATTTTTTCATGGTGAACATTTTATGGGCAATGAACCACAGGAAATAACTGCTACTGATTATAATGAAAACACTGAAACCTCTTAAATTATGGCATCAGGCAGGAACAGCTCTGATGTAATTACTATGTTAATGATCAAGTAATATTTAAGTACTCCTGTGTGATTTTCTAGTATTTTTAGTACTCATCTCTAATGTCCTGTGGAGGGTTTAAGAGCTGTTTCCATTCTCCTGCTGGGTGCCCTTGCAGAGAGTTTGATGGCTGCTGCTAGCCCTGGTTAGGTCTCGCAGCAGGGGCTGGAACTCCCATTGCTCCCATTGCTACACTGCTCTTCTTCCTGTGCACAGTGTTGTGGAGTTGGCCACAATCCCCTCTTACAGTCCCTTCACTATAGAGTCTAAAGAGACTTCAAAGCCCCGATAAAGTTAGGTCTTTTCATAGGAGGCAGTCTCATAATTCCTGTCCCTGAGGCTTTTTACATTGAAGGCATGGCTGAGAGACAAAAAGCAAAGAATCAGCAAGGCCAGTTTTATGAGGAAATAACTGCAGCCACATCCCCATGCTCCTGAACTTTTGCTACACTATGTGCAATTCTTAATATATCTTTGGAAAAATATCAGCCACTAATTTTTAATGATGAGCATTAATGTATCTAGATAGATCTGTTTCGATGGAAGAATGGAATGCAATTGTGATTTGAATCTGACAGCTGTTTCTCCACCACACCTGCTACAGAGCTACCTTAACACTAACTGTCCTTCACCTATCTGACAACAGCGAGCTGGAGGCTAATAATTATTTATTTGGAAAATGATATACAGATATTACTAAAATTAACTTTTTTTAGTCCAAGATACATTTCTGAAGATGGGAAGCTGCAGGTGTTTTTTCTTGTTCCACTCTATTGTTTTTTATTTTTATTTTTCTCTGTGTTATTTAAAGAAGCTCTCCCTGTGGTCTAGTAATATAGCAGTAAGACTGGGAAATCACGATGGTGAATCTAAAATTAGACCACAGATTAAGGAATTTTACATTTAAATCAGTACTGTAAAGTCCTAGTTCTGACTATTTTTATGTTTTACCGCTGCCTATGACTAGAACTGTAACGTGTGCTGAGGTTGCAAAGGTGGATGACAACCCCATGCACTGAATTATAGAATGGCTTGGGTTGGAAGGGATCCCAAGGATCAAGTTTCAATTCCCCAGCCTCTAAATCTGGTATTAGACCAGGTTGCTCAGGGCCCCATCCAAACTGGTCCATAACACCTCCAGGGATGGGGCACACACTTCCTCTCTGGGCAACACATCCTGCCTGTTCAGCACATCACCACTCTTGTGAAGAACTTCCCCCTGTTATCCAATCTAAACTTTCCCTCTTTGAGCTTAGATCCATTTGCCCTTGTCCTATCACTGTCTACTCTTGTAATAAGTCAATTCCCCTACTATTTATTATCCCCTTTTAAATACTGGAAGACTGCGATGAGATCTCCTCACAGTCTTTTCTTCTCCAGGCTGAACAAGCCCAGCTCCCTTAACCTGTCTTCATAGTAGAAGTGCTCCAGCCCTCTGATCATCTTTGTAGCCCTCCTCAGGACTCTCTCCAACAACTCTGCATCTTTCCTGTATTGGGGGATCCAGACTGGCTACAACTTTTATTATTTTTACCTTAGTCTCCCAGGAAAGATTGTAGAATCACAACAGAATGACAGAATGGCTTGAGTTGGAAAGAACCTGAAGACCTTCAGTTTCCCTACCATGGACTAGTTGCCACCCAACAGATCAGACTGCCAACACCTGCTCCCCCAGCCCCAGGCTGGCCTTAAACATATGTATTTTCACTGTGTCTTTATTTAATTGGAAAAATAACTCTCAAAATTCCACATGAGACACGTAATCCTTTGTGTTTCTTCATACTGTGAATATTCTGCCAGGAGAAACTGCATGATTCAGAATTCTTGAGTGTGGTGTGAGAGAGTGCTTGTCACTTGAGGGCAAGGCTTGCTGCAGAGGTGGTAGCCCAGGGTCCTCTCTCTAACTCTGATATAAACATCTCTCATACAAATCCTGTTCATCGAGGCTCATGAAGCTATCCAGAGTTTGGCTCACTGTGACTGTCTACAAAGAGACCAAGTAAATTATGAGTACTATGATTTATAATTGCTTTTCTGGTTTGAAGGAACAAGCCTATGAAAGAGCAGGAATCCATGGCAGTGTCTGATACTCTGATTCTGATAGAGCATGGAACAAACCAGCAATCTGTTGCCTTCTATAGGGGAAATAAACAGAAAAAAAAGCAGCATGGAACAAACTGAATCAAGGATACAGTTTGTTAAAGAGGCTGCATAATCATGTTTCAAAGTTTAATCATTATTTAAAAAGCTGACAGCAGGACAAGAGACGTTAAGGAAGAAGCCAGTAGCCCACTCCTAGACTGCTCAGCCTATAGTTTAGGTTTATAGCTAGTTAACATTAACTGGAACTACTCATGGCAAGCTGCCCTGCAGCATTTCTGTCTGCCTTTCTCATCTACAACTCTTCTGTTCCTGTTTGATGCAACAATAGCAGTTAGTGACTGTGGAGGCAGCCAAGTACACAGCCTCCAAGTACACTTTCCTCTTGAGAAAGACTCAATAATAATGACATATATTTTTAAAATTTAAGATCAGAAGGAGTTTAATTGATCAGTTTAGGGACTTAGTGAGAAAATAACCTAACAAGTTTTCTTAATGACACATCTGTGACAGGCTGAAAATCTTCAGTAGTTCAGCAAGGATGATTATGTGCCTAAGCCGTAGAGGTGAGAGGCCAGGAACCGTAAGTCAGACTTCTGCTGTTCCTGCTCAAGCTCAGCAGCTGGTAAGCTCTACCAGACCACACTATTTGTAGCCTGAATTTGCTGGAAGAGTACCTGGCACTTATCATCCATGTGTCTGTCTACAGCTCCACCTTTTTTAAACAAACTCCTTATGTGCCTTTGACCAAACAGAATATGGTGAGACATCTGACAAGCCACGTTACCCTCCAAAGATACCTTTTGTGATAGTTCTCTTCATGGATCAGGTATGTAGCTTCACAGGAATTTCCGATGAGTGATATTCACTGCTTCTCTCTTCTGCGGGCCAATGCAAGCACATTCTGGAGAAATAAGTAATCCCAAAAAACAGGTGAGCAACACACCAGACCACAACCAAGACACCTGTGACATTTTCTTATGACCAAGAAAAATAGTTCAAGTACAAGTATTTGAGAGTGCTAAATGACAAGTGAAATTAGAGTTACTGTAGCTAGTGATAATTGCATTTATTTCTCTAATACACAACTAAATGGACATCTACTTTTTAGTAGAGGCTTTCCCCTTAAATGCCAACCAGCAATAGTACTCTCAACAGCTAGTTTGAAAATATGTGTAACTTATTTTCATTTTCAATCAGTAATCTCACCCTAAGCAGAGGTATATATTTTCTGTGCTTACAGGTTCTTCAGTCTTGCTCTGTTTTACAGGAAACAGCTCAATTCTTTACATTAAATGGATTTTGTAAGGATTTGTTCAGGACACACATTGTAAGTACTATCATAAATACAGGATTTTGCATTTTAGCAACGGTTCAGGAGGTCCATAAGTTTGTTTCAAACAATATTTAATAACACACTTAAATACTTTTAAAGATGCATCTCTTTGAAACTTTCATTTAAACATGTGCATGCAAATGTAAAGGAAAACTTTTCACTCAACAGTTTTTGCATTCATCATTTGAGACTAATAAACATTCAAATAAACGTCCAATAATGAGTCATTAGAGCTATATTAAATTCTTAGGGTGAAGTGCTGTAGCTTGTACTTCTTGTGGACAGAGTTCCTATTGACTGAATGGAAGCTTAGACTGTATATGAATTACAGGACTTGTCTCTAAAGTAGCTTAAAAAGCTGTTACAAGAAAGTGTGCATGATATTGCAGCTGAGTTTGAAAACAGACATTTTATGCTTTACCTATTTCTTGGACTTTAAGCCATAAACTTTCATTGCCTCTGCATTTCTTTTCTTTCACAGATCATCGTCTTTAAAACAGCTAAGGAGGAAACCTAATTATAAACTAGTTGTATTCTAGAAACTGGCATTTAGATTCCTTTTTAACCTAAGTACTTCCAAAAATCTTCATGGCTCTGAAGATCCTGCTGTTGATCTCTATTCTTTTTTTCTTACTATGACCCAGTTCTTGAATAAAAGTATCACCCCACTGTAAAAAAAAGGATGTTAAAATCACTCTCAAAATGGAAGAAAATCTTAAAACTGGGGAGATACTGAAATCAGTGTACTTAGAAGAGAGACTTGTAAAATTTCTCTTCTTGAAAAACAGAATTAATTTCCAACATATGTCGTTCCTCATTTTAAAGAAATAGAATTAGCATCTTATCTATTTTGGTGAACTACTAATCTTTAACATTGATGGTGATTGGGTAAAATATCTTTATTTCTACCACTAAATTAAGAAGTATTATTGCTAAATTAAGAAATATTTCAATTTAAAATGCAATGTCATTTTACAAAACAAAAAACAACAAAACAAACATAAAAACACCAAACAAACACTCTTCCATATTTTTGAAAATGCATTTCCTTTTCTAGAATTATGAAAATTGTATTGAATATAGACATGTTCATATCAGCTGCAAACACTTCTGCTGAATTTAACTACAGCATTTTAATATAGATGAGGAAATTATAATGATCAGAAAAATATATAGCTGTGCATCTGTGACACTTCACTGAAAGATTTGTATTGAACAACTTCAAAACTGGATGTGATGTCTTTCTATTTATTAGTTCATGTTGAATCTTTCTCCCATGAACAGTTACACTATCCCAAGTATTTTTATTTGATCAGTATCAGATATAAGATCTATAGATTTTGTTCTTCCACATCTCTTCTGATCCACTAAGATGGTGTTCAGACATCCTCTACATCACTTGTCTGCAAACATTAGCTTTTCAGCTTTAAAGAACAAATATTTTCTGCTAAAGTTGAAGTGACAAAAATATATGTACATAGTTTTATTATTCTTGTGAGACTTAAAGCTAATAATTTGAATTTGAAAAAAGGACTCAGTCCCTTTTAAAATTTAATATTTGTAGTTAAGAACATTTTGGTACAGCAATAGTCCTTGAAATGTTCAAATGCTTTTGAGACTTGGGTCCTGAATTACCACTTAAAAAAAGGAATTACTCTTTTTTTTTTTTTTCTTCAGATAATGTTGTTCAGTTTAGACTGCGCAATCCACAGATGCCTCACTGAGGCTCCCAAGTAGAGTTCACACTTGCTATTTAAATGAGTGTTTTTGAGCTTGTTATGTAGAGTGGCATTTGAGCTCTCAGCCTAGAGCTCTACAAGGTGAATTACTTGCACAAGGACTTCATGGCATTCTTTTCAATTTACCTTCAATCTCCCTCAAGCCTTAAAAATATCAGTTTCACTATAACAAGAGTTTAGCCTTTAACATGGAAAGCTCACAAGCCCTTAGTCTTCAAAAGGCCAATTTAGCAAGAACAAGAAAAACCACAACAGAAAGTTGTCATGTTTAACTTGCAAAGGTACTGCAGTTAGTGGAAACTCTTGGTTTTCTCCAAATATGACATAGGAAGTTTATATCTTAAAAGTTATTTATACAATTGATACGTGTGGATATGGATATATCTAAGACTGAATCCTGCCATAGATTTCTAAGCTCTAGGAAAACTGAAGGAGATTTGACCTTTTAACTAAGAAAAGACATGGAAATACTATCTGGAGAAGAAAGACACCAACCTGGTTGAGTGGGTGCATGAACTGTATGCATTGTTCACGCACCCTCATTTCATGGCTGGCATGAAACATCCCGTGATAGGTTTGTCCTCCATTTCTCTTGCCTATGTGGCAAATCCCATGCTAGCCTGCCAGGCAAGCTTCTCCTGAGATGGCTATCTCCCCACAGAGATGAGTACCACACAAAAGAGTGTTCAGCGGCCACTGAGCTGCAGCTTATCTCTCTTTCGTTGCCCCAGGACATGCCCATCTGCTTGTTCCTTAGACAAAGGATTTCACAACCCTTGCCCAGGACTAGCTTGGACATGTTCGGACATGTTCATCAGCAAACTTGAAGGCAATGGTATAAAATATTAGTCTCTTACAGTTTCACTTCAAGGTTTTGGGAAATATCCAGCTACTGTTCTCTAATAGTATAGTTAGTAATTGTTTCCTTAAAAAATAACTAACATTAATCTCAAAACAGGTCTTGAATAGTTTGTGTGCCCACTCTTAAATTCTGAAAAGTCTGGCTCAGCAGTTTCCTTGTCAGCCCTCTTGTCTTATACAAGACCATTGCTTGTAGTAAATGTTACTTCTTTTTTGGTAAGGAGATTACGTCGGTGTTCCTTAAAAAAGAAGCTCTGTTAGTGTGCTATGGTGCACAAGAACAGGCTTAAAAGCAACAGCTAGTTCTAAAGTTTGGGTAGCAGGTGAAGATATCTAGTTATCTGTTCAAATCCCACAACCTAATGTTTTCACAATGAGTTTGTTAAAGTAGTACTGTAACTTAGGGAGAGTTTCTGTGCAGTTGTGGATACATATCCATAATTTGACAGTGTTTGTAGGACTTGCCATAGAACAATTGTACAAGTACTAACCAGTTCTAGTTATACAGTTAGTCTTGAACTGTGTTTGGTTAAGTCAAACTCAATATTCCATAAGGAAAATGTTTAAAGAAATGGATAAGAGAACATGTCACCAAAATTTAACTAATAAAGCACATCACTGATTCACCAAGGACAGTGGTGGTAAAACATGCCATACTTTTCCTTGGTGAGAAGAATTACTCTGTGGGCTTGTGCCGAACTGTAGACCTTATTTGTCTGTACTCTGCTAACACAGCTAATACGTATCTCATGAGACTCTGTGGGCTAAGCTGAAGAATGTTATAAGAATAGAAAGAAAGGTAAGCTTCTAGCTAATGGAAAGCTAATGATAAGTCCATATAAAGTGGGAATAATTATGTTGCAGAGAAGTTATTAGTAAAGGGGTTGACCTTGCATTCTATCTCAGCCAGTATTTCCATTAATTATATGACAAAGTAAAAGCATACGATTGAAATTGATAATGATATGAAGCTGAAAATCTTCAACACAGAAGTAAACACCAGAAGATATGGAATGCACTTAAGGATTTAGATCATAATAAAGAAGGATTTTTTTTTTTTTAATCCTAAATTCAGCAAAATTATAGCCTCATTCAGTACTGCGCTGTTTGGTTTTGTATTGAGTTCCCATTACTACAAGGCTTGAGAACTACAAATTCCTAAAAAGTCTTACGCTGGAGTTTTTGAAGCATTAGTTCATATTTACAAGGTCATGTTTGTAACGATCTCAGTGGATCTATAAATACAATGACTGTAAGCATTAGCATGTATTTCCCAGAAACCAGGTAAAACATTACTAGAACACCAGATCAGCAAGCAAGATTGAGCAGCTAAACATAGCTTGCAGAATGCTTGACTGAGAAGAAATATTTCGATTCTTAAAATCCAGTTTATTTACTGGTTTACCACTCATTTAAGATAGTATTAATCCACCCCAGCAAGCATTTTTAAGTGGCATAAAATCCTACAGCCTCACACTAAGCCTACCAAGTAGTTTTAGTTTTCCATCCTCTATGCTAACTCGGCCAGATGACCTTCCATCTACAAAAGAACTGAATCACCCTTCTGCCCTTCTTTCTCCCTTTTTGAGCACCAGGTTTGGGTCCAGCTGATTGCATTCTTGTGAGAAATCTCCATCTGGAAATCTGGAACCTCTTGCTCTCTAATGGCTGCACCAACAGGCAGAAATGGTTTGGGCTGTGTGATAATTATAAAATTTCTATATGATTAAAATATTATATTATTATTTAAAAAAGATTCAGACCAGACATCATGCTCTGTCCCTTTCATCTGTGGGTACTGTGAAAGAGTGTGATCCATCTAAAGTCACAGAGACAAAAGCCTGGAGAAACATTTCAGTGGAATTACAAACAGGTCTTACAGAATTATTATGTTTGTGTCCACTCATGCTGTCAGAGTGTGAACTTAAGGCCAGAGCTCATTAAAATATTTTTAGACTGCTGCAAGAAAAAGAGGAGAAAAGCACAGCTACTTGAAGTTTCCCACTTAAACCAATGCTTTGAAAACTTTCTGCATTATTTCTGTTTTGACTGTTTTAGTCATGTCTAATATATTGGAAGGTTGGTGAGGGAACTAATAAAAGCAGGCTATTGATCAGGCATGTGCCTTGTAATAAGAATCTGCAATAATTTGACTAGCAATAATAGTTTCTAAGAGAATCACCCCATACATAATGTGAGCGTTTTCTAGAATTTTCTGCTCCCTGTGGGGTCCTCCATATATTACTGGAATTTGCTGCAAAATGATTCACAAACAAGGCAGTTCATAGACCCAAATTAATTCTTATCTGTCTTTTTAGGATCAAGACTATATGTGATTAAACTTAAGAGTAGATATGAGTATATTGTACTCCTCTTCTTGGAGAAAAATTTGTGAAAGCTCTTCAATATATTTTTGCCATTCTCTTATTCTTCCTTCCTTCATATTCCCCATTGTATTTTACTTGCTCTCCTTCATGTTCCCGGGCTGGCAGCTGGATGTACTCTCTAGTTAACTCTGCTGAACTATTAAGGACTTTGCATCAATAAGGAGATGAAAATAATAGTGATTAAAACTCAAAAATATCTAATGAGAATGCAATGGTGAACTGGAGAGAGCAATGGTCGCTGTCAAAAAATGCACACATTATTTACTTAAATGCAGGTCACAGTTAACACTCATTCTCCAAAAATCACTGTCCTATATTATATGTTCTCTTTGTTTCATGAGAGTTCTTCTCTCTCAAATAGATTTAGATTTCCCTGTGATCCCGTTAGCCTTCAAATGATGAAGAAATAAAGTAAAAATGGATCAGTTGTAAACTTCGCTATTAAATTGACTCTGCTTGTGCTGACAGTGCTGATACAGAGCTTGTATTTATGTACAATGAAGCTAGTGTTTGAAATTAATGATCCAGCTGAGGTAGCGGTGTATTTTAGTTATGGTGTTTTTGATTGGCTGAATAATATCACTTGTTTACTTTTAAATACTTAAGCAGAGGTGAAAGCATTTTAAATGAATCATGAAGTCTGCTCCAAAAGTAGTGCACTGTGAGATGGTGCGTTGTGCATTTCAGTGTGGCAGTAGTAACCTGAAAGACATGTCGTGTTCTGGACGGCCTTGCACATCTTCATGGATGTGTTTATTTCCTCATTACAAGGAAACAAGCAGTAGGCATTACTCTCAGAGTGACATACATATAGTGATCTCAAGAAATGATGGGATGTTGACTGCTGAATCTCTTTATGGATAAAAATTAATACAGTAGGATAAGAATAAGTAACTTCACCAGCAAAATGATAGAATAAAATTCTAATAAAATAATTAACATTCACAATGGTGCAAATGTTCTTCTCACAAAAATATTCCTGAAATATAATACTGGAGGTGTCTTTCCTATTATGGATTCTTTTGTGGTTGATGCACAGACAAAATTCATTATCCTCCCATTGTGGCCATATAATGCATAGTTCCAAACTGGCATCCTAACTCAGATTTATCTATTCTCTCATGTATTACATTCACTTGTTTATTGTACATTTAGGACACCTAACTGTATGGTATTTTCTCTGCTGTATTCCACAAACTAACAACAACTTTTTAACATCTCTGGAAAAAATTCTATGCGTAATTACATATATATACTCAGACATACCTAATTATGTATATGCAGAGAAAAATTTAAAAAAAAATTAAATGAAAATTTTCCAGATTAACTGAGAAATTCATATGGTTATTTCCCATACTGTTCTCTGACTCCCAAATGACAGTCCCTTCCATGCTTCACAATTGGAGAGCAGCACAAACATGTCAGAATATGCAATTTTTATTCTGTTTTACACAGTGCTTTTACATAATTTTGGTCTTCACTTTACTCAAAAAGTCATGAGAAGAGCAATATGCTCAAGTTCACAAGATTTTCACTGAAAGCTGGATCCTGCTGTTTCAGCCTAGCCCATGCTGAAGGACAGAGGGACCCTCTGGGACTAGAGAGACCGAGAAAAGCATGAAGTGAATATGCATTTCTCTGCACACAGGAGTCACAAGACTAACACTAGACTTGCTGCGGAGTGAGGAGTTTTGCAATTGCCCCTGCAACAAAGCTTGGGTCTCTGAGGTGTCTGTATATACATTAGGAGACATTTGGAAATTATTTTAGTTATTTGATAAGCACCAGGAGATGGAGCTCCAGACTACTCAGCATAATTTCTGGTGTAGGAGTAATGAAACGTTACTTCTGCAAGGTTAAATGCTTCCTTCTTGTCAGCTTATCATTTACAGGATTTCTTTGAGTGAGCTCTGTATTTATGGGAATAAGCTGCTCCTTCTTTGAATAATTGCATTAACCCTGGGGAGTAATTGCTAATGTTCTCCTTCATGAATCTATAGCCTAAAGTTTAAAAAAAAAAGTAGTTAGGGACAAATTAGAACATGTCTTGATTTAGAATGGGTTTTTTTTGGGGGGGATAATGCTTGTAACATACAGTAATTCTAATTTTAGTTTATTCTAAGTTTATGGGCATGCTCCAAAAAAGTAAAATTCCTTGGAAAACTCCTATGAAAACTTATTACTTTCTTACTAACTCGCTTTAGAAGAAGGAATCCCGTATTTCTTTGCATAAAAGAATAGTGGTTAAAAAAGAGAGAAGGAAATCATCACGAAGGTTCTCTACAATCTTAGTATTCCTTCACTAATGTTTCAAAAATGCTGAATTTGGGGCGTTCTAATAATTTCAGTACCTATATAATCCCTGTTGCAGTAAAAAGCAGTGAGCTTTTCTGTCTAATGAAAGGCCATCTATGAACATCTCAACAGATCATTACTCCATCATGTGAACTGAAAATGCTACTCCAATAAATCACTTAAAAAGCAAACCCTCCATAAAACTGAAATGGCTGAACTGTGGTACAGCCTCCCATCTCAAGAGAAGTCTAATTTTGCAGTAAAACTTATTTTTAATTGGTATTTAAGCTTTAAGTGTATGCACATGCTTTGATCGCTAATGAGGTTTTTGATACTGATCAGGGAGATGGTGTCCAACATCATGGTGTTGCAGTTTTCTCCAAGCATGAATAAATTACATTCCTATTAACATTTCTCCAGTAAAACAGATCCATGTTGAGAAGAAAACTTTAAAAAGATATAAAGAAGCTTAAGAGCATAATTTCTGATGACTTGTTATGTATCTGTGGATATTCTTTCTGTTTTTGTTTCCTATATTATGTCAGCATAGAAAAAATGGTAAAAAAAAAAAAATAACATCTTGTATTTATGTTATTATGCTTCAAAAGTGTGATTTAAGTTCTAGAAAAAAATTTACTATGGAGGAGCTTTATGCTAGTCATAAACTTTTGACATAGGAAATATGTGGAATACCAATTACGAGCTGTCCAGAAATATCCCCTGACATTTTTAGAGTGCAGTGTGAGAAGGGTTCACCTTTTTCTCCTATTTAATTATGGCTTTTTCAAATAGGATGCACCAACTCAATGGGAGTAACCACACTTACACCAGTAAGGAAAGGTAATTTAAGGCTTTTACAATGAGTGAAGGGAATCAACATGTCTTTGGGCTGAAATGGTTATCAGTTTTTAGATCAATCACCCTTATGGAAGTTTTTCCATGGGTATAAAGATATTAAGATATTTACAACCAACATATATCATATTGAATGGATTATATAGAAAGGAGGAAAAATGGTAACATGCTCAACATCCAGACTACAGCACTTTTATTAAATGTCTAATATAGGGTAGCTATTAAATAATTTAGAGTGTCTCACCAGGGAATGTATTATGAAGTCCTGATGTAAACATAGTATTTCTTCTTCATGCTTCTTAAACTGCATTTGCCAATATCCAAAGGAGTTTCCATTTTGATAAAAACATTTCCTCTGTGCTTTGCTTACCTGCAAATACAAAACAAGAGCAAAAAAACCCATTAGTTTCCTCATTTCTGAAGTTCATTGAGTGGCCATTTATGCTTCCAGAACTGTGAGAAGGAGCTTTATTGTGAAGATGACATGTTGCTGTCACAACCTCATTACAGTAGCGGTATGAAGCATACTTTGGTTAAAATTATCATATATGATATTAGCTGACATCATCACAAATTGTATGTTGTGTTTTCAAACTAATAAATGAAATCACAGTGAAGTAATAAAAATTTATTTCATGCATACAGTCATAAACTCATAGGGAAAACGGTGACCTTCAGAACGTAGAGAATATTTGACCCCCTACATATGGGTAGAGTTGGGACTTTGGAAGCACCTTTGAAATGCCCTAATGTGTCACCTCAATGAATTGCCATGAGAAGTTCTGTTACACAGGAGTTTTGTATGGATGTTATACATGGGCTGTTTTTTAGTTGCTGAAAATTTCTACTGGAAAATTTCCACCAAGATTAACAAAAACTATCAATGTGATATTTATTACTGCAAGAGTTTGCTCTGGAGGCTTACTGCAGCAATCTCATCATCAAAGAAAAGAAATGTGCCTGATGGCCTATACTGGTAAGAAGAAAAGGAATTTCAAATCCCAACTATGAATTTCTTAAAGCAATGTGTAGCTGAACATTAATGTACTGCATGAAGTAGAGACAATCAGAAAATCTTATTTTTAATGTGTGCAGAGGTTCCCCAAATTTGTTCTTCTGTAGATAAGAGGTCTCAGAAAGATGGCTGCTCTCAGTTCTGGTGATTGCAAGGAGGTCAAGTGTACAAAGTATAGCCATGCATCAACTTCAGAAATACAATGCAGTCACGAACAGAAAAGACTTCTATGGTCTGTACAGTTGTAAATGCTCCCTCTGTTTCTTTCCCACGAGACAAATCTCTGTATCAAAATGCAAAACTATGAGAATTCCTGTTTCAGAGTGATAACAGAATGACAGGGAAGTGCTCTTGTTATTTCTGGAGAAGAGGGGGGATATTTATAGAATATGCCTGGTAGCAACTTCTGTAATTAATGTTGAAAGGTAGTTAGCACTGTAACTCCCTATTTTCAGTCATTCCAACTTTATGAATCATCTCCCCTTTGTGCTGTAATTTTCAACCTGAATTTATGCCAGTGTCAACATTTGAAGTATGAAGTTTGTGTATGAAGAAATTTGAGTATGAAGAAAAATTCTTCCACTTTCTCAAGGAGAAGGGACTAAAAATATATACTTACGTGAGTGATTGCTCTAAGCAGCTCTCTGCTCCATCTAGCTGTCGTTTGAATGGTACAGTTTTACAAAGGACTGGACCATGCCAATGCCCAAAACTTTATTGTGAGAGAGACTGGATCTGACTTTTTAATATACATGTCAAATAACACATACCAAATGAGCATATGCATATAGCTGAGTTCGTGTTCAATCCTTTTACCTATATATAATAGCAACTTCACCATGAGGAAAATAGGAAATGCAGAAAATCAGGGAATTGATACAGAGATTTACTTTTCCCTAAATTTCTTATGAGAATTTTTGTTGATTTAGGAAGCACAGCTAAAATTTAGAAACATCTATGTTTATTCTCCTAGCTCTCTTTTTTAACTAGCACTAACATGCTAACACACCAATAATCCTAGTTACTTGTATCATTTAGTTGGATACATTGACACTTGATAAGAAAATAAAAAAAAATTACCATGAAAAAAATTTATAGGAGCCCACAACAAACACAGTTTAACCAACAATAAAAGGAGAAATGTATTGCTTAGCAGACTAACAGAAATCAAATTACTCCCTTTTAGCTCCTGGGAACATTAAAAAAATTGATTTTACCAATTCACTTTTTTGTTTTGTTTTGTTTTGTTTTATATGTATATATATTTTTTTTTTTTTTCAAAAGTGCTTAAAAAGACTCCTTCCATACTCAATGGCATCTTTGCCTTTCAGACACTCAGTAAATATTAAGGCCAAAGTTTCAAGTGTGGTTTAAATAACTGGCTACGGCTTTCCTGCTCTACCTGTCATTCCTCTTCACCTCCAGTGTCTGTGCTGCTCATTTGAAATTGGTAAAATCTGAAAGAAGAAAAGACTAACACTAGTAGAAGCCATTCTTCCCTGTCTGATCTGCTGCTTTTAACACCCTAGGCTTTTAACATATATTGCTTATTGCTCATTCTGTGCTCAGTGTCACTCAAATGTATCAGAAACAGATTATTAGTAGTATAAATCCAGAACCCTTGTATTCGATGCTTTTGTACAATGAAAAAGTGCCAATAGTCCATCAGGGTCCACTAATTCCCTGTTTTGCTGGGAGCTGTATAAATAAAATAAATATGGATATAAAGGAGTCATAATCTTGGATAATTACAAGATACAACAAGCAGGAAAAAAACACCATCTTGAATAACAGAAACTTTAGCTTCATTTTACGCAGAGCAGTTATACATATAATGACCACAAAAGGCAAACCCTTTGATACCTGGCACTCAGGAAAAGGAAAATAAAGCTTTACTAACTCAAAGACAATTAATATCTTAACAGAGAGTTCAATTTTCAATTTTTTTTCTCAGGCACCTCATTGTCAAAAAGTGTCTTGATGAATAAATCGGTGGTAATTTATTCAAGATGGTTTTAAAAGACCTGGAGCAGGCCAGATGCTGACCTTCAGTAGAAGTGAAGGAGTCAGTCATCTTACCTCCTCATTAACTTGCACAGAGTTGCTGCCTGCATCATGGATGCCTAGATACCTCTGTAAATCTGGCCTAAATAACTTCTACAGTTTTCACCTGAGATAAAAAGACATGATAATAATAATGATTCTGTTTTGTGATAGTTTTCCTCTTAGGCTCCTAGGATATCTTCTTAATGATCTTTCTGTGTTTAGGATTGGTACATGTAGCCCAGAAAAAAAATGGACAGGAGATGCCCTCAGTGCAGCTTTTTGCTTTTATAAATGAACAGCTGAGTGAAGCAAAAACTGGCCCCTTTTCCTAATATATGGTGTGAGTAGAAACGTGGTCAAATGAGAGGAACAAAACATCAGAACTAAATAGTGGATACAACCTCTCCCATATGGTCTAAGCAGAGAGATCCACAAATGACATTTGATCAGTAATCTATTGCCAGTTTCCAGGGAAAGAAACACTCTTTGGCAACCTCAGAAAACTTCTGAAGTCAGCATACAGGGCTTCAAATAATGATATTTCCTGTAAATTATACAGCATATCCTTAATGATAGGAAATATGTAACTGTGGAATTAGATAGCAGTGCTCAGGAAGACTACATGCCAGCTGTTTCAGATTGATTGTAGCCAGAGGTTAAGCCAAAGGCTGAGCCCGTCTCTGTTGAGCAACAAGCCATGTGCATAAGGCTCACATTTGAAGTCTCTAATTTTTCTGGTGAGATCAGACTGTACACTGGACTCACTGAACTCCATGCTTGCTGGTGTTTTCTAGGAGATGTGAGAGAAAGCTAGTGTTAAATTATCCCTTTTAAAATCCTTTTATATTCATTGATCAGCATTTGTTTAAGAACCTCTCAGGGAATACTCACAAGCTTGCATAAGTAAGTGCTTAAAAAAAAAGTACTCTGGTGTGAGTGAGCATCAGCCACTCAGTGTACTAAACCCTGATTACTTTACTCAAATTAGGTAACAACTCAGTGTACAACTAAAAGTAGTGGCTATTGGAATAAGGGGATTCTGAAGTAATGCAGCGTTGAACCCAATAACAGCATCTTCACTTTTATTTTTAATCCAGTTTAAGGGTGTTGGCTTACATATGCAAACTTGTAAACCTTTCTAATGCATGAGGACAGTGGTGGTGTTGTTATTTGATATACCATTAAATGACAGGCTGATGGTTCTGTTTCAGTGGGAAAACTGACCTTTTTCTGTATTTTTTTCTTGCTACCGTCAGTAGGAGATGCCCGCTGAACTCTGAAAGCTTCAACCTTTTATTTCCCTCTAATGAAAATGCTACTTACTTCATTAGAATGATAGTATGCTTGCAGAAGTAGATTTTCTACATGTAAGTAAAATGACACGTGTTTATAATGTCACTTCTAGATATTCTTCCTGAATGAATTAATTTATCATTATTCTTTCAATTATACACACGAGACAGATTAAATATTTCTAGATCATCATCACCTTTATATACAAGAGAATAAAACAGCTTCCAAATAACAATCATAGTTTACTGTTGATATGGCTGTCATTCCACATGACTTGCTTTCAGGACCTGAGTCCTGCTTTCAAAACTGTGCCCTGGTAATTAGTTGTAGACATTTTCTTGCTACCACAAAGCAGCGAGACTGGAGCTTGATGGGAAAAAAGGCAGATCTGCAGCTACTCAAGAGCTATGATACACTCTATTACAGGATACTGAGTTAAAAATGATGTTACCTCCTATTAGAATTCTCATTCTAATAATTCTAGGAAATCAACTTCAGTGTAACAAGTGGTGAAGCTTCTCCCATGCGGCTTCAAGATCACTAGAGAATATTTCTTGACAGGTTCAGTTTGATGGCTTCCAGCTGTTCAAAACTGCATCTCCTGACAATGATGTGCATGGCATACTGAGTTTTATAAAGACAGTTTGCAAGTGGTTTGTGAGAAACATGTGCGTTACAGCTTGCACATATTCCCAACTTCATCTATCTCAAACAAGTATTTTCTAAAAGTAAAGAACTACAAATGTGTTTTGGAGTAGTTTTCAGAAGTCTAGTGCCACAAGTTCTGTTGCATGAAAATGGACAAAATAAAGCTTAAGTGCTTCTCTGTGTCCAATAGTTTATGTTAATCCAATTGTAACTTCTTTACCTAACATTGCACAAGTCTGCTTTAAAGATATCTGTCCAGATTGACCTGAGAAAAAATATGTTAGGTCATTCATGTTATTACAATAAACACAAGATGCATTAAGATAATGACAGCAGCCTGTCAGAAAACCACAAAATCAAAGACTTTCAGAGGGGAGGTTGTAATGTCATTTTTAACACACCCAATAGAGAGATTACAGCTTTTGTAGAAGATGAAATTATATGCTTTTTTTGAGACTCCCTAATAAAGAATCACTCAGGCACATTGTAATGGTTTCAAAATTACATGGTAGTTTAATCCTTTGCATCTGTCTTTGTATTATGTAACTTAGACTTCTATCAACATTTCAACACCATATCTTAGACAACTTATTACCTTAACTTTTCTTTTTCATAAGAGCAGTGATGTTTGGCAGGAAACTCTGTTCTAGAGAGACAGCTTGTACTCTGGGGGAAACAAATTATGTTTTGGTTTAAGCTTTAGCTCTATACCACTGCTGAAGTATTTTTTAGATGCATTATCAAAGGACTTTGAAAATTTTGTCTTAAAAATTCAAGTCATCCGAGCAGTTAACTAACAATTACTCCAGACGGTCGTGGAAGGTATAGATTTAAGACACGTTCATTTATAATTTCTGATTATTCTGTTAAAAATTCATAGTCCTATGTTTCTTACTAATCATTCACTCAGTGGAAAGAACAAAGCCAGAAAACTATTGCATAAATACAGTAAAATAACTGACATCAACATGTCACTCAGTGTGTTCATCGAAACCAAGCTGGCTTACATCTCAGTGTTACCAAGCATAATACAACTGACAATAAATGAGTTCCTTCCATTTCTTTGGTGAAGTTAGAGGTGAAAATGGTCACAGATGGAAGCAGTACTAGCACGCATAGACCTCCTTGCAAAGTGCTTTTGAATAGAAATGGCTATTCACTTACTCTAAATACAAGAACAAATCTGATACTATATGGGCATCTGCAGCATAGATTTTATTCAAAACTTCTCGTATTACTCCCTCAGAAGCAGCGTCCCCAGCTACACAACCCGTGGTAGGTTTAGCAATGGCAGCTGGAGTACTATTCAGTACTCACACAAGCAATCTTATCCTTTGATGAAACTAAGAAGTTTTAACTGTCAAACCAATGGTGAAAGATAAGGTGAAGGTCTAATAAATACAGTGGATGGATTGGGAGATAAGAGTGTTAAGTATCAAGGACAAATCTGAGCATTTACATTTTTCCCTAATGCATTTTTTATGTGCATAACCCTTTGCATTGTACTATATTTACTCTCTGAACTAAGAACTTCTGTGTGTCAGAGTAAATGTGAGAGATAAGGTGAAAGTCTAATAAATAAAGTAGATGAGCTGAAAGATATAAGTATTAAACATCAAGGACAAAGCAAAGCATTTACATTTTTCACTATAGCCTTTTTATATTCAGCCTATTATTTCACTGCTTTTCTCATGCTATCTCTTGGTAAAATATCTAGCCAATCACTTGTCAATAATGTCTAAAAGTTTATAAAATGACAAAAGAAGTACAAACTATTTCTGCACATGAACAGATATGCTCAAAAATGATTGAGATAAGTTCTGGGCCCATCTGGAGCCATTTTTCAGATGTAGATGGTTACAAGTGGGCCTCAGGTCTCTCTAGGACAAATAGTAGGACTATATTTTAATCTAAGAGATGTTAACCATTAGCATTTGTCCTACTTTTAAATAGCAACCTTAATAAAAGATTTCATTTTTAAGGTCATGTCACTGTACAAAATTAAGAAGGTACAAATAACTGACTCCTATGCTTCACAGGCAAGGACAAATGGGATTTTGAGTCCTTTGACTATGAGAGCACATTGTCTGTGTGAGATGGATCAGACCTTCTGCCATTGCCACTGAAAGTCAAACATGTGCTAGCTCTGCAGCACAGTAATTTTTCTGCCCAATACGTTCTCCAGAGGTGGCTGACATTGCTTTTAGAGAGGTCAAATTCTGGTAAGAGTTACAAGCAGTTGTAGTATCTAGCAAGAATGTGCATCAGAGGCTGCATCCATGCTTCCACGTTAGCATAGGTTTCAAATAGCCTACTCCTATTTGTCCATAAAAATGAACAGAAAAACAGCTCACACTTTGTCTCTGGTTCCAGATGAGAGAAGTTTCAGATAGAGAAACACAGATGCAGGGTTTCAAACTCTGCTCTAGGTGTGGATACAGCAGGCTTGCATCATTTGACACTGAAAACAAGCTTGTCTGTAGATTTGTTGTACCAAAAGCAGCATAAACATAGAAATACTTGTGACAAAAAATCATGCTCAGCAGGTATCCAAGCATGGTTCAAAATAATACATACAAATTTTAAAAAGCTTTCTTAATGCTCACTAAATTCAGTGATTTTCTTTCCTCTCTTGGACTGAAAAACTTTTCTGGGAAAACATTTATAATTCTTGAAGAATGGTTCAAAACATGAGCAGCATGGACTATGAAAGACTATAGTTTAAAATAACTGCTGATGAGGAAACTTCTGTGGGAGATTTGCCAGGCTTATAAAAGAAAGAGATACTATAGCAGAATATAAAAACAGATAAATAATAAATTGTAACTTCCTCTGGAGCTGTGGCTGTGTGAGTATTTATGGTTTTGAAAGGTTTTATGGGGAAAATGTTTTATTTTTTATGTTTTGAAATATATAGCAACATAAAAATGTAATGGTTGGCTTAACCTATAAAGAGTTTTCTAATCAGTAAGTCCCTGACAGAAGGTGGAATTTGTATCTCAGTGCAGAATTTATTTATTTATTTTTTCTTTTCCTTTTAATTTTCTGAGTCTGGGATGCCTTGAAGTTGCTTGTTGTTATAGGATAAATTTTCAAAGCTCTGTGCAGGAGAGGTGCCAACACAAAAAACATCAAGCAAAGACTGAGTTATGTTTGTGCATCTCCTGTGCTGTGTTTTCATAATTTCTCTCATATATCTGCAAAAAGATAGGGTTTGCAAATAGTGCAAAATTATAGATTGAGCTGGTTATTTTTCTTCTTCCGTGTTCTGTGGAAATTAATAAAGTAATTACACGTTACATTTACTGTTCATTGAATTACTTGGTTGTTTGGTAATTATTAGTGTGATTACAAAGTGACATAAACAACCGTGTGGCTCAAATGTGCAATTATGCTCAGTATATGCTGAGCTGACACACGTGGAACATATTTTGCTGATTTAGCAGGCAATTAATAAATGCTCATGCAAAAGGGTTTGTGCAAAATGCTGTAAATAATGCAATAGAGTCCATTTTTGGTTGTGCTTGTGCTTGTTCTTGCACTGAAGCCCACTGCTTATGAAGCCAAACAAGGACGATTTAACTTGTTTGCTGAAAAGATCAAAGTGAAATATAATGGCAGTTTTTCTCACTATTAGCTTGTCATCTTGTTGTTTTCTCTCTCCTGATAACACACCTGTATATAACATCACATTGTACTAATAAAATGTTAATAATGTGAGGTTTTCTGGAGATTTTGAAGACTATATGATTCTGGGACTGGGTGCCAATTTCTCCCATAGTGTGGTCAAAACTGGTAAAGTGAAGTTAGCTGTGTTTGCACACAGAGACTTTCATGTTATTTTTCCCTACTTTAGCACATTTATAATCTAAAAAAACACTGACCATGACTGGCAATACTTCATGCTTGATTACAGGTGAGACTGTTTTTCCTTTTTCTGAAATATTTTTTTGAAAAGTCAGCAATTGTTCATAAAAAATTAATGAAGTCATGACTCATTAGATTGAACCACCCTGGAAAACATAGCCATGCAGTATTTCGAAAGGTGCTCAGTGACAACTAATAACTTTTATAGCAATAATCTGGCACACTGTATTATGACAAGGAACAAACGTACACTTGCACATCTTTAAGCATCTGAACAGTGAGACTATCTCAAGTCTGTTTCATTTTTTTATGTGCATTGGCAGTAAGCTTGATTTTGCTTGCTGGGATGCATATTAAAGAACTTCTCTAGGTAGCAAAGGTGTCTGGAGGACACACTGCCTTCTTATGTGGTCACTTTAAATGCATAAAGAGTAAAATACCAATACAATACTTCTTTTTTTTTTCTTCCTTTTTTCTTTTCTTCTTTTCCTTGTTTGCCTTTTCTATCTGTTCTGCATTGTGTTGATATTTGATGTTTCTCACTGCAGTGGATAGATTGGCCATCGGAGGCTGTGTTTGGCTCATTCATGTCTCAACACACAGGGTTATTCTCACTAGGCTAGCATGGAGATAAAAGGGAGCAGCATATAAACAGGATTGGATGTGATGCTACATTTTCATCCTAAAATCTCTGGAACCTGTGGGATTGAGTGACCTTGAAAAGAATTTTTCACCAGTGCTGCTGCACAGTAAGTTTGCTTCACTCTAAGCTGATGACTTCAGCTCTGTTTTCTGCATTGGCTTGGTAATGCTTATAAATCTTGCACGTTTTGCTGCTTGGGCAGGTCCAGGTGCTATTGTGGCTTTTGGCGTTACTGTAGTTATTACTGTTCCCTTGGTCCCTCTGGCATTTGAGTTGCTTCCTGAAGAACTGGAAAAGGCTGATTTATGAGGGTACTTGGCTTATGCAGAGAAACAAAGGAGGAGGAAGAAAGGCACGAAGAATCTGGGTTATGTGGCCCAAATTGTTCTCTGTGAGAAAAGTTTTGATGCAATTTCAGAAAAAAACACTGATTCCAAGTAAACGTGAATTAAAACACAGTCCCTAAATTGACAATAACTTCACTGTACATTCACCTATAGAATTTTGTAGCTTTTTAGGGTGAAAATCATCTACCTTTGCTATGTCTCTCAAGTCATGTTGGAAGCTGCACCAGAAACATCATTTTCAGGGAACGGATAATGGACGGCATTATGGAGAGTTTTCTGAATGAATTCCTGTCATGCTGTCATGTTAGTATCAGTAATACTGTATGTTCTGAACAGAAAACCACTGTACATTTGGGAGTTAATGACTCACTGTGTTATGGATGGGGAGATCATGGTGTGCTGTTTGTGAATGGGAGGCCCATTCAATGCCATATCACTGTGAGCTGCCAGCATCTAAAGGTATGTAAGATTATCTGCTGTATTGTCTTACTATAGCATTAGCTGTAACAAACAGCATTCTCCCTTCTGACAAATGGCTTCCTGCTGTGGGGAAAAAAGCAGGAAGAGTGTTCTCAAATGAGATATTTGAATGTCAAACATAATCTTGCATGCAATAAACTGCACCATGACTTGATACAATAAACCCTATGTGTAACTAGAAGTGAACAATTATAACAGATCAAGCCAGCTTTTATTGAGTCTTGATTCATTAACAGGGAATGGCACCAACTAAACCAAAGTAGCTGGGATAAGCTGTGCAGGATGTAACACTCACATTCAGTGCCACGAAGTATTTCCTTTTATTTATTTACTTATTTTTTATAGTGGCAACCTGTGCTACTGGAGTCAGAAAATGGATGGTCTGACGAGAAAGGCTTTAACAGAAAGGGCTTCTGTTGCTGCCCTGTTCTGCTCTGCTGAGTATGCACAATGTAGCACTGTATTGGACCCTCAAAAGGCACAATTGCCTTTCTAAGTCCATGGCTGTTTGTGCAGGTTTGTGTGGAATGCTCGCTAACAATCCTTAAATAATGAAATTGTGACCTTTATTAGTAGTTATGTAAAGGAGTCTAGTAATTAGACCAGTGCTGGAGACCAGATTCAGAGAATTGGTTTTGTCCTGAATTCTGAGGGTAGCAGAGGACAAACTTGTGAGGAGAGAAAGTAGTGTTAAACAGCGTTTGTTTTTCTGAATTTATTTGCTAATTGCCAGTACTTGTTTGTAAAATGCTTAGAAAGTCACAGAGCAAAATTAGTGTCTGCTTTTATTTTACCCTCTACTTGGTTTTATTTTCTCAGAACTATGGTGGGATGCTTGGAGTCTGATGGCCACAGGCAAGGATGCAAAACCTCTGATCTGTTTGTTTTTCAAACACAGGAACCACATTCAGTACTTGAAAGTACTTGCATTCAAATTCTGATGTACGTATATAAGAATTGTGCCACATTGCTGTATTCATGGGCAGCATTAGACAAGCATGTTATGAAACCTTCCTAACCCATTGTTTAGACACTTCTGCAGGGCAAAGTTTTTCAGCATCGAGGTGTGTGACTGCTTTCCATAGCTCCTTTCTGTGCATCTCTGCAAAGGAGTCTCTCACACACAGAAGTTTGCAGGCCTGACTGAAGATCAGCCTCATAGACCCTTACCCCAAATCTCAGTTGAGCTATCATTTCAAGGGTTTTCTCTGTCTTTTTCCATTAGGGAGTTATTCTTCTCATCCTAATGAGGTAATAGCAAATATTGTGCTCCCCTAGAGGGTTTGTAGAAAAAAAAAAAAAAAGACTTAATACATACTTAGGTCACTGACCACATGTCTCTCTGGACAAGTCTTTTTTTTTTTTTTTAAAGGAATGCAGTAAACATAGACAGGCAGAGATCAAAGTAACACTGTCAGTGGTGATGTCACTTTGTGCTGTTGTTTTCTAGTAGATAAGACATTATGGTGTCACCTTTATATGGTTCTTTGATATACTAAACACTGTATTCCATTAATTTCTGTGGGAATTAAGTACACTCAGTGTAATGCAAGTTTGCAGTTGGAGTCAATGGGAATGATTTTTTTGACCTAAGTTTGCTCTGGATCAGGTCCATGGTGTCCAGCAGTGAATTTACAGTGCCATCTAAGCCCTGCAGAGTATGCATGAGTCATCTCCGTGGTACTGAGGCAATCTCAGTAAATAAGAAGAGACAGTTTCCTTTTCAACAGGTGAACCAAATCCCCAAAGTAATTTTTTTTTTTCCAAGGAAGCAAAAGGTTAATTTGAAGTGCTTGTGGCCTTCCATGAATCAAATGAAGTAATCCCATGTCTGAGTTTTAAAAGCATCCATAAATTAGCAGAGTGTAGTGCACAGATCAAAAAGAGAGTTATCAAAGATTAACAACGAGAAAGAGGAGAGGGAGAGGGGAAGCAAAACTCTGCTAGGAACTCTTTATCATAACTCCTACTGAACTGGAAAGTGGAATACACTTATTTGGGGTCTATTTAGCAACACAACCATATTATCAGAGAGAGAATGTGGGCAATAAAGAATATGAAAGATAAAATGGAAATAAGTTGAATAAAACTGAACACAGGAAATAAAAAAAGTAAAAGTTAAGTAAAAAGATACTTGGCTATCTTTATCCTACTTGAGCCCTGATTATCATTTAGTGCCAGCTCTATCCAAAAGGCAAGTTACATCTTGAAATGAAATGCCAGAGGAAAACAAGGATTTTCTTGGAAAAGGCATTCATCAGGTGGAATGAAACCCTGATTTCTCAGAAAACCAAACCAAACCATTCAAACCAGTCAGTTACACAATATAAAGCTTGCATCACAGAAGTGGTAGTCAAGACTGTGCATTGAACTCATTTTGTGTTTTTAAATTAGATTGGAAATTCTCTAAGCCATAATAAATTACCATGCATATATGATGGATTGTTTATGCCTCCTTATCTTTAGCTATGAACTAATGACTTCTATATTCCCCTATTCTTGATGTTAAGCAATATGAGTTAACTTCATGCCATCCATACACACAGAGTCAGGATGCTTTTTAACAGCTGGGATATAAGACAAGCAATGAATATTAAGTGCCCAATTTGACAAAGGAGATGTTACAGAAAACCCTAGATTAAACCTTTAATCTTATGAATTCTTTCATATGTCTTGTTAGGTCTGCTTGAGTAGAAGCCATGTTGTGTCATCAAAATGAAGACTTTCAGCCTTAATAAATAATAACAATAATTAAAATAATAATAATAATGAAAAAAACCAACCACTCATAATTACACTGTTGAAACACTGCATCTCTATTTTGCATGTTTGCCTGGTTAAAATTTTACTGACCTGAGCAATCTTTGAGAGCTCATGTTTTCCACGGTAGCGTGTTGGAAGGGTATGAGAAGATGATGCAGAAAATGAAAAGAGTGCCTGAAAACAATTGCAGAAAAGGAAAACAGAGGAAACTGATACCTTTTCTCTGTTGGCTTTTGTTTGTTTGTTTGTTTGTTTGTTTGTGTTTGTTTTTGTTTTTCCCATGGATAGTTATTTATAGTTAAAAAGCATGGGGGGAAAACACTAAGATTTGAGGTGAAACAAGATGATAAAAACTTGCATCTCACTGTGCCTTTAACAGTTCTGATCTGCCAAGACTCCAGCTGCATCAGGCCCAGATAGTCTGGGAGAGTGTTGGAAGCATTTGGTGCTCAGCTGCTCTTTGCTGTGCCATGCCAAGGAGGACCAAAGCAGCTGTGCACTAAATATGACATCTCTGTATTTCACTTTGCCACAAACGGGAACAAAGCAGTTTCGTGGAGAGGAAATAGGTGGCAAGAGAAACTAACATACCAAAAAACTACATATTTCATTGGGTCTTGTTTTCAGCGCAAGTCCCAGTACAAAATGGCCTGAAGTGCCATAAAATTGAGACTTCAAGGAGTACAAGACTCCAAGCTGTTTTCCCACAGAAAGCAAACACCTTCTTTAGGGCTTGAGATGATCAGAAAGAGCTGATAAAGGCTTTGAACCTGCAGAATCTTGTGTGTAAATACTCATTGCTATACTCTCCAGCAGCGGGAATTCATGGTTTGTTTGTCTGCAGCACTGCAAGATCTGTGTCCATTGTCCCTTTCTACTTCCAGCTCAGCTGTTCTCTCCTGGTTTGTGTGCCCCTTTGGAACCAGTGTCTGTGAATCTCTTATCACTTTGATTTCTCTAGGAAAGTAGACAGGCAGAATTTTGAGCACTATGCTGAAACTCTGTGTAACCTGCCTTGAACACTGTGTGTGTATGTAGGCTACATAGAGTAAATAAGCCAGTAAATAACACAGTTCTGCTCATTTATTGAATGGAGATCAGCCCCCTTTAACACTGCTGACATTTTGTGGCAGATGTTGCAACAGATGTGTTCAAGTAGGTGAACCTCCATCCTAAGAGCTTTGCTTCATTTTCAGTGTATCTTCTAACTTATTTAGGATAAATACTATATCCTAATCCTTGTAGTTACTCATTGGGAATTGTTTAAATGACCAAGGAAATCATAGCTTCTCTGTTCTCCAAATATGTTACTTAAGACCTGATCTGGTACCTGTGCAAGTAGAGCAGAAGTGTCCTCTTGCCTAAATGAGCATTGGATTGGATCCTAAAAAGAGAGAAACTCAGATCAGACAGCAGGCTGTTTGGGCATCTTTCCTTGTTTGCTGTTGAGTTTGCCTGCAAACTGCTGGAAAACCTGGATTGTGTAGTTCAACAGTTGTAATTGTGCAGATTGAAGTCATGTTGGTGAGTCATTGACTTGATTAGTGAATATGTTCAGCATGTTTTCCCCTAATATCATGCTAATTTATTGCTGAAGCATCACATTTGATTGTTTTATATGTCAATAATTAAAAATTGTGATTTGAGTATGAGACCCAGCAGTGCAATTAGAAAACTGTATTAGTAGCTGGGGAAAACATAAATATAGTGCAGCATAATGCAGTTAACATGCTATTAATTTTTTCTAAAATGTGCCCAAGTCTGTCATACAGTTGTCCAAAGCAAGAAGAATAACAAATCAAAACAATTGTCTCTCATTATTATGCTGTTTTCAAATTAAATTAAAATCTTAAACAACTTTCTTCTCAATATGGCATTCTGAAATCTTTGAAAATTGCTTTATTTCAGCATTTCTGTTTATGTTCCTTGACTTCTTTTTCATTTCAGAGAACAACTACAAACTGAAATAGCAAACACGACTATCTTTTGTTCCAAGAAACTTCTGTTTCAAAATTTCTAATGTAGGTATAACTAAAGAGTAGTCATGAGTTAAATAGCTGAACAGGCCAACTCTATATACACTGAGTTTTCACTCTTGGTATTTTCAAACTGCAGTTAAATCACTTTTCATTCTCATTCCACAAGCTGTCACATATTATTTGTAGTTATACGGTAAGTCATGTTCCTATTCTCTTCTGATCCAGCACTGAAGATACATCCGTCATGGTATTAGAGGTCATGCTGTCTCAGCCCAAATACTAGGGTACTGAAACAATTTCTGTTGTGCTTTGGATATAATGCAAGAAGAAAATTCTGCCTGCTAAATGGTGTCTATTAGAAAAGCAAAAGTTCTCTTTATTCTTAGCCTGGGCTTTAATTTTTTCCTATAGTTGTTTTGTTTGTTTTTTGTTTGTTTCAGGTTTTGTTTGTTTGTTTTGCATAAACATATAGATAGATCAACATCATCTGGAGATGAGCATTTGTTGTTTAGACTGCCTGTAACCACTGATCTAATTGTGAAAGTTCAATCATACTGCCAGGGAGTAGAAAAGGACCCTTCAGTCCATTCCACTTCCCGCTGACCAGTGATCATCAGCTGAGTTGTCCAACAGCTACTGCTCATACAGGTTTTTTACTGAAGTTAAGTATAAGTTCAGAAAGAGATCTACTAGGACATGGATTCTGTGACATGTTTTGCAAAGGTAAAGATGCTGTCAGTGACCAAAAAATGCCCAGATCATTTGGTAGGCTGGTGTAATATTTCCAAAGGCCTATTAATGTCATGACAGCAAAAATGACATAGAAATGGAACAGGAATACATCCTTATTGAAAATGTGACTTTTGCATTTAAGTATTTAAATAAAGAGTTTGATGTCAGGCTGCTTTTTGAAGATCTCATTTCACCCCCGATTTCAATGACACACCATTAAAATTTTAGGTCTAACATGTCCAGAGTTATGTTTCAAAATTACATGTAAGTAACTGAGATTTTTGCTCCACAAATCAGACTATTTTGCAAAACAAATTCTCAGCACTGGAAGTGTTAGCGGAGTTGTGTTTGTTTTTGTGGCTGTGGTGATAATGATGAAGTACAAGTTGAACAGGTGTTGTATGACACAGAGAAAAGGCTTGATTTGATGTCTTTAAATAGTTTCAATCAAGAAGAACATTCAGCATATTGCAGAATGAAATAATGCTTTCTAGCCCAAGTATTGATGGATAACAGCTCACAAATTTGGAGCGACAGATCTCCACTCTGATTATAATTGCCACCATCTACCTTTGCAAAGTGAACTGCACATGTTCCTGTGTGTTTACATACCTGCTATAAAAAACAAGCTCTTGAGAGTGGTCTGCTTATTCATTTGCACATCTGAAGCTTTTTAAGTAAACAGGGTTCATACAGTTCTAATTATTTGGTGATTAGAAACAAAAAAATAGTGCAAGAGTAATAGTAAGGATATTGTGCACATTTTCTAATATGGAATAATTTAAAAATAGAAATGAAAAACCTTAGAAGCATGCAGACATTGTTTGTACTTGTGTGTTGTTACCTTACAATCATAGAATCAAAAAATGGCTTGAGTTGGAAGGGACCTCAAAGCACACTCAATTCCAACCCTCTGCTGTGGGCTTGTTGCCACCCAGCAGCTCAGACTGCCCAGGGCTTCATCCAAGCTGGCCTTGAACAGCTCGAGGGATGGGGCATGCACAGCTTCTCTGGGGAGTCTGTTCCAGTGTCTCTACAGAACAGAACTACTGGCATAGCTCTGTATCTCTAGTTAACACAGACTATATACTTTTTGTGTACGTATGTGTCTAGGCTGATGCTTTTCCAATGAGTAAACGAAGCCTTGTGAGATCTTCTGTTCATCTCACAAATACACTGAACTTTCCAGGAGTCTTTATTGTTGAGTTAGCATTTGTTAGTAGAAGTGTTATTCGATTAATGAGTCATAAACTTGAGCTAATGAATTAACACTGAAGTTTTCTGGATTTTCAGTCACAGAGAGAAAGCAAATCAGATAAAATGAGATTTATAGAAAGATGAATATCTCTGTGAGGTAACAAAACTGGGGTTATTTTCCAGGTGTTATTTCCTTAATAATTTTTTGAAATTCCCTACATTGAGGATGACTTTTTAATTGCTAGATCTGGAATGTCTACTGTGAATCTCAAACCGTAGTTGTACATTATTATAAGGAACATTAATTCTATGTTTAGAGTTAAAACCTATTTTTATAATGAAATGATGTTCAGTATGTTCCTTCATATCATTAATAATTTTATATTCTAACAGCAAAACATTTTCATTTTTTTTCAGTGACTTAGCAATTTGCTTTGTGCTGAACTTGAACAAAATTAGAATATTATGAAATTAATCACACACACACAAAATATAAAAAAGAAGTAATTGAATACTCAAATTCTTCACTGCTTTGTCTCCTCAGGATTGGACATGGTCTCTTCAAAGATATATAGACTAAAATATCATGTTTAAAAAAGGTTTAAAATGAAAGGCTGTTGGAAAATCAATGTATGTACTCTTGTAATGCTAAAATACTATTGCTTGAGAGTTGGAAATGGCTTATAGCTGTCCTGAGCAAATATATAAGAAAGAAGTTAAAATTGGGTAATAAATTTGAATAAGAAGTATGCAGAGTTCAATTATTTTTCCCAACATGACCAAAGGCCATGCAGTTAACCTGAAAATCTTACCATGGTTGAATATTTAAAATAAGCTGGATAACAGTAATCTATTTTGCATGCTCTGAGAAGCAAAACAAGAGCAAATGAATACTCATTCTGTCTTAATAAGCCTAGCAATAAATCTATTAATTTCTATTTAAAATTATACCAATGATCTTGAAAGTTCAAAGACAATCTTCTATTAATTGCATAAGCACTACTCATCCCAAGGCATTGTGTAACTGACATGTTGGGTCTTGCCTCAGCAACTGTGTATCTAGAGATGTCTCTTGTTACCATTCATTCTTTCAACAGAAATCATTTATTTTATATTAACTTCTATCAAATTGCCCTGCTATCTTTGCTGTAGCACAACTTCTCCCAAATTACATGAACATGTAGGTTTGGAAAGGTTTACAATGATTGATGTGGTACACTGTTTGTGCACCAGTAAGCTGAGATTGCTACATGTGATTGTTTTATAACAGTTATTTTAAGGATATTTTAACAGATATTTTAAGGACAGTCCATATTATTCTGTGAGATCTGGGCTGCAAAAAGAAGCAGCAGTCTTTTAAAAAGATGATATAAAGAATCTTTTCAAATATTTAAATTTCAGCTTACACCTGATTCTTCCTGGAGAAACTAGTCTTTCTGTGCTTATTTCTTCTTTCCCAGACTCCAGGCCTACATTTGTATTTGCATCCCAGTTTGAAGGAAGGAGCGATCTGGAGGAGTCACACAGACTCCCTGGACTACGCCCAAGGGGTAGGCGAACCCCACTTACTTACCCTCTGATTAAGCAGTCCTGGCTTTCACATGGAATCACTCTTTCAGCTCCTGGTCATGCCTTGCCAGAAATATTTAGTGTGCACATTTGTATCCTTCCAGTGTGCTTACTCACTTGTCACAAGACTGTCACACCTATCTCAAACAAAAATAAGAGCCCTGAAGAGTAAGGCTGTCTCCAGAGAGAGTAAACTCAGATTTTCAAAGCCTGAGTCATTCTCATGCTAGCTCTGGCCACAGGATGTCAAGCTTGCTTAAGTATTGCACCAAGCTTCACTGAAAAGCTTGTTTAATCTGTTTGTGTTTTATTCACTTGAGAACTTAAAAGGGAAAGATTTTATGTGTTCCATTTATGTGGATTCTTACAGACATAATGCTGTCTCTGTGTCTGTCTTCAAGGGGTCCTGGGCAGCACTGGCCCAAGACCGGTGGCCTCTCAGTTCACCTGGAAATCAAGTCTGCATTTCTAATCCAATGACTCAAAATCAGAGGTAGGTCAGAAGTCTTATACATAAAACTCTTCCTGAGCTTCAGAGGGAAAACTATTCACTGAATACAGTGGAAGAAAGATTATACCTGAACTTGTGCCCATCCTGAAAACAAAGCCAGCACTGTGTGGCTGGTTAGTAGAATATCCCCTCTTTAACTGTCATGGATTTTCTGCTGTGTGCACATGCAAAACTTGCATCTCTTGAGGAAGGAAGTGGGTATCATATTTATTTTATGCCTAGAGGCCAAGCCAACCTGCTGACTCCTTAAGATGTGCATTACATTTATGCCTTCCTGTAGGAATTAATTTAACTTTAGGAAACATGATGAATGGTATGGAGTGACATATGAAATTCCATCACAATTTGTCTTTTTCTCATTGAGGAGATTTGCAGGGCTTATAAGGACTGTGTTTGCAGGTCCATGGCCTATGATATATAAACAATAACAAGTCTTGTTTCATGCTGGAAAAAATGGCTTGATAAAAAAATAAGAAAGTTAAAGGAAATGTCATAAAGAACATTTATAAATGTTAGTGTTAATCTGTGATTTGGTAATTGCCACTCAGAAAAGAGACACTGCCATGCTGGAGAGAGAATAGTCCTTCAGAGAAGAGCACTGATAAATAGTAAAAAACAATGCTCATATCGTGGGCTGGAAACTTTCTGCTTGACCCTCCTTGCTATAAAGCTTGATCCTTTATTCTCTGATCTCTCACACTTGGAATCAGTGGGAACTGTTTGATTCTATGGTTAAATACATCATAAGACTTTTCTGGAACTAATCTTTGGCTCTGTTTCAAATTAGGTACATGTATAAAGGTTTGGGAAGGAGTTACAACAGACTGTGCAGAGGCCAGTTGAAATGAAACACATTTGAATGGAGGTGAAGAGCCCATACAGTATTTGCTTTTTTTATCAGAGATAAAGAGCTTTTGTAAACTCAGTAATTATTTTCATCCCGAGGTAGACATTCAAGGATTGCAGTCATGTTTGCAGTGTTATATGTGCCCCACAAATCCAGCCACCCTCACTTTAACACAGTGAATTAAAAAAATTATTTTCTATACACCAGTCAAATATAACTATACAAAACAACATCCCAATTTTAAGTCTGCTGTTTTGCAGGCTTATTGGCATCCCTTCTTTTTCTTACTGTGATTCTAAACTGTTTACTGAGAGTCACCACTCTCAGGCATGCAGATTTCCATTGCCTTTCTTCATCTCGAAAAACATTTCTGAATTGTCTAATTTCCTTATTTATAAACAAGATATGCTAAAACTGCAGGGTACTGGTGCTTTCATTCAAATTTAGACTGCAGATTCTCAAACAAAACAAATATATGAAATAGCAAAAATGTAAGGAAAACAATATTCTACCTGTCACGCTTGCCTCCTTCCTTTCAGCGTAGTACAGGACCACAGTCTGAGTTCCCATGAGGTGGTCCAGGCAGTGTATCTGTAAAAAATAATGTCCTGATTAACTCTGCAAAGATAAAAACATACAATTTTTATCATTTTTATCATGGAGCTTCAGGCACTGTGTTCTTATTCTTTGATACACAAAGTTGCATACAGGCAAATTTAGAAAACAGCTCTGCATTTTGAATTTCCTCTTTATCTAACATCCTTTGGGAGATGAAGCACATTTTTTAATTGTTTGGTATTTGTTTAAGGATGGCTCTGACAGCTTTGAAAGGATTTACCATTCAAAATAAGTGCCCCCAAAGTGCTGTTCCAGAGAGGGGAAGGGCAAGATGATGACTGATACATTTCTGCTTCTGTGCCACTTCATAAGAAAGTCATGACACTTCTGATGTCTGCAGGGCAAAATCACATAGAGTTTTTGAGCCTGCTTGGTTCTGCTAAATTATGCTTTTTTGTAACTTATTTATGCAGTTAACTAGTGTTGTCCAAGCTCTATTATATAAATGCCTAGTGACTCCACTGGTGTCTTAACTCCTCTAATACATGAACTTTTGTTATGTGCTTCTTGAGTTTCATGGTACTTAATAAGAATTTTTTCAATAGCTAGGTCCTACTTCCTAGCATATGGTTTTCTCAGCCTAGAATCCATTAGAATAAACAGAAGTGGATATTCATAAAACTTACTTAAAAAAAAAAAAACACTGTGAAATTAAGATATACAGTGAGTAAGATCAAATTGGATAAAATCCTCAAAGGACTGACTTCTGTCATCGGAGTCTGATTGCAGGTCTCTGTTTTTTGCTCCAAACCTATACTGTGTGTGTAGGACACAAAGTCAATGAGTCTTAGAAAGGATTTTTTAAATGAAAAAGTCATCTTTAATTTCAGTTATAGAACCAGTTGATCCCCAGAACAAATATTAACTGCTCTGGAGATGCCATAGTATATGAGCAGAAAAGCTCTTCTAAATTACATTATATACTCACATAGTCCTTAATAAGATGGCATGAAATGTTAAATATTAACACTGGCAGAGAACTACTCTGATGTTCATAGCAGGTTTATATGTTTTTAATTTTGGTGGCATTTATGGCTAAATGCTCTATGGTATTTACTATTCTGTGAGTTTAAGAACTGACCATATAAGGGCAGGCAGAGCTGTGACTTTTGAAGCTGCGGAGCAAAGTCTCTGTGACTTTACATCATGGAAAGAATGTAAATGTGGCTTGGGGATTTAGGCAGCCCTGCAGAACAAGGACCTCTTTCAGGAGTCGTGCAGCTATTAGGTTCTTCATTTTCTTGATATCAATTTTACCACTGTATTTTTGTTGATATTACCATATTCTGCTGAACCTATCTGCAGTTTCCTCAAAAACAAACAAACAAACAAACAAACAAACAAACAAACAAACAAACAAACAAACAAAACCTACACCAAAATTAATCAGAGCAAATTATTAATGTCCATATTTTCGGAACTTAATTTGTGTTATTCAATTTGAGAGTCCTTTAAATGCCGACGTATTTCCCATATTGCTGCTAAGATGTGGTAGGAATTATTGTGAAACATGTATTGGAAACTCTTGAATGACAGAAGGTGAAACCTAGTTTCTGTATGAAGAAAACTAGTCTTGGAGATATAACTGCCATTTGTCTTGTGTACTGTAGCTATGTACTACTGACTAACTAAAGCACTTTTCCTTTAACCTCTTCTGTCTTGCAATTTGTGATCTCTGTGACAAAGTCACCAGAGCATTAGTACTGATCTCATTCAGATAGATAATAATACAAAAGAAGTTGACGTTCTCATTCACTCTCTCTCATAGAAGGAGTTATTGTTATTATTATCTGCTTACTGTTTTCCATATTTGAAAAAAATGTGTTCCACACTGTCAGATGCAGAATATTTTTATAGAGAAAAACACAATCAAAGCTGCTGTAACTGAGAAGTACAGGGGCAAGCCAACCTACTTTGTAGCAGAGGAAAATAAAGACGTGAATTTGTCAGACGATGCCACCTGGTGAGGCTTCTCATGCAAAAGAATTATTAAATTGTTTTTAATTATTGAATTAATATTGAATTATTGAATTACTTTTCAAAAGATAACATTGTATTGGTCTGAAAAGAAGGCCTAGGCGTTTGTGAGAAATTTCAACCCCAATTTATATGTGGCATATAGCAAAAAGTAACTGAAAAGTACTGCCTCAGTCTGTAAGTTGACATTGTTTCACTGATGCCAAGAGATCTCTGCAATTTGCTTTGGACCAGAATTACAAATTATTCTTATGCCCAGAAGAAGTGAAAAACTCCCAAGTCTACCGTATTCACACTGGAGAGCAGTGTCAGAAGGAACAGTCTGAGCTGCAAAGCCTTTTAACTTTCTCCTCTGCTTCTCATATATATTAAGGCCCCCACCTGGGGCGACTCCTGACTGGACAGGAAAGACCAGGGTGAGGCTACAGTTTGCTCTCATTCACGCTTCTTACCAACTAATAACAAGGCGTTGGAAAAGCCCCTTGGGAGGATCACTGCCATTAGGGTGTTCAATTATTCATGTCCATTCTAAGCAATCTGATGTGTTCTTAGGAAAACTCAACAGCAGCAAAGCTTCTGTCTTACAGTTTTCTGGAAAAGAAAAATAAAAACATATGTAAAAAAAATAAAAATCTTCATGGTTATATTACTTTATTAGATGGAACAACATTCTTAAAATTATGTTATTATTTGCATGGTATTTAGTAAAATCAGTCCTACAGAGCTTGCTTATTGAGGGTCTGCCTTCTCAAGGCAGTTGTTTGCCATGTTTAAATCTTAACAAGGAAACGTAAACACAAGTACTCTAATATCAAGTCCTGTTCTTTTGCTTTCCAGAGCCCTTATTTCTTAGTGACATGCCCCAAGATGTGTAACCCTATAAAATTCATATCATAGGTCCAGACTGCATGTACATGAGTACAATGGAGATACAATGGCAGATGCAAATTTTCTGTCAAGGGCAGGGAGGGATAAAGCTGATTTAGTCAAGAAGGATTCATGATGGCTTCTCATCAGTGTTCCTTGATTTACTGCATATAACTGCCACAGGATCAAGGAGGGCTGTTTGTAGCTCTCATTTGTGCAAAATGCAATTATTAATCATTGTATAACTTACTCAATAGGACCAAGTGTTATTGGGGCATTTCTTGGAAATGGCAAGAAGCACTACGTTCCACCTCTAAGCATTTTCTGCTACTACCCACCACTCTTATTTGAAAAGACAAGTAAGGCTCTTTATGTGCAGGCAGGAAGATGGGTTCACCCAAGTCTTTGATGAGTTTGCAATCTTAATACTTGACTGAAAAAGGATGAAAGAAATAAGTATGATGTTCATCTTTCCCAGCTAAGTGAGGCACAGAAAGGTAGGAAGATGAGAGTAAGGACCCTGGGCGTAATTTGGCAAAGCTGGGATGGATCCCATGCTGGGAGCTCTGATGCAGAAAGTACCATTTTCTGAACAGGAAAACACTCTCAACCTGATGCCTTGTCTTAGTCTAACAGAAGGCATTTTTCTTTGCTTCACTCAAGTTTCTAGAGCATTAGGCTACAATGCTGATGCTACAGAGAGGTGTTGTCCTCCTAGAAGACAGAGCAAAATCTATAAGCTGCAGTGAAGAGTCACTTCCAATATATTTTTTAAATAAGAAATTAAATAATTAGTCTTGGATTTAGAAGAGTATAATGTTGATAAGCTTTTGCTAATAGCAAGATGATGTGCTTGTGACCTTTATTTAATGTAAATAAAGATAGATAAATTAGATAAATTTAGATAAATTTTATCTAAATCACTTAGATAAATTTTAGGGGGACAAAAAGCCACAAATTTGAATCCTCTTTAAAAACATATTGGGCTCTATGTATAGCAGAAAAACAGCCTCGAGTTACAGTCCTGTGCTGTGCTGTTAGATGACCTCAGGGATTTATCTGCCTTTCATGATTGCAATGGGACTATGTCTAAGTGCAGACCGAAGGGATACCTCAGTGTCCATGGTGTTAATGGATGGAGGACTGATTGAAGATCCTCCTCATGGAGCTTACGTTGAAAAGTATTTGGTAATTATTGTTTGTTTGTTTGTTTGTTTTCAGCCAGACCACTTCCATTTTTCATCCTTATCCAGCCTCCTCCATTACTGCAGTGTTTGCTTTACATGTAGGACAGTGAGTGACAGGATAGGGTTTCCTTCTTAGTAGCAATGCATACTTAATAATAAACTGATCACGAGCACAGAGCCCAAAGCCCCACAGGTTACATACAGGCTGTACCCAGGGTGCTACAGGGTACTAACACAAAATAAAGAGTAGCATGGAGATAACAGAAGAATTTAAAGCAAGAGAGATGGGAGCAGTATTCCTCAGCTGATTTGGCAGCCCAGTGATGTTCAGAGAATCACACAAAGACAAGAACAGCTATGGACTTCATCTGTGGTCCCCACGAGTGTCTTGTGAAGACATTTTGTGAAGCACAGAATCCTCATCATCCATTATGGGGAGATCTGAGTCATTTTAGTCACTAATCTAGGCATCAGGATGTTTTCCTTCATGTAGGATGGCAGTGAGCAGAATGATAAATTTTTTTGCCTTGTGTTTTTTTCCCAACTTCTATCACAGAATTTTTATCTGCAGTCATTACATAGTGACTCATCCATCAGACAGATCTGGTACTTCTCAAAATACCATAACAACCAGAGGAAAAAAGCATAGCAAGATATATGAAACTGTTTGTTTATTTTATCTTCACGTCCAAAGGGATTAATTGATTTTAAGCAATATTTTACAGAAATAGTTGATATCCGAAGCAAAAATTAAGTGCAACAAATTTCAGCACAGATGGTATTTTGGTTGCAATTAAAAAAAAAAAAAAGTGGCATCTAGTAAATGAGAAGTAGAGAAGATTTCAAATCTAATCTAGTAAGCTTTGAAAGACAGTTGAAACAACATTTCATACGTTCAGAAATTAGTAAGTTGGCTTCTGGTAAAAAAAACAAAAAAACAAAAAAAACCCCACAAAGTGTCCTTGACACAAAGTGTCCTTAAATGTTTAAATCTTTTGAAAAGAACTAGAGATACAGAATGGGTGTGGGACTGAACCTTACACAAGTGAGAGCAGATAACGGCCTCTTTTCTGAATACCAGAAGTCCTTTAGTCAGTAACAACTTGTTCTCCGTGTTTTTGAATGTTCCTTTTGAGGACTAGTCATGATCATATTGATCAGGGTAAAGGGGAAGGCCTAAGCTACTTTTGTATCACGAAAGAAATTATTTTCACTCAGTACATCCTGCTCCTTTCAAATAACAAGTCTGACTTAATATTCTATGTATAAACAGTCCCTCCTAGTTCCATAAACTCATAAATACAAAACCAAGCACCGAAACAATAAAGCTCCAGTGTTTGAGCTATGTGCTACATACTATGTACAGGAGAAGATGTAACTATGTAGAGCAGCACAGAATAAGAAATGATGACTATAATGGTTAAGTAGGTACAACTGGAAAATCTGCACAGACAGAACATGATTACTGACATCTCCTGTGCAGATTGGTCTTCACGTGACAAACTGGTCTAAAAGTAATACTGAAAGCTGAAGGTCTGTGCGACTCAAGGAGAAGATCGGGCACATTGTTAGAGGGGAAATCCAGTGGATGTGACCTCACACAGAGCCCCAGTAGTCCCTGAACTATGAATGATTGGCAGCTGAGGGACTAACAGGGAAAGTGTCAGACTTCTGGCCACGGTCCTCAGCTCTCCTCTGGCCATCTGCCTTTAGCCACTGCTGAAATAGGTTACTGGATTGGACAGATCTTTGATCTGACCCAGTCCACATATTCCGCTGTTTGGTGACAGGAAAAAAGCGTTGTGAAAGTGCTTAACAGCAACATTATGGTTAGTGGAAAAGTTCCATGTCCTTCTGAGAGATGGGCAAGGTTGATGTTTCACAGAAATGGGCAGATTTGTGCAAACAACCAGGAAACAGATTAAAAATGTTCAATAAATCACAAAAAGTAACCTTTCTTTAATGAGTATAAGCATGCTCAGTTTTGGGCTTGCTAGGCACCTATTTTGCACGTGTGATTGGAAGTCTTAGATTTTGATGGAAAGAAATTGTTCAAGTTCATCAACTCTAGCTTTAACAATGATATTCTATCATAGTATGCTGTACATTTACATTTTTCCACCAGTTGACCATTAATACTCTTTCTTTTACCTATTCCACTGCTGCTGAGGGATATATTATTTTCTGCAAGACTTTGACAGGTACAGACAAGCATCTGCAATGGGAAATTCTTCACTTCTTGTTATCTGCAGGTTTTGTTAACTCTTCTAAACTAAATCTCAGGACTCTGATGTTCACATTCATTCTAATTCTATATGAATTCTGCAGTGAAACAACAATTAAAATTGTGTCTGAAATGCTGAGGTTACTAGTCTTGAGAGGACAGCATTTGTTTTGGTTTCAGGATCATTTGCAACTTCAATGATAATGGAAACTGACATGTAATATAATTATTCTGCAAATAAATAATTAAACTGAGAAAAGCAGGGCAATTTTAACTATTTATAGGAAGTGTCCTGAAAGACACTAAAGATAATAATTTCTTTTACTTTAAGACAACGGAGTTTACAACATTTCTGCAAGATGTATGGGGGGGTGAGATGGGGGGTAGAAGGGGTGTTCCCTGTGCTTCTCTCGGGAAGTCTTGAAATGGCAATCAGTTCTTTTTACTTCAGTTCATACAACCTCAGTGTTTTAAGAAAATGATTATGGAAATTGGCAATGTATGTCCAGGCCTTTTCAAGTGAACCTGTTTCCATACACAGAGAGAAAACGCTCACCCCTTTCATTAAAGCCACTAGATCACTACTGAGCAACCACTTTCCCCTAATGCTGTACCTTACACTAGCTCCTTTGGTATATATTCAAGGAAAGTGAAATGATTGCAAGCTATATCAGTACACTTCTGATTCTGAATCTCCATGGAGGACTACATACAGGAGGTGATAGTTTGTAGGATTTCAG
Organism: Cyrtonyx montezumae; assembly: GCF_038088225.1. Lineage (NCBI taxonomy): Eukaryota > Metazoa > Chordata > Aves > Galliformes > Odontophoridae > Cyrtonyx > Cyrtonyx montezumae. The sequence continues at coordinate 8,844,184 of NW_027072078.1, read as the reverse complement.
TTTACATCTCTCTATTGCCAGTAGATATCGAGTTGGTGTCACTGGTAAACATCTGATTATGATACATTCAAACAAAAGTAAGCATTCATTACATGTTAAGATAGCAATAACTAGATTGCCACTATGCTGAGAAGGTTGACAGGATTCTGAAGCAGAACAAGAACTAGCGCTTAATAAGACAAGGACTAATGTCATTTCTGTAAAGAACAGCTGCATGGATTTTGGTTTGTCTGCACAGAAGAAACGCACAGACATCTTAGAATTGGTGCAATAGAAAATGCATTAATGTGTTTAAGCTTAGTATAATGAATTACTCATTCAGAATACTGCATAATATTCTTTAAATAAAAAATTACTGTTTCAGTCTCTGAGAAGTAGAAATTTGCTGTTATTTTCTCAGTACAGTGGTATGCTGAGTGCTTGTTAGACTAATAAGAGGCAAGCCTCCACCATTAATATCCTTAACTTTTGTTGTCTTAAGGGAAATTCAGAGCAAGCCTACTCACCTTTGCTTTCTTAAATCTTTTAGGTAAACTTGTAAAAGGTAATCAGTATCAGGCAGAACAAGACAACTCCTTTCAGTGAAACCAGTGCCCTCTTGTTTAATCAGGAATACTTTGCCAAGAGTTCCTTCTGAATTACAGCATCTTGGTTTTCAAATTAAATCTGACATCTAACCTAGCATTTGAGACACTCAGTGTATGACTTTCTCTCTAGAGAAAGTGTCTGTTGAACTACGCTGCTGCTGCACCAGGAGAAGGAAAACTCCTTGGCAGATAGCCACCTTGCAGAGCTGCCTTTCATAGCATTTGAAAACCAGAAAGTTGTTGAACCTGGGAAATGATTTCAATCTGCTGTTAGAAATGATAAGAGCTGGCAATGTGGCTCAAAGCCTTCCTTGGCTCACACACAGATCCCCCTGCTATCTCCTCGTCGTCAGAATGAGTGGAGGAAGCATAAGCATCAGCTATAGTCCAGATAATCCACCTTTGTGCAAGGGTTCAGTTCACTAAATTGTGCATCACGAGAAGCTTTGCCTGCTTACATCACCCTGCTGCTGACCTGCCTGTGGCTCCAAGACAATTTGTGGTAAGGGAAAGAAGGGGAATGAGCAGTTTGGGCTCTCCAAATATTTTAAATTTTGTAGCAAAATGTATACAGTGAGAAAATAAGCAGCAAGCCCTAATAAAATGCTAAGTAAATGCTGCAACTTGCTGTTGCAACTTTTCCATGTATTTCTATGTGCTAGCAATGGCCTGAGTCAAAGGGATGATTCCTGCCTATAAATCTCACAGAAGAGAGCTCAGAGTCAGAGGACCATAAACTGCTAGTATGGCAAACAAGCTGCTCATGGCAAGTACAAAATGAGGACAGTGTGTGGAATCCCATGTGTGCTAAGTGGAAAAGAGGTTGACCTGGCCTCAGATTCAAAGTTTTGCAAGTTAATTTAAAGCTGAAAGGCTCAAGTTGCTTTTGAGGAACTGCTGTAGAAAGCAGCAGTCATGCAGACAAGCAAAGATTTGCATTTCCAGTCCTTTTCCCTCTTGAGGATGATTTATAAGCACTTTAACCGTTAGGGGTCAGTTGTTACTCACACCTTAACTCCTTCTTGGGTAAGATCATAGTTCTGGGCTTGCAGTTTTTTCCTCCGACTTATTTTATCAGAACTGGTCTGTTAATTAGAGCAAGGGTTTGGCTCCCTTTGCTGGGAAATATAATTCTGTTATCAGTGCAACCACATTCTGCCCTAGGTGATTTCCACTTAGGGTTTAATCCTTTAAAAAAAATATCCATGAAATAAAGAGTATTGCCTTACTTGGGTAAGCTGGATGGCCCTTTGGTCTAAATGGACTTTTTTTCATTTTGAGATTTCTGATATGCTAAAGCTCTGTGAATGTTTGATAAAAGGTAACTTTGAGGCTTTCAATTAATTATGTACAAAAAGTTGTCATTGCTCTACTGTGAGGTGTTCCTAATAATCCATGCATGTAATGTAGTGGGAACATTGTTTATAAATATAAATGAACTGGAAGGTTTGTAACCTTGGAACAAAAGAAGATGAAAAGTCAAATCACAGCTGGCAACCTCACAATTAAATGTTCTAAGATTAAATGACCTACTTGAAAGCTACAATTTTATCTTTGTTTTCCAGTAAGTAGAAGAAAAATAATCCTTGTAACAGCTCTTTAAAGCCCTTACTGAGAGTGAAGCGAGGAAATATTGTTTTTAATATTTCATATCTCCCACAAATGAAAAGACACACTTTTAAAGTTCAGCCTGGCTGGAGAATGCGTGGCTCATATCAGGCTCCAAGGCAGGGGAGGGAAAGGGAAAGAAGGTGGCATAAGACCAGAAATAAAGCAGTGTTGAAAAGAAATTGAAAGTCAGGGATAAGTAAAGGAAAAGGGGTTTCACAGCTGGAAAAGATGGAAAAGAGGCTGTCTAAGGGAAAGTATATTAATAAAGCAAAATGAATCTAAAGGAATAAAAGAAAGACCAAGCCACAGATCCAATTTACTTCTGTCACTGTAACGTTTGGTGGATTAAGAATCCTATTACCATTCGCTGGCATGGATTAAAAAGCACACCTTATCACCATCAGTATTTCACCTCGCCTCCTTATGCTTAGTGGCTGCAGAATAGCTGCCTTCTGGGAAGGGTACTGCGTATCAGCAGCACGGGATCAGGTCACTTCTAGCCACCAGCTACTTCAGCTCTAGTCTGCTGGAATTATTAAAGGGAGCATCTCCAGCCTGAAAATCACACTTCTGTCCCTTCTCATTAAGCATAAAAGGCAGCACCTCAAGACTGCTGGAGTCAAAGAAATTGGGAAAATCTCCCTTTTAGTTTCTCTCTCTGTCTGATGGTTTCAACAAGGGGCTCGACTTCACAAGGTTACTGCTGTAATAAAGGACAACACATGGCATGAAGTGCCTCAAGAGTATATTGGGGAGAAAATTTGACAAAGCAAACCACTCTCCACTCCCTTCTGCCCTTGGCTGCATAGAAGGAATCCTCTGCTGTGGCTCTGCACCAGCAGCAAATGCTTGTGAGGCTGCTGTGAGCCAGCTGTGCTTGCTGGCTGAGGACATCACATCCCTTCTGGCACAGCGTGTTGCCTCCTTCCGTGGAAAGGCCCGTGTGCAACTTTCTGCCTTGGAAAAGAAAGTACATTTTAAAAATAATTCCTGTAGCCCTTTCTATTCTTCTTTGCGACAACCCGGAAGCTTGAGAGCTTCAGTATTACTTTTAACACTTTTAAACGCTAATTTTAATAGAAAATCTTTTCAGAAAACCCTTTATGTTTTTTCTATATCGGAGAACAAAATACTCAATTAACATGCTGCCTCCTCCTCTGTTGCCTACCATATGCACACCTGATAGGATTTCAGAAACTCCGCAGGCGTTCCCAGGAGCCACACTGCAGTGTTTGCTGCCACCACTGACCAATGGACCAACAAAACCGGGAAAATGCTTTCCTGCTTTGTGAGAAAACAGAAAAAAAGAGTAAAAAAATAACATGTAGCTAACACTTTCATCTTTGCTTTTGGTATTTCAGACAGAACTGCTCATTTAAGGAGTATCCGATTTTATGTTTGATTTTAGATGTGATGCTCTGGTTGGGCCCCATCTCCTCATTTCCATATGAGTCACGGGAACATGCAAAGCACAGAGGGGCGCAGCGGGCTGGGAGCGGCGGGCACCGAGCTAATCTCCAGCACGGCGTGGTTCCTTCTGTGCTGCGCCTGTTGCTCCCTGGAGTGCGGTGGGCATTGCGACTAATGCTTCAGAGATATGGAGAGATATCTAAGGACAGTGGGCTTTGAAGCTCTTTATGTTTATTTAACAGCTGGCTGTTATTTGATTATTATTTTTTTAATATGCAGATGTTTGACCAAAAGTGCCTTGTCTGAGATTTCTGCTTTGGAAACACAGAAAGAAGCGTGTGGGGGCTGCTTCGTGACTGTATTTTTAACCTTCACACAGGAAAACTGTGAGGCAAATTTGCACTTCAAACTATAGCTGGAACCAAACCACCCACATCCAGAGATAATAAAACATCAAAAGGCTTGCAAAATATGCTGGCACATGTATATATGTTTAAAAAAATGCACAGAATGAACAAACCAGGAACACACAACTGTTCACACAAGTCGTTTCCTAGCTGGACTATTAATTACAGTAAGACAGAAACACAATTTCTGCTGTATTTACCCCAGGATCAGCTGATGGTAAAAATGACTGTTTTTTTGTAATGTTCAGATTGCTGAACATAAGCATCACTTCTCGTAGGAAAAGGAATATTAAAAGATACAAACATTACCCAGCTCATTAATTCTACTTGGCCCGAAAACTGTTGTCTTTTGCTCTGGGGAATATATTGAAATACTAAGTTCTGGAAAAGCCAAATGCAAACATCAGTGCTGCGTTGCTCACCACGTGAAGGCTCAGCCCCGCTGTGTCAGAGACAGCAGAATCTCTTGGTTGATTTCTGTCTGTGGGGTGGAGGCCATGCACACAAACTCCCTCCTTTTGGCATGACAGCCTGTGCAGAACTGAACTTGCACAGGATGGGCTGGCAGAGGATTGTGCAGTTCAGAGCTCAGGGGGCTGGTACAGGCACCCCTGCCCTGGCCAAACCCTGCACAGGAGCTGGGCCTGCACACTGGTGCTCTCATTTCAAGGCAGATCTGCTATCTGACATGAAGCTGGAAATACCAGAGCTCACTTGATGGGCTTTTCTTTGGTACAGGAACAAAGGTGCTGAACATCTGTAGCCAGAATTCATAGCTATTTTTATATCAAAGCTTCCTTATCTTCTTGGCAAGTGATTCAGGGATTTTCTCTCTCCCTTAGGTGCTCCTGCAATGTTTGCTGTAATCTCTCACATAGCCTCATTACACTTTTTGCTCCACATTAATAAGAAATGAGGAAGTTGGGTTGCATTAGTTCTCTTATCTCAGGCAGCTCTCTTCAGAACTCCCACCCAAAAAGTTTAATGCCCTCTTTTGACTCTACTTTTTTGCTTCCCTTTCCCATGATTTTTCTTCCTCCACTCTCTGTGAGCTCTGAATCTGCTGTGACCAGCACCGACCTCCACCAAGCTTTTAAGAAAATGATGAAATAAGCTACTGCAAGCTATCATACATATATGCATACATAAGCATCTTTCTTGTATGTATGCGTATACCTACACTTCTGCTTGCTTTTTAATCTTTCTCTTACTGTTACTTCTTTCTCCCTCCCCACCTTTTTGTGCAAGTGGCTTTGCTTTATCTGCCATAGCAGACGATGGGAGCTGTGACAGTCTCTCATTAGCACTTCTGCTGATATCTCCCAGCCGCAGTCAGCTCCATCCTGCTTCCTGCAAAGGCCAGCTCTGATGCTTCTTCTTGGCGCTGCCGTTAAAAAATTATCTCCCATGCCATTGACTTCAAACGCACGAGAGACAGAGATAGGCAGAAGCTGTGATATTTGGATTTGGATTTTAAGTCCCACAGAGTTCAGGCTATCTTGGATCTGCCTCGTATAATGATAAAGGTTGTGAATAAAATGGGAATTTACGTAAATCTCATTTCTAATGTTCAGGAAGTTCAGAAGCATTCAGTTTGGCACCAGCTCTTTTCCTAAGAAACAGCTTTACTTCTAATTAACCCTTTCAGCTTCTGATTAGCAGATGTCAGCCTTTGTAATAGTATGTGAAACACTGCTGAGACCCATGTGAATGCTTTTTGAAATATTAACGTAGTGCCTTCTTGGTCTCTAAAGGAAAATAATGATTAGTGCCATGCCTCCCTGTAATGTACACCATCATTTCCAGATTCCTCAAACACGATCTCAGAAATATGCTACCAACTTTACAGTTCCAAGCCATGTTTTTGGTTGCCTTACTCTGACATGTTTTGCTTCTTTTTAAGTCAGGAATCCCATAAGAGACACAGCATAATTCACACCATACAAAGTGAATAAATCTCTATGTACTTGCACCTGCAGTGAAATCCTATCCTATAGACTGTTGGAACGCAGCAGGCAGAAATGCCATCAAGCAGCCTTTATCCCCATGCCTGCATCTTTACTGGAGTCCAGTGGGTCATGAATGTCCTCTGAGCACAGGGGGCTCCCATGGTTGGGTCCAGCTTGTGTGGGCACAGGGCAGCAGCAGCGCTGTGCTGTGACAGCCACTGTTTGCAAGCCAAAAAGCCTATGTTCATAACGCTGTGGTCCCCACCAGCTATACAAAAGAGCTGGCATAGAAGAGGAAAAGAACAACTTATCTCCCTCCTCCTTAGGTAAGTCCTAATCTGCTATCCCAAGGGCATCATTGATGCCAGAAAACAAGGGGGAGAAAGACATCAGCTTTCAGCTTTTTTCTCTTTCAGGTCTTTTTAGAAATTATTTCATTTTGCTAGAGCTCACACTGAAAAATTCTCTCCTCTGTTTCTGATTATTTGGAATAGCCTCCAGCCTCCCGCAGTGAACTGCGTGTGATACGGCTTCGATCCACAATAAATCTCCTATCTCACTTCAGTTCCTCTCCATTTTCTTTTAAACAGCAAGTCAATAATCACCATTCCTGGAAGGATTTTCTTTTATATGTACACTATGATCAGGGATTTTAAGTGTGAAGAGTGAGAATGGGGACAGCATGTTGGGAGTTTGTCTCCTTCATGAGACCCACAGGCACATGCTGCTGGGCAGGGCTGGCACTGCCCAACACTGGGTTCTGTGCTCAGTTGCAGGATGTGTGTCTTCCTGGGTGTCTGGATGTAGAGAAAGAGGTGACAGGTGCTAACTTTCCTGTAGAAGATGACTAAGAAAATATCCAACTCCTAATAAAAGATTTCTGATTTTCTGCTCTGCTTATACATTTGATCTACACTCTGACCTTTATTACTAGACTCTGTCAGCATAGACTGTACCTCCACATCAGTTTCAGTGCTTGCTGTAAGATGCACAGCTGTGTAATCTCATTTAAATCCCTGCCAATTATCCATGTATATTGTGTCTGCAAACACTACTGCTGCCTTGTATTATAACATAAAATGGCATTTATATTAAAACATATATTTAAATTTTGTCCGAAATGTCTTTGCTGGTTCTTAAATTGGTGTTTTAAACCCCAATTCAGCAGATACTGGAAAGACTGCCATTCCTGAACAACATGGTATGAGAAATTTGAAAGATGTGTTAATTTACGCGTGTGTGTGTTTGAATGTACATAAAACTATATCAGGCTAATTTTGGACAGCTTTCCCTTTCTACCTCATAGGTTTACAAATACTTTGCTATTCTATGGGCCCTCTTTGAGTGCTGCACCTATTAACACTGTGTGAATGCTCCTCTCTGGGGGGAGACAAAAACAAGCTGGAGCAGAGTTTGCCCCAGAGAATTTTAGATGGAGAATTTTTATTCCATGTGCTTTCAAAACTAGGGGCACATATTTAGTAAAAGCTCCACCTCTGGATAATGGAGTACAGCATTCAGTTCACTATGGAGGAAGGATAGTCAGTGACTGCTATCCTGGTGAACATTTATATTTTACACCATTGTTTATGTTCCACTATTCTTTAAAATCAAGTACACGTACATTATGACATTATTTAAGTTATGTAAAGAAAATCATAGTCTGACTTTGATCAAGAAACTATAACACTCCAAAGATTTCTCCAGGGTTAAAAACCCCTAAGTTTTCTATGTTCAAGAAACTGTGCAAACAATGTTTTCCACTGAAACATTTGTCTCCCACAGTTGATGGTTTGCAAGGACTTTGGTGTTTTCAAGATGCTTAGAAACATTTTCATTCACCACATCAAGTTTACTTCTTCCTTGTGTGTTACCCATAAGTTAGATTTCCACGTTCATTAATTCTGATTATCCAATCATTTCCAACTGTTAATTAACTAATGTTATCAAATAATTTCTGTAACAGTATTTTAAGACATTGATCAGCATAAATTTGAACTCAGAAGTCATACCCATTTCTGCAGCAACCTCTTAGATGAATGCTGAAGTAATTGGCTCCCTCAGAAGTAAACCCCATAATCACACACATCAATAACAACATCACGAGCCCCCGTCAATAAGAACAGAAGACAATCAGCCAAGTTAGAGCACTGCTAGACTGAGATAGCAAAATAAATACAATCATGAAAATTGAAAGTAAAAGTCCTCCTCAAGCAGGTCTCTAGAAGGCCAGATCTGGGATTTTCGTCTCCAAAAGGTTCAAGCACCTTTATCTTCCCCCAGAAATAAAGAGCCTCAGATGCTGACTCATGTGCTCATAGCAGTCTTGCAGCTACTCCCTACTTCAGGGCTGAATATCTTTGAGAAGCAATGCTCTGCAGGGTGGTGAACTCATGTTACTCAGCTTGAGAAAGAAAAGCAACATTCCCTGGCAGCCTGAGGAAAGAAGTACAGATAAGAAAGGCTACAGAGAAGTGTCCTGGGCTCTGCTCATAGATCTTGGACTGCCTGTCTGATAGTGCCTGAAGCCAGCACATTTGCAAAGGGTTTGAGAAGGAGTCATTGAAAGGTGTAAGAGGTGTAAGGCATTTCATCTTCAAAGGGTTGTGAAAAGGTGCTTTGTGTAACTCGTGAAGTTTCCAACTACTTCTAACAGTTGGGTCGTGAAGTTTTAGCATCTTTTCTTTTAAATGTAACGGAGAAAGAGATAAAATATATCATAAATTGAAGTAAAAGACACGTCTCCAGACTCTTCATAGGATAGGTATTGCTGTTATGCATGGTGAAGAGTACACTGTACTTCCATTTTTCTCATAAAATGAGCCTTCAGTGCAGAAAAAACATATGTCTTGAAAATACTAAATTTTGTTCAGTAAAGCTGGATGTAGCGTTACCAGAAACATCGTATACTGAACGCTGGTGAAGAGATTGTTCATTGAAACTGGCAGTCACTTTGGGAACCAGCTGTTGGCTGTAGGTAGATAATTTTCAAGTAGTTTAAAAAAATCCTAAGGATAATTCCAGGTTTCTATAGCACAAGCCAAGATAATTCCCTGAGTAGTCTCACCAAGAAAATTGCACAGGTTCTTAACACAGCACTACCAGATGTGATACAGTTTTTGTCTGCGACTCTTGAGAATTAAAAGAAGTGCAATGCATTCTGAGTATGGGTGCTGTAATCAGTACACAGTATGTGAAAGAAAAAGAAAATATTCTAGAATAAGTTCAGTTGCAGTCTCAGGAAATAGTAAAATCTCACTGGTTTACACCTGCTTATAAAGGAGCTCTATTCTAACTGGCCATTGTAATGATACAATATGATGAGGTGAAAGTTCTCCCCGTGTATTGAACAAATCTCTCTGAGCCTCTACTTGGTAGATACAGTTGTATTTATCTACCTAAAAGGTTGTTCAGAACCTCTGTAGTCTTTGTATGAAACTATGAAAGCAGAGTTGCAGAAAGCCATAATACTATCACATTTATAATATATATATATGAAAATAAAGCCTAACATCCCAAGTCCTTAGGTACTGTTAGCGGAGAGATCTTTACTCAGGTGGATGACATAGATACAGTGTGAATGCAACAGAGCTGGCAGAGCGCATAAACTACTGACTTCATGGTTTAAGAAGGATACAACCTATTAAAATATCGTCTTCTATTCCAATCAGTTTAAAATGAAGACTGATGTTGCTCTCCACCTATGAAGTAAGACAGTGGTTACAATATTGAGTGTTTCAAGTAAAAGTAGGCTGTCTCTAATTCTACATGTCACATGTTCCTCAGTTTTTGGTTCAATAGTTGAAACTAAACGATTTGGTGAATATGATGCCAGAAGATATAGCAGTGCAACTGTATACTGCTGATACTATTTACTGCACTGGATGTGAGACATCACTGGTTTCGCACAAGGGATTTGAACAGAACTGTAATGATATCTGTTATACTGTAAGGCCAAGAACCAGGGTCAGATTGTGCAAACGCTTTAGAACTAATATCATTAGAAATATCGATATTGAAAATCAATAGCAATTGCTGATGTCAGAAAGGGGACCAAATGGAGAAGACACAAAAACTGTACTACAAATTTGATTTTCCACTTAAGGATTTTGATCTAGTGCTTGCTTTGAGCAGCATTTCTTTTTGTTCCTGTTCTTGTACACCCTGTCCAGGTGAGGCACACCTAGAAATGCTGTTTGCATTTATGGTATACAGGGGTTGCTCTGAAATTAATGCCTCCTGCTTTATTATGTTGGTCTACATCATCAGAGGCAGATGGTGGTATGGCAGTAGAGGTCGAACCTTCTCACCAATACTGCATTATGTGAAAGACAAGCCATGTTCCAGATGGCCATGTAATTTTTCATAAGCACAGCATATAGGCTCTTGTTCAGTGCTGGCAAAAATATGTAACTAATGCTGGTGCCTATGCTGAAAAGCAGTGTCTTGTAACTGGGAATTTATTCTATCAAACAGTGTTATTGTGCTCTTTGTACCTCTTGTAGTTTTCAGGGAGGTAAACAGGAGGCATTACTTTCAGGGTAACCTATGTGTGTGATCTTATGTATGCAGATGCAACAATGCAGCTACAACAAATACAGGATGTTCCCACCTGAAAACTTTCCCATTTTGTAGTATAGTAGCCTGCAGGCTCTAGCAGCCATTCTGTAGTTGCTTATTTATTCTTCTTTCTGATGAAGCAGCTTTACAAATGCAAGCACTGAAGATTATTTTCCTTGAATAACAGCCTAAGTATCTTTGTAACCTTCCATTTCCCCATAGTTCATTCATCCCAGCTCTTGGTGACTTCCTCCCTACCACTGCCACATTTACACCTTATGGAAATAAAACACAGTGACCAGCCAGCACAAGTGGATAAGTTGCAGCTGTTTTTGGCATGCTCTAGCAGGTGCATGGATATAAGCACTTCCTGAAGGCCACAGTTTCTGAAAATGCTATACATGATGGTAAGCTTAGTGAGACAGATCACTGCCCTGTATGGCAGACAGTACTCAGTTTGAAGGCCTGCCAGCTGTTGTGATGTTGGCCACAGAACTCCCTCTGTGTCAAAATCAAGGACTTTGAGAGGCTCTGCATTACCAAGAGTTGGCTTTTTCATTTTTAAAAGCATCTAAAGAGTGTTCTAGAAATGCTCTAACCCATGATAATTAACTCCCCTCCCAACTCCCTCACAATGACTGAATTGTATAGAAGGAGAGATGAGCGCATTACTTCAGTGAAAGGAGTTCTGCCTGCTCCTCTTCTAATTTCAACACAAGAACATAAAAATACTAGTGGCTATCACTACATAATGTCTACATGTAGCTCAATAAGATCCAAGAATAAAATGCTGTTTAGCCTTGTTCTATTCCAGGATCAATTCCGTTGCATAAGACTGTCCTTAATGCACAAAAACATAAGCATCTATTTTAAAATACTTAAATGGCTTTCAAGGAATGAGGACAAATGAGCTATATATGTATATATATTTTTATATTAAGGTGTCAGGAGCAGAAGCACTTCTTTTACTTGAGGAGACAGCTTTAGATAATCATTAAAAAAGTGCCAGTCTCACAGTGGGGGCTGCGTTTACTGCCTGCTTTGGTTTACTGCGAGACAGATAAGTCAGGGCAAGCGGTAGAGATTTTTAAAGCTCTTTTTGTCTGAGACCCTATAAACTACCTCTACAGTATTCCTACACCCCATGTCTGCAAGAGCAAGGAAATCGGGGCTAAGCAGCTCACAAAAAGCACTTACTAGGTTACAACCCTGCCAGAAGCTAGCCCTCTGTGGGCAGCACCACAGAGCTCAAATGCTGGGGTTTCCAAGCACAGTTGCTGCATGGTGCATGCAAGGATGGAAGAGCTTCTTCTCACTGAGGCAAGTAGTTTCCCACTTAATTGCAGATTTTAAGAAAGAACTTGGGAAACTGATATCCAAAGTGGACATATGAGAATGGAAATTAACTGATAATGTGCATGTAGGTCAACAGACGCTAGCAGGTCACTACTGCTGGAGACTTGTACCCTTCTGGTAGTTTCTGTCTGAGAAGCACTACCTGAAGATCTCATCTTTGCAACTTCACTATGTCAGTTTAAAATAAAAGTATAGTGGATATAAAGTTTCAGCCACTTTTTGCACAGACTTGCAATTCTTTGTTAGTGTTCTTTTATCCCAGGTCTGTAATTTCACTCTAACACGCAAGAAGCATTACACTAGAACCAGGAGAAGTAAGAAAGGACAGATGAGTAAGTGAATATTTTCAGTGCTCCCTTTCCACACCTATCTTGAACTTTATTCTGCTCAAGGGTATTTTTAAAAAACACTTATTAGTTTTAAGGTGAAATTGTTTGGATATGGACAAGAATAATGGTTACACCGCGTGGTGTTCCTTTCAGAAGCCCTGGATGTCAGATGCCCCTTCTTCAGGAAGATATTCTTTTCATATCTATTTTAGGAGCACTCTGCCATTAGCTGATTCAAAACATGTTTTAGAGACCTCTTAGTCAAGTTTTTGGAAGTGTGAGAGCATTTGCAATAGCAGCTGAGAAGTTTTCTTTGTTCCCTACCATTGAGATGAAAGTGTCAAACTGCAGCGAGATTTGGAGTCAGAAGTTTGCCATCATTCTCACAAGTTAGTGGACAGTCTGTGTGAGATGCACCCTGGTTTCTAGCACGAGGCTCAGTCTTTAAAGCTTTCTCAGGAAGAATTAATTCAAGCTGATAGCGCTGGAATAGCAGTCAGTTTAAAACTTATTTCAGGTTATTTGCCCTGCCAGGAGGTAGGCTGTTATTTATATGCAGATGTAGAAGATCATTGCTCTGTAGGTTTAATGAAATCCTGTTTATTCTGTTCAATCCTAAATCAAATGAATCAGCTTTTTCTACCTTTTCATTTGAGATGAGATGCCCTAAATCTGAAGGGAGTAAGTACTTCAAAATGTACTGCAATTAGGATAATTTGCAAAAACTGTCAAGGAATTGTTTGTTTTAAAGATTTAGTTTCAGTAAATACTAATCCAATTGTTAAACAGCTTGCTTATTTAGAAAGGTGTTTTGGTAGAAGTCACATGTTTGTAGATCTCTAAGACATAGTATCTTCAAAATTTAATATTAAAATAGTTTAATACTTTAGAAGAACAAATTAGCATCTACAGTACAGTATAATAAAAGTAGTCTTCATTTGCATGTGCTAATTAATTTCTACTCTATCCCATCAGCATTTGGGAGTAGTGGCCTTATTAGTTGGAATGAATTTGCTTATAGTCTGAAACTAAACACTGAACAAACTCAGTGAAGGTCACCTTTTTCCCTTTCAATTATCAAGGTTAATTATAAAATAAATTAGGTCAATTTGTAACTTTGATTAGGAGAATTTACCTTCTTTTAGCTTAGAAATAGAATCTGGATCTGCAGTGAAATATTTTGCCTTCTGTACTCAGTTGAGTAGTTTTGCAATGTCCTTAAACACACTTCCAGCTTTTCACTGCCCAGGGATGCCACATACTGAACTTGCATTGTAGACTGTGTTTTTTTCATCATTACTATCCTTTTCTTGGTGTAATTCATTAACCTATTTCATAAAAACAGAATGTGTTAACAGCTTAAGTGGAGATGTTAAAAGATAAATGGTTTGTATTCTTTTCATGTAGCTCTTGGGTATATTTACAACAATAAACTAGATAATTTATATCAGTCATTGATAGAATTTTACCTTTATTTCTGGTTACCTTGTCTCACATTTTCCCATAGTTGTCCCAGAATTTGTTCCTTGGCTTTTATAAATGAAATGACAGCTAGATAGCGACATGCATTTTCTTATATTTTCTGCCTTGGTATAGTACATACTTTAAGTGCTGCTACAGCTAGATTCCAAAAAAATGGTGGAGTCCCCTCCATCATAGACGTGCATGGAGAGCACAGACATTCTGCTAAGAACTTCAGGTTTAGATATCCATAGGTTAATTGGCAAATGTGAAAAGTGCTGGAGAATAAATAGTTATCCAATTTACTGGGGGGTAACAGAAATTTTAATTGATTTGCCCTCTGGGACAAAACTGTGCCTGGATTAAGGACTTAATCTTAGTCTGAAATTCCCTACCTCAACAAGAAGAAAATCTTATTTCAGCTCTAATATGACCCTTTCCTGATTGAAAGGACTGAGAAAGCATTAGTAGTTAACTTCTACAACCTTCTGCCTTTTAGCAATTAACAGAGGAACTAGATCTGCAAGGCAGGGAAGGCTTTCTTGGTGGCAGCAAACATTTCTTTTTCCTTTCATGGCAAAGGAGTTTGAGGCCTTGGCGATACTAAAAAATCTCTGAAGCACTGTGTCTGTTTAAAAGAGAGAAATGAAAGTGCCAGGTCAAGTAGGCAAAGATTGGTAGTGGTTTGCCTCTAGTTTGTAATTCAGCAGTTGGAGTCCACTGGTTCTCTGAGAAGTGTAGCAGTATCTTGAAATAACAGCTTCTAAAGGAAATTTCTGGTTAGGCTCCATTTACTTTGATGATCCCACTCAATTTCTCTGCCCACACAGTATTTCATTTCATTATTATTGCAGACGTTCCTTAATTCCTCCATATTTTCAAAACATTTTTTCTAAGAGCAGTACATCAGCTGGGCAGGTGCTAAACCTAATTATCCACTTCTTCTGCACAGATGCAGACTCATGTTTTACTGCAACCACCACCTGAAGTGCTGCATGACACTTGATGCTGTACATACATGCCACCTCTCAGCTGGGCCTTCTACGAGCCTGATCTACCCCTCCTAAATGGGAAACTAGATCAGAGAATAGAAATGGACTCTTTTCTCCAAGCACAATGAAGTGTACCTAATCCTCCTGCAACCTGACTCACCATTTACAAAGGCTCTGCCAGGCTGTATCTTGGAGAATAGCTTCTCTTGTTTAATGTGCCCTATTCCATAAAGGTGCACAATGACTTCTTCTTCATTTTAGCCTGAGTGACAGGCAGCTAGTATGCTCATCAACCTCAATGATCTCAGTGCTTCTATATGAAGATCCATTTGACAGCCGCTGTGAACCCTTTCAGCGTAACAAAAGTCACTAAAATATTTAAAATTCTCCCCTAAGCAGGACGTGCAGTCTAGGAGGGACCAGCATTTCTTCTGGGCTGTTTTATTAATTGAAAATAGATCCAGCTAAGTATAGCTGTTTCCTTTACCTGGAGGTTATCAGGGATAAAGACCTTCATTTATCCTAAATACTCCAGCAGCAGTTTTTGCCCTTTAAAATATAAATGTTACATAAACAATCCTATAATAACAAAAAAAAATTAAAGGTATAAACTGAGCTCTTAAGTTTCCTTTTTCAATCTTTTTTTCCTTATCTGCTTTTGTCACATAAAAAGCTAGGTTTTTTTCATTTTTTTTTTCATTTCACCTTTTCCCACTCAAATTGTCATATCCTAGCTAGCATTTAGCTATTGAAAAGGCTGCTCTTCCTCTGTCAGCTAGCATGCTCCTCCCCTTATTTGCTGCTCTCATATCATCACTCCATATTTGCACTCCTGTGACTTCCTGCAGGTTTTCAACTTCAACACATTAAAATCCAGTGGCACCCCCCTTGCCTATTAGGCACTATTTCCTTGCAGTACTAGAAACAGGATGCAATCAAATTCAAATACTTGCTACTTGTTCCTACAACTGAAACGAAGACCAAAATATGTCTGTAAGTATGTCCTTATGTTTCATTGCCTGCTGCTATGGGTGGCAATGAAAGGAAGATTTTTTTTCTTTTGTTGGCAAAAATAAAAAAAATAATATCATGGACAGAAAAGTGCAGCAAATCAATAGGTTTGCGTGAAGTTTTGTTAGGGGTGTCTCAGATCCACCTGCCTTTAGATGGCAGCTATGGCCTGTGTTACCTGTGCCTAAAGCTCAGTTAGTGGGTGTCACCTGAAGGATTCCAGCAGGGGAGGTTACGTGTTGCCTTGCTCCTAATTGTTCTTCTGACCGATTTGCTTTTGCTGCTGGAGATTAGGATACATCGGCACACCATGTAATTGTAGGACTCTGTCTGCACAGTGCATGTCAGGGAAAAGTAGCTTACATTTTCTTTTAATAAGTGGAACTTGTTTAAGCATTTTCACTCCCAGCTTGTCAGCTCCCTGCTGCTCTAGCTTAGCTCTGTGCCTTGCCTTGTTCTCAGATGAGTCCTGAAGGTCACTTGCCAAGCCATGTTTTAAGTGTTTCTTAGCAGAACAGGAACACTTCTACTAAGTTGCTAAGTAACCCTTAAAAATAAAACCAGCGGTGATCATGTAACAGTGTCAATCATTGCTTCATCCTCACTCAATATTTACCAAGAGCTTTGAGGCTGGGAAATACTTGCCATGTTCAAAACGCTTCTCAATAGAGTAAGAAAAGAACTTAGATAAACATTCTAAAAAGCCAGCAAAAATGAACATTTACTGTTATTTATGGAATTGCAGTGGTTATACTGTTTTACCCATCCACAGATGCAGACTGTCATGATCACAGTGATACAGTTCTGGACCAAATGAGAACATACTGACAGGAGAAAAGGAGCCTCCAGCGTCAGTTTATGGTACCAGAACTGAAAACAGATTGGGATTTGACTGAGAGTGAAGATAAAACAGATGGCTCTGTTCAGCCTGGATGGGGAACTAGAGTGCTCCTCAGTCTGAAAACGTGACCCAATTAATGTTTGGGTTTTCTGTCTGACTAATAGTACGTTGGACAACTCTATGAAGTGTAGAAAACTCCCAATTGTAGCAAGGATTTTAATTCCCCAGTAATTAAATCCTTTGTTCTCTAGCTTATTAACTGGCTGTATCCATGGAAAGGTTTTCATAGGGAAGGTCACCAAAACCCACAGCACTGTAGCTGAGGTGCAACTTATAAGTTCATAAGTTCATAAGTTCATAAGGTTGGAAAGGACCTATAAGATCATCTAGTCCAACCATCCTCCTATCACTATCTCTACCCAACTACTAAATTAAATCCTTTAGCACCTCATCTAAACGCTTCTTGAACAGCGCTAGAGATGGTGCCTCAACCACCTCCCTAGGCAGGCCATTCCAGTGCCTGACCACTCTTTCAGAAAAGAAATGCTTCCTCAGGTCTAATCTAAATCTTCCCCGGCGCAACTTGTGGCCATTCCCTCTCGTCCTGTCGTTATTTATCAGGGAGAAGAGGCCCACCCCCTCCTCACCACAACCCCCCTTCAGGAAGTGGTAGAACTTTTTACAAAAATCAAGGGAACTTTGCAAATGGACATTTCCTTCTCACTAAAAATATAATTACCATATTCATGGATTTGGTAGCTGAGCTAACATCTTTCTTTATAATTTCATTTTATGCTACTACAGCTTAGCATGCAAGAACAGCAGAAATCAGTCCAAAACTTTGTCAATTATCACAATATTTACCGTGCTTCATATGAACAAGTCTGATTTATATCAACTCCAAGGGGCCTGAAGGAATAATCTTCTGAATTTCCTTTCACCTTGATGCAAATTCTGATCAATTTGGCAGACAAAAGGAGCCCCATTACCCCATTTTCCCATGTTTGTTCTTAAGGCAGCTGGAAGTTCCAGTTTGCTTCAGGGTACCAAAGAGCCTGCAGAAGATTCTGCACGAAACATCAACCTCCCAGCACAAGCCTGGCAACATGAGCTGTCTGCTGGGTCGCAGGATGCACTCACAACTGCCCTCACACTTGTCCACCAACTCACAGGGAAAGGGAAGCTGTAGAAAATGCTGCTTATACCCTACTGCAGATTTTTGTTTTCTTTTTTTAAGGCAAAGCAAAACGGCAAAACCTGTGTTTGAAGGAGCATCAGAAAGCAAACACAAGGGCTGGCAGTTAGCTTCCCTTGCAGCAACACACAGCAATTTGTTTGTTTTTTGGTATCACATTAATTTCAAGAAATCTTAACCAAGACAATGGACTCATTCTGATGTACAGACTCATTTAAGAAAGCAAGTTATATTGCAAATACAAAAGGCTGACACAACTTGAGTGAAAAGAAGTGCTGACAACCTGCATCAACGACTGGGTGAGGGAAAGGCAAAGTGACAAACCCAAAGCAATCCTTAGCCATGGAAAATGTGCTATAAGCACAGGCTGGACATGCTGATCAGAGTAATCTGTGCACCTGCAGATAAGTTTGGGGGGATCAAAATTAATGTACTTCATCAGAAGAGCAAGAGCTTCCATCTGTTAAGGAGGATAACCAGAAGTGTCCAGTAGGAAAAAAAAAACATATCTCAAAACATTTAATGGACATATCAAGAGAGAGGAAAAATAAAGACTTTCCAACTAACTTGCCAATATATTGAGATGAATTTGTATTCCACAGCAGAATATAGGACAGTTTGTGCTACTTTCTTGTAATAAAACACCATAAAGAAACAAATGGTAATTATGTGCACTTCCTTTATATGCAGCTGAGAGATACCTCTAAGTACTGTGACAGCTTGCTAATGTACCACTGTATTTGAAAAAATACCTGAAGTAAATAGGTTTATGAAACCTCTCATAAACTGCCAGGTGGATAAGGGGCTATTATCAAAGCACCATAACTTACTCACTTTTCTGATCGTACAAGCTGTTCCTGACCAAACTTACAAGTGAGTAGACGCAGATAACAGAAGCAGACACAGCATTTCTAGGAAAAGTATGCTCACTTTCATGATACAAATTTAACTAGGCTGAACCCCAGTATGAAGACCATATAACCCAGCACAAACACTCGTGATTTGCCATTCAGTTTTCAGTAACTATTCTTAGGATCCCAATACTACAATTTTTCCCATCTCTTGTCTCGAAGGTCACTTTGAGGCCGGTCTTAAACACTATCTGCTGCTAACTCAAACATCAACATCTGGACATCCTAACATTTGTTTATACATGATTATGTATTTTAAAAGATATTGCCATCAACTACAGGATAATTAAATGATTAGAAAAAAATCAACCCTGCGTGAAACCTGCAAGTGCAAGCCCTCTTATGACTTCATTTTCCTGAGGTTATCACAGTGATCTTAAAGTCTGACCTTCTTAAGCGACCTTGATCGGTAGCTTCATCAGTGCTGGGTTAGCTGGAGGAGAGAGAACCACAAAGTGACCCAGCCTCCCCACTTCCTAACATGCCAAATTCCCTTCCTCGGGGACCTGAAATGACTCTCCAAGGCTGGATCAGTGGTCAAAGTAGTAGTCAGTTTTTACTTCAGAGTTATCTTCTTTTCCATGTCTTGTCTGATACTTGGACTTATTTAATTCTGTTACTTTTTTTTATTTAAAGCACTACTCTGGCATGAAATGTTTGTGCGTTATTTAAAGAACAGTGGGGCTGTGGATGCTCTCAAAAGAACAGTGACCTTTAAGCATACATGTGACATCTGTAGGAAACAGCTGGAACACGTATCGAGTGCTTCTTTAAGTGAAAGCGCAGCGCAGTGCTCCTGCAAAGGCTTTTTCAGGCCTCTTCACTTCACATCATGCAGCACACAGCAGTGCTGTTCATTAACAGCTGAAAAAAGTCCTTTACTGAGCTGAATATTCTAACTCACAGCTTCCCATAGGTGAAATTGGCAGTGCAAGAAAAGAAAATGAACAACCCCAAAAACCAAGACATGAACTTTTACTGCTGCTTTTAGCTTTCAAGCACTCATTTGCTGCATAGTCGCAGCTAACATCCATTTCTCTCTCTGCTAAATACTTGCTCCTAAAATGACTCCTTCTGACTAATCATTCCTCAAGCATTTGCACACATTAGCTAATTGGTTCTCAGAGGTTAAAGCAAATGGTTGGTAAACCTCTGATAATGCTGGCAAGCTTTCAGAGGTTCAGATGATTAGCCAAATTTTTTCTAAGTGCATCTCAGCCTCCTCTGACTAAAGCCTCAAAGACAGCACTTACAGTAGAGATAGCCATTTTATCTTGTCTCATATTAGCCATAAAAGCAGCAAGTCTTTTGCTCATGTTACTGCCTTTCAGTTTACATTAAGATACCTTCTACTTAGACAAATTATTTTTATACACTGTTCAGATTTCATGGGCAAAAAAGTGGACAGCAGCCTGGGAAGGGATTTTGCTCCAGGCCCCAGGGTGCCAAGTGCTTGGCTGGATGCTGCAGCGATGGTGTGCAGCCATGGCAGGGTCCCATGGCTGGGCACATTGTCACATTCTTTATTTCCTCTAAGAGTATCCAGCTGGGGCATAATCTGTTATTTCCCACAGGCTACCCATAAAATGCATGGGTCCCCATGCAGAGACTAAAACAAACCAGTTTTGAGGAGACATATGGTCTGATTTCTGGGTGGTCCTTCGTGGAGCCAGGATTAGGACTCGAGGATCCTCATGAGTCCCCTCCAACTCAGCATTCTCTAAGATTCTAAGAGGAAATATCTATGGGTCTGGAGGAAAGAACAAGCTCAACCTTCAGGTCTGGCTCACCACGCCCCACTCTGGAGCTAAGACAGTGAGGCTGGAATTGCTCTGTTTGCTCTGCCCTGTAAACATGCCATAGCCATAGCGTGCCTGGGTCGTTTGCTCAGCACATCAGGCTCCTAGCCCTTGCTCTGCAGCTGAAGTGAGACTGAAAGGCACGGAAGGATTTGACTGTCACCTTTAGAAATACACAAGCACTCTCCCCTCTTCCCCTGTCCCTGAACTCTGGAATTGTATTTCATCACTATCTGAGCAATCAGAGAAAGTTTAACCTGCAAAATTATGCACTGTAAATGACAACCATTTTCCTCTCAAGGTGAAAGACTTAGAGAAAAAGAGAGGCTCAGTTTCTATGGCAACCCAATGGAACTTACATGCCATAGGAAAATGTCATTTTCCAAAAAAGACAAAACTTCATGGACAAGTGCTACCGTACATCAGAGAAGGAAATTGCAATTTTAAAATGAAAAGCTCATTTGCATTTATGGTTGTGAGTTTCATTTTCTAGTTACAAGATCCAATTGTGCACAATTTAGTATAGAAAATTATATTCAACATTTCAGGTGACAAACGTAGCTTAAGATCAAGTTCAGCTAGGAGAACTTCACTGCAACAGACTCAGGTGAAGGATGGGATGTGTTCTGCGTTAGCTGTACTGCCATGAAGCTGGGTCAATGTGCCTGCACCAGAGAAACCAGCTGACACTTTACAGTCCCTATGAGACCCTACAAAACTAGAATCCAGCCTTAACTCTGGAGATTCCTACCACAGCTTGCAATTTCAGCTGCTAAAGTTATACCTTCTAGATTCCATGTTACCTTTGATACTATCAATCACCATACATTGTAAGCCACATAGCATAGGAGAGCATTTTATGATAAGCATTACCGTTGTAATATAGCAAAGAGCATTGTTAATGAAGCATGGAAAAAGAATAAATTCAGCTAATGGGTATATGTGTCAAATTTCAATTAGGGATATGCTGGAAAGTGAAAGAGAGAGATGAGCATACAAATTAAACCTTTGACCTTCAAACTAAAGGGAGAAAAACCTGAGAGAAAAGGAGGATGTTTGAAGATGCTTTACTTGCTGAATGCTGAAAAGCCTGAGAAGAAACTCTGAAGTACTCTTCAGAGACTGACTCTAGAAAAAGAAGAAAAAGGTTTGTTTCAGCTAGTTTATCGTTGGCTCTGTTACTCTTTGCTCTATTTATGGCATGGTGGAGATATAAAGATTGTGAGCATGTTATGGTTGTGTAAGACAGAATGTCACCTATATGAGGCCTGGGCAAGGAATATAAATATTCTCCTTTCCTGCCTGTGACTTGCACCTGGAATTCCTCCTCTACTGCATGGGGCACACCTGGGGCACTGACAGGACAGAGACCTCTGCTTATGCCCTGCCATCAAGTGTCAACCAGCAACTTGCCCACATGCCAGCCTAGCAAGGAAATAAAATCCATGTGTATTACTCTTCCCCCTCTCCAACCCACATTAATCAATAAGCATCTTAAGTACCAGAAAATGTAGAACGTGGCCAGGAGTCCAACCCTTGGCCAGGAGTCCAGTGCTCTGCAGTGTTATCTGCTGCCTGGAAAATCTTGGAAGGGATGAAGGTAGCACAAAAAATTTCTGTGTGCCAGGGACGCTTCTCCACTGACAGCCAGGAAGGATCTGGGTGCCTCTGGCCAAGTCTTTCTCTTAGATGCTGGGCCAGGGGGCCATCCCTCATCATGGGTATCCACTGTATACACATCAGAAATCTTATATCACTTCCATCTTCCTTTCAGACATTTTTAGCTGATGGATATTTATCACATCCAAGAGAAAACCCATCTTCTGGTACTCAGGAGTTTTCAGAGGAAGTGCAGAGCTATGTCCTGCCATGCTGTGGAAGGGTAAACTATGACCCTGAGGCCGTTTCTGATACCAACAAAAGCAGCTTTTTATAACAATGCCCGTATCCCAAATATTGGATTGGCAGTAAGTATATGTTAATGACTGGTACCAAAATGTCACATTACATGAAAAATTTTGTTCCTCTTCTACGAAAACTTATGAACAGACTAAAGAAAATTTATCCTTCACTTACAATTACTGACATCCTAGTGAAATTGTTCCTGTGACTTGTAGCCTTGCAAGATTGGCATGATTATTCTTAGCATTTGATAATGGAAGTATGGAAAACAAATTATCCTGTTAAATCATATGATATCACTTCTATTTCAAGACTGAATGATGTATGTCCCTATAAGGAGGTAATACAGGAGTATTTTGAAGTGACAAAATTTGCTTTGACAAATCCTGCAGACTGAAAACTTAAATTCCTCTTCTTCCACTCTGGTAATGAACATTTTTTTCTTCTTCTTCATTATTTACTTTTATTCTATTGGTAGAATAAAAGTTTTTTTTGTTTGCTTGTTTTTTGATAGAGTAGCTTCCTTGATATAGTGACCATCTATGTGTCTATTTCCATCTATATTGATTGGGTTTAATAGCATAAATAAGTCATGCTACTACTGGATAAATATTGTACTGCAGAGCATATTTCCAGTGCTAATATTCTCATTCACAAGTTGGAGAAAAAAGAATCTTCTGTGAATCTTCTCCAATATTTGCTTTAAGCTTCTGTGTAAGTGAATATATTTGCCAGGAAACTTGCTCAATAGCATATTTTGGGGAATGCAAATACAACAGGAAAGCTGCAAGAAGGAATTGAATTGCTTTTCTTTATCAAGTTCTGTGGGAAATGAAGACAGAATTGTCCATGTAACTGCTTTCAGGACAGTTTTACCATTCTCAAATATTTAAAATCAAAATTATTATATCACTTGGAATGTCATCCATCATTAAATCAATGAGACTCTTGTGTTTAAAGTTGTAGCACATTTTAGAGCCTTTATTCATTCTTGGGGGCTTTTAAGCCATATGAGAAATATCATCAAATATTGTTTAACTTTTAAGAAAAATCTTGCAGCTGTCTTTAAAAACAAAACCCAATATATGCTGAGGCTATCAGATTTCACTTCAAAACACAATACAAAATATTGGACCACTGAAAACAGTGAGGCCTGGCAGCAAAATTCTTACATTGTCCACCCTGTAGACTTTGTAGGACTCCCTTTCCAGGTGTCAGGAATAAACTGTGAATCATCTAGACCTGAGTTCCAGTTTTCCTGGGCTACCCTAGATCTCACTATCCTTGCAGAGGTGCTAATATGCATCTCTGATCAGACAGAACAGGTCTGCACTGGGATAATGAGATTCCTCAGATTTTCCTCTGGCTCATATCATCACAGCATAACGATGCAGCTACCAAAGCAGGCAAGTGGTCCAGCACTGCTAACTCAGACCTACAGTGCGCCCACACCTCCACATCCTCTGTTTTTCCTCTTGCCTCAGTGTCCCTGGTAGAGAACTGGTGGTTGTTTAGGCAGATTCTTACAAGGCAGCTTCAAGATTCAGGTAATTTTGCCTTCCACAAGCAGCAGAGATGACTTAGTGCTGCAGTCTTAGTCCTGCAAGTACTTTCTGCCAGGCAATGTGTTCACAGCTACAATACCTTGTTAAAATTGGTGAGGAACTTCTCAACCAAAAGGTTCTGCCCTCTTCTGTCACGCTATCAAGGATGGAGATCTGCCCTCCTTGCCAGCTACGGATTTCCTTGTAAATTAGAAACAACACCTACTGCAATATAAATCTTACACTGAGGGTGGTGTCACCAGACAGAGACATTCCTCAATACATTAGAGGGAGGAGTTGAGTGAGCTACAGAAGAAATTAGCCTGCTTTAATTTAGGTCTGAAGCTCACTATGCTCCAAGAGTCAAATAGATCAAATGCAGTAAATTGTTACGAAGACAAAGAATTTATACACTCTGTGTGTGCTCATATTTTACATTCCTCACCTTGCCTCTGTGGTGCTGATTTTGGAAATGCCACGAGAGAATGATAATTATGGCTATCTGTGGCTATGAAAGTGAGGTCTTGGGAAGCTTAAAGGCTCAAGGAAATTTTCAGGTTTTTTTTTTTTTTGCTTTTTGATGCAAGAAGGATTTCTCCAATGTATTGTTAGGAGAATGTCATAAAATATAGATTAATGATTGCATTTTCACCCTTTTGATGTGCCATTTAATGAAGTTTATGCCTTTTCATACTTGACATCAAAAAGATAACTTCTGGAATTTTTCACTTATACATCAAATGATTTTTTTAAGTTAATAGGTATAATCATCTAGGCAAAAGAATACCTGTTTTCTTATCAACTGATTTACAACTGACTTGATACAGAATGATGTACTGTGACCCTCATATAATACTAATACTGACTCACTAACATAACATGAAAATTTATATGCTATCCATTTTGCTTTCCAGTCTCAAATGAAAGGGAACAAGAGTTCCCAGTGCTAGTGAATGTGATGATGGACTCTGTTAAATCAAAAAGGAGTGCTGGAGTTGTGCTTACCTATTTGTAACTCTGCAAACAGTAGAATTTTGTAACTCTGAAAAATTTAAAGGAGAGAGGCCAATCCTGGACACAGCAGTGTGAACTGAATTTTGCAGTCTGCTGCTTCCAGCTCTGTGAGCTTTTCCATTCCTGGTTGAGAATTAAGCATGGTTTATCGATGAGGCATGAAGTGGGATGCGTCTTGTTTGTCGACATATGGACAAAGAGCAATTTGACTCAATTACACGTATCCTATATTTGAACTTCCAAGTAATACTGCAGTTATTCAAAGCCATTATTTGTCTCTTGTGGTGGTACTTTTTTATAAAAGAGGAAGACAAATTTCTTGTTTTGCCTTCCAATCTGCTCTGTGCAGGGAGTAGCACTGACTGGAAGACTGATTAAGAATTGAAACACTTAATGGTTGGAGGTCACCCACAGACTCTTCACATACTAAACCCACAGGTCCAAAGGAAATCTTCACAATTCCAGAAGTCTTCGTGGCTTTTTTTAGTGATAATCACATTTAAAGTTTATTGGAGTCAGTATGCACATTTTAGACATACTCTGCTTACTTTTAACTTATCAGTTCTTGTAGTTTTCATTTTTAT
Source organism: Cyrtonyx montezumae (assembly GCF_038088225.1). Lineage (NCBI taxonomy): Eukaryota > Metazoa > Chordata > Aves > Galliformes > Odontophoridae > Cyrtonyx > Cyrtonyx montezumae. Next base: position 8,818,721 of record NW_027072078.1, on the reverse strand, counting down.
CTATGTCTTCCTGTTTAAAGGGTCCTCCTTCCAACAGCTCCAGCCTTTATGATTATATCTATAAAGTGAATGCAATTATTCTGAAAGCATTTGGCAAAAAATTTTTAGATGGTGTGCTGAATAGATATTCAGCTTCTCATAATAGCTCATTTGTTTCTGCAGGTAACTATCATTTTTAAATAGTAATCACACCATAGGTATATTTTGAACATGTTTTGACTTTTGGAACAAACTGCCTTCTAGACAGAGGAGTACTTTGTCTGGCTTGGCTGTTCGAATGGTTTATTTCCACTTGAAATAACATGGACATATTAGCGTTTCAATTCAGACAAGCTTTGTAACCTTCGTCACTGATTATGCTCTTGTACTGGCCAAGACAGCTGGGAGAACATGCAGAAAATGCCTTCCTTTGGAATATTTGTTCCACTGACTTTAAGCAATGTTTTTAACTATTGGTTAGCTACTAGTGCAAGGTCCCTCAACTTTTTCTTTTCTGCACAACTTAGTGCTGCTCCTTTGTGGAGATGAGTTATTTATTATCTGGACATTATCTCTCACTTCTTGCTAACCTTGATGTCATGGAGGTATTATTCTCTGCCATTTCTGTGGGTTTTCATGGGACTTGAGCTAATGTCCCAGTAGATTGCAGTGTAGCCTGAAAGTGTTGGGAATTTCTACGAAGAAACTTTCTACTACTCATTCCTAAAATTCACATTATATCTTTAGACTATTCATTCAAACACAATATGGGCAAATTACAGGATGTCTCAGAAAATACGATCTGTAACAAGTATGAATTTCAACATTCATTTCTGCACATTTCTGTATTTTATCAACCTGTTCTTGTTTGTGCTACCTGGTCATTCGGGCTTAGAGCCTAAAGATATTTCAGAAAGACCTGTGGAACGACTTTAAAAAATAATGAGAGGATGTTCTGTTTAATTTAAGAAAAATCTAACCCTAGCTGATCCTTGAGGTCTTGGATTGAAAACAGGGTCATGTTCCCTATGGTTTACTGGTAGACTTGGCAGTGCCCATTAAAAGTTGGACTTCATGAACTTAGAGGTCTTTTCCAACCTAAATGATTCTATGATTCATAATGATTTTATATGCAAAACATCTTTTTTACTTCTTCTTTCTACTTTCCAATGGCAGGCCTGGCTGAAGCAAATCCCTAAAGCAGAACAGGATTGTCCTACCCACCAGTTTGCAGATACATTGGAGACTATTCTTCAGACCTAAACAGAAGGATGACTTGCATGGAACTGGATGCAGATCAGTAAGCACAAACACTAGTGATGTTATACTATTTGTTCCTGCTATTTTTTAAGGACATATCATAAATACATTATTTTCAATATGGATTTTACATTAATACTTGACTGTTCGCCATTGATTAATTGCTAATCTGAAACAAAGCATTTAAGTTCTAAATTTAACCACTGGTTTTCTAAGCTGAGCAACAGCAAAGGGGGACATTTGGCTAAATGATGCCTTTTGAACCATGTTTGTAAATGGAGATGGTAAGTATTTAGTTATTGCTTGGATATACCCTGCACAGATTTCTTAAATCTAATTTCACCAAGTCTTTTCACCATGACAATGTACTTTATATGTATGAAGACTACTGTAAGAAATACCAAACTGTAAAGCTGAAAACTAAAGCTAGTTGCAGTGTTCAAAGCTTTGATACAGAAACTCATTCTTCCCACAGACCTTCAGCTGACAGGTGGCTTTGCAAGGATGTTTAAATATATCTTTGAGGATTCAAAAATAGCTTTATACCAGAAGGCAAATACACAGTAGCTGCTTCTGTGAAGCTTATCTTTCAATTGCCAATAAATAGTTTATGGCTCAAGGATTTTGATATAGTTTGGCCTATTTATTCTTTTATACCTGAATGGATTGCTTTAATATACTATTGAGATGAACTCCCAGTCTGGAAGGTCATTATATGGTAATGAATGATCATCTTTTCTTATCCTAGATACTGAAGCACAGCTTCCTCAGTCTGTGATTATCTCAATAGTGGTCTGTGGGGAGAGGTCACTGGGAAAGGTGCTCCAGGCGAGGTGGCTGTGCAGTCAGTGGGCTTTGCCTTTTATCAGCACAGAATCTATCTCCTGGGAGGGTGCCATGTCTTTATCACACAGTAGAATTTAAAATATATCTTTTTCCTGTGACTTTCCACAGCTAACTTCATTGAGAAAGGTGACATTTAAAGCATCGCAACATTTTCTATCATTTTGTTTGAGATAGTTTTCATCCTTTTTTTATTAAAAAAAGAAAAAGAAAGAAAGAACGATATGAATATTCTTTTGGGAAAAGTAGGTTTGAGGAAAAAGCATAGGTTTGGAATCTTTCTGGAAGATCATTTCACATAACGATCATAGAGAACTATAATGACCTCCAATTGAAAACTTTCTGCTTCCCAACTATTTCACTTTCTAAATATACAAGAATATTTGCTGAATAAGATGTGAAGTCTGAACTGAATTGAAAATCAAAATGAATCTTGAGGAACTGGGTCCTTCAATTGTATATGGGTTGAAGGTAGTGATTACTGTATGTAGGTAAATGAGCTTTTATACAATATTTGACCTGAAGAAACTTCAGATATAAAGCAATGTCAAATAGTACACAGGTTACTGAAGGTAAATATTATGTGAGTTCCTCTTACACAAAAAATCTGTAAATGCTAGAAAAGACAGGGATTCTGATGAATAAACCATAGAGCAATCACTAGCTACCACTGGAAGGTGGAATTCTGTGAGACAGCAAGGCCTGTACTTTGGCAGCAGGTGACATGCCAATCTACACAAAAGAAAGCTCTTTCCCCATTGCCACTTTACAAAAATGTTACTTGTTTATTAATTCATCTTCTACATGGAAAAAATATCTACAGTGGAGGTAAAATGCCTTTTTTTCCCCCTTTTTATCTTTTCCTTTTTTTTCTTTTTTTTCTTTTTTAATAAACAAAAGTTCTTTGTCCTTTTAGGGAATACTCTTCTGCCTAAAATCCTTTCTGGGGGATGACTCTTGTTCCAGCTGATCTGTAGTGTGTGATTTTAAAGAAGAACAAACTAAATTTCTGTGGGCAAAATGCCTCCTGTTAATACAAGGTAGAAATTGAGGTGGCTGCAGAGGTCTCACCAGACCTAAAATTCCTCAGGTTTGTTCTGTTCTGAGGTAAGCTACTGTATCTGATTCAGGAAATAGGCTGGAGAAAAAAGTCATGTTCTGCTCGTTTAGATATCACCTATAAATACAGTTAATTTTATACAGGTTAAACATGGTTGTAAGGTGCCAGAAAAATAGATGATGCATAAAACAAGCCTTTCAGAAAATAATTCTCCAGTAAATTGTACTTTTGCTCATAATGAATCTATATATAAACTACACAATGAGGCAAGTCATGCTCATAGTGAACCAATGAGTAGCATGCCAAACCTGCTATTATTACTTCATTATTCTTGGTTCCTACAGAAATTCTGTTGTTTGCTATTTTGAAAAGGCATTTTGTTTTTTGTATATAAAGAAATCATAATGGCCCTGAATTGTCCTGTTCCTACAAAACAGGAGCATGATCAAGTTTTAAAGATCTACAGATGACTCCCAGATCACACATCAGAAAGGGGATGTTATAATCAGATTAGAGTCCATTGTCTACATCTCATCTTCTGCTTTCTCTTTGGCAGCAGTTAAGGTTTTAAATTTGAATTTGGCTTTATTGTCTAATAAACTGAGCTACATTGTTGTTTTCCATTTTCATTGTCGTTCCATTAAAATGAATGAGATCTCAGAAAAGTGTGACTGGAGAAGGGAAGGGGCTGGTCACTGCCCTGAGTTTGCAATTTTTCCTGGTAAGCTACAAATGTCTGTGCATTCTGGCAGACAAAAGCTTGATTTTCATGGTATCATGTGGCTACTTAAATAATAAAGATGAAAGGAACATTTTAACTGATATTAAGTTTCTAAATTTATTAAAAGAAAGCAATGTCTGTTCCCTCCCCCTCTCCCCCACACCTTTCATCCTGGTGATATTTTAATATAACGGTAGGAAATATCTTTTTTTTTTTGAACAGGTGCATCATTACCTTGTATTAGGAACATAAAGACATGATACGTAAAAATGAATCTCTGGTGTCATGTACACTCAAGTAAATAAAAAATAATTTCACTCCTGTCAGTAGAGCTTAACCAACATTAAACTAGAGCAAAAGAAATCAGAATCTCAGAGATGATGTTATATATTAAAGATGTCAAAGCATGGCATCGGCTATATAGTCTGTGATTTAATTATCTATTTCCCCAAACTACTGTTACTGGCTTACTTGACTCAAGTAAACTGAATGTCTTTTAAATAGAAGTATCAAATTCCATACACAAATTCACTTCGTTTGTATAAGCTGCAACTTAGAACCTACTTTCATTGCTAAGAACAACACTAGCAAGGTATTTAAATTAAGGACAATGACAATAGAATTGTCTACGAAAGCCATAGCAAAACATGCCATTTGAACACAGTACATGAAGAAAGTAATGTGCAACAGTAACATGAAAATCCTTGCTAATTATTACACTTAGAACAATCTCCTCTTTGCAATGAGGTACCTTAACACCTGAAAGCCAAAAGCAAATTGCTTTCTTGAAGAAAAGAATTCAAAGACAATGTTACTTGTGACTATGTTTATGTAAAAAACATACTCATAAATAAGTCTGTACTGTTATATTTGGTGTCACTCACTGTGGGTCAGTATAAAAGTTCTTAATTATATGTACATATATTAATAATATATTAATTATTAATATTAATTATATATATAATTTTGACATGCATAAATAGTTGGCACATATAAAGGTGATGTATGCAAATAGGTTTTCAGCCTCAGACTCTACCAAGTCTTGAAATAACTCATCTCAAATTATTAGCCATACAATTGTTTTTCAGTGGTTATTGGAAGCCTCAACACATTTTGCTGTCTTTTTAATCAGAATTTGTTTCCAAATTAGGGAGTCTTGCTCAGACATTTTGTCTTCTGCTTTCTGAACCCCCAAGTTATTAATCCAAATAGCAAACAATCAAATAAATATGAGTACTCTGAAATCGATGCAGAATAGAAATTAGGATCTCTTTGGTGCTGGGTATTTTGTGTGTGTGTGTGTGTATGTGTGTGTGTGTGTGTGTGTGTGCGTAAAGCTACACACCAGGTTGGTCAGATACATAAAATCTTTCTCCATTGCTTATCCCACCCAGAATTGCTTAGGTTTTCTTCCCAAATGGAGCTTTAAGTGAGTAGGGACAAGTGCAGCCTCACACAAGGCTGTTTTTGCCTCGTACTCTCATGACAAGGTATGAGATCAATTGCTGTAATTAGGAATTCAACATTTTCTAATTTTGGAAAACAAATAGCATTCTTACTGCAAACCTTTACTTGGGGGAAAAAATCCACCTCACTAAGCTAGAATTCCCAGAAGCCTTTAAGGAAACATTTGAAACCTGGCAGAGCAGAGATAAAGGCAAAGAAAACACTTTGAAAGCATCTTTCTAGCAAAACATTTCAAAGCGCTACCAACACAAAAGCCAATGCAGACTTCCATTACCACATCCCTTTGCAACTGCAAACCCGTGCAAATACTTGGAAAAAAAAAATATATATATATATATAAAACAAACAAACAAACAAACAAAATATTCCACCTCTGAGGAGCCACTTCCCAAACAGTCGTAATAGCAACAGCCTACAAGCACATGATTCTGTTGGACGTCTAACTGTTGTGGCTCTGACAGCTCTCTACACCACTCTGCAGCACCAAGTATTGCTTTCTCAATGCATGCCTCTGCATTTTATACTGAAAGTTAGTAATTAGTTTCTGAAATAAATTCCTCTCTCTTCAATATGCAGGAAAAGTCAAATACAAACCACTGTTGTTTGTATCTTAGGCACTGCAGGACTGAGTGTAGCATCTCCAAAATCCCATGGAGATAGATCTCAGTTCCTTATTTCTGCAGGTAGAAGAGACACTTCACACCTAACACATTTTTTGTGGGAGATGTTCTTAGTCAATTGAAATGCTGAGATACTACAGATGATGTACACCAAAAGACTACAGCCCTAGTACTTCTGGTTGGCTGATGCAGAAACAATGACAAACAGCTTATGAAAAGTGAAAACAGAAAACAGAGAAAACCCCTCTGGACATATCTCAGGACAGGGTTTAGAACAACTGCTGTTATGTGAAGGCATGAGGCAAATCTCCTCACAGATTTAGAACAAAGTTTGATGAAGGAAATTACTGACTGCTGATAAAATACTATAGCTGGGTTAAATACAATTTATTCAACAGGTAGTTATGCCATTAATGAACAGAAGCATTGCTATTCTTGATATTTACAGGAGAATGCAAAATTAAAGCTCATGCTCAGAATGTTTATGCAAAATATTCAAAAATCAATTTTGGTCAAAATAATAGATGAAAAGCATGAGATCCCATTTTTAATATTGTGTTAATAAGACTTCTGCTTCTGGTCAGAATCTTGGAAAGATTTAGCATCACAAACTGGATGTTAACTGATTAACGAATGTGGAATGCAAAAAGGTGCTGTTCTTTCCTCATGATCATTCACTGCTCGTCCTTACTGAAAGCAGCTAATTAAGAAAACAAAGTTGTTCTTGTCAAAGTTGTCCTCCAAGAAAGGAGCAGTTTGGGGGTTACCAATCACAGAAGCAGCAAAGAATTAAACCCCATACCTCAAGCAAACTAATCAATAGTTTCTTGCACAGAAACTTCTGTTTCTTCTTTTCTGAAGGCATTCATCTTTCTGTCTTTTTACGAGATTACAGGATTTGATTACAACGGATAAAAAAAGAACATGATAACATTTCATTTTTTTCCTACCTTCAAGTGCATTGGCTCACTTCTACATCTTCTGGAACGTTTGGAGTAAAACCGTTCCACTGAAGCCAACAGAAAACATCCCACACACTTCAGCACAATAAAGATACCCTTCATATTTTTTTGAGAAGACTAGTGGCAGATTCTTTAAAAAACCTCATAGTGTTAGAATTCTGCCAGAAGATAAGACTTTGCATACATCCTCATGTGGTTTTGACAGTCACTTAAGTGGCAGCTAAAGCCTCTGTATTGAAGAGAAGCAAAGAGCAGCACCTTTATTCCAAAAATCTACCTATCTAAAAATTGTGGCAGCAACACAGTGCAACAGACTCAAGACATACAGGCCATACAGCTTGTGTTCCTGCTCTGCCACCATCTCTTGGCTAATGTTATGCTCTGTTCAGCAACACGTAAGGGATTTCATGGAAAGTATCCCCATAGGACTGGTACAGCAACCCTATCCATTGTGTTATGGTTTAGATGCTATGGTGCAATCCAGACAGCTGTGCAGTGTAACAGTGACCACAGAATGCCCTGGGCTGGAAGAGCCCTCAAAGATCATCTGATTTCAACCTCCCTACCATTGATTCTGGTGAATGAGTAATCTTGGGCAGTGATGTTCTTTGATCTTGGATTCACATTTGAACGTGCTACTTGTGGCAGAGAATCTCTGCTGAAAACATACAGCAGTTAGTGCTCTGTGTTATTCCTGCTACAATAATGCCTCCTGTGCCCTCCCTGTCTGCTTTTCCTAGTTTTGCCCTTGCTTTGTCCAGATTGCCACTAGGGAGTCCTGAGATGGGACTAGGCAGCCAAGAATGGCCCTGAGATGTGAGCTGTGCAGTGTAAGTGAGCCCAGAGAACCGAGGAGTAGAAGAGCAGCTCGCTTGCTGAGTGTGCTTTCTAGAGGAAATGGGCAGTTTGGGTGAGAACCAGAAAACAGTCAAACGGAACTCAACAAGGTCAGGGGACTTCAGGCAGCAAAGTCAATACTTCTCTGAGGCACTAAAACTTATAGTATGGAAATTTTGGCACATGACTTTTACCTCTCTGAAAATAAAGGTTGATAATGAAGCTGTAGACATGAGCTTAATGATCCCAGTGTGAAAGGGCTCCTATAAAATCATTTCTCCTTTTGTTGGCTATTTCTAACCAGCACTTTGGAAACACATAAACAATTTACAGCAACAAAGGGCTTTTTTTCCTTGACCTGAATGCAATAATTACAGCATTTAGTTTATGGTTCTCCTTTTGGAAAAAAAAAAAAAAAAGATCAATAATGATTGGAGCAGAGGACACGCAGAGCCAAAGGAGATAGGTGACAGATGGTTGCTGAATGACCATGCAAAGTCAGAGCATCGGAAATCCTGGAAAGGACTCCGGTCAGGGAATGAGTAGCAAGATGTCACCTAAAACCCTAACTAGGTACTTCTGAAACAGAACTCTAGCATCATGCTGCAGTATTTTTTAAACTCTTCGATATTGTGCCTGGGGGGGAAGCTAGTTTTTTTGCTTTGGCAGTGATTTCAGGAATGAATTTTGGCAAGCTCAGCTGAGTTCCCTCACCGCACACTGCATGGTAATGTTCATTGTGATTATATCAAATATGATTCACTCTGTGCAGAATTAAATTCATCAAATTTTGAAATGAATTCAGGCTCTCTAATACCCAAGTGTGTTCCAGAACCAGATTTTTCCTGGTAATTAGTCTGCCAGTCCTTGATGGTTAATTTTTTCATATTGTACAAAAAGCTTAGAGTCTTTTATGTTAACTACTTTTAGCATAGAGAATATTGTAGCACTGCAATAAATGGGCCTGCTATTCCATTTTCTTTGTTAGAGACCAAGCAGCAGCAACAACAGACCAGAAAGAGCCCAAAGCGCACTCTGTGCTCTGTTCTGGAAGCAGCAGAATACCTTTCCAATTTCCAGTGCAGAAGCTCTGGAGAGTTACAAGTGTTAAAAGTTTCTAATCTTTTATTCTGTCTTACTCATCCTGTGATACATATGCATGAGGAAGGTCATTATAGCAGCACCCAGTAGTGTGGCTCAGTTTTGCGTGGTGGCACTCCACATTTAACAGTCAAACTCACAGAAGAGCATTGCTGAGAAGTGAACACTGAGATAGTTAGAAGAAGGCAATTTTCTGAAACCTAAGGAAACCAAAAATTTTTCTCTTTCATTACTGGGCTACCAGTGAGAAAAGAGATTTCTAACTTACTAGAAACTGTCTTCCTCCAGATTCTAAAATGCCACTTTGAGAGTGTTATGGTGGGTGCTGTGTGACACGTGTTTGAGAGTGAGAGGCGTGCTGCAGGGGTGAGCAAGCACCCCATGAAGAAAGGCACGGATACTAGGTTAGTCTGGTCTTTCAATTTCAGAGAAAAGCAGGGATGGTAATGCCAGGGTTCAGCTGGAGTCTGTGATCACTCTGGAGTCTGACAATGGATTTGATGGCATCAAAAACCTTCTGGTACAAAACAAATTAATTATCAGCCAGCACTAAGTAATGCTCTGATGCAGAGCTGAGAATTTAAGGGATGTTTCTTGGGTGTCCCTCTGATCCCTTGGCTCAGTGTAGCCCTACTTGTCCCGCTGAGTTACCCCAAAGCTGTCCACTTGTCCTGAAAGTGAGAATGTGCTCTTTTAAACAGCACATCACAAACACCTGAAAGCCCAAACCACCTCGTGCCTCACCTCAGGCAATTTGTACTCTTGTCACACTGTAAAACTACTTTTTCAAGCCTCTCATTATAATAAAACTGCATGCAGATATACATAAAGACTAATATATTCTACCTAAAATGGAAGAACCTTGCCTCACTTCAATACCTCTCTTTAATTTTGGAATGAAGAGATCAAACTGTGGCCCTGTTTTTCCCTTTCTTTACTACCAATTTTATCTTTACTACTATAGAGGACTGGCTGTGTTGGCACAGCAATAAGTTCTTTCTCTTATTTGTTTAAGTGATTACAAGGCAAAATTTTGTTAACATTGCCCTCCCTCCACTGCTATACTTATCTGTACTCTCCCCATAACATCACTGACAAGTTTAACCAAAACAATCTGGCGTTGCCTGTGGGTCTCCACACAGCAGGATGTCCTGAATGCCTGCTGCCCAGCTAGTGGATGCATCTCTGCTGCAAACCCCACACCGATTGCATGCGTGCGTGGGCCTGCTGCACTCAGTGCTGCAGGGCACGCACACCAGGCGGTATTGCGGGGGATGTTCCCACTGGCACTGCACTGCTGTGAGGCAGGGAGTGGCCCTACAGAACTGCTCATTACTCCTCTATTTTTACATCAGCTTTGTGGCCAGAAAATTGCATTTTCAATATTTTTAAATGGCAACCTAGTTTCCATTTTCATGTGGTTTTAGGGTTTCTTTTTGTTTTTTAATTGAAGGTAGAAGAGATTTTCCTCTGCTCAAATGGCTTTTATCAGAATATTCTTAAAATTAAACAATATTGCCATTCACTGAGTTAAAACCACTACCCTCTAGAGACTACTAAAAATTCAGTAACCTTGGCAACAAAATAAAATGCTATACTGGTTTGGTTGCCTAAAACAAGGAACATACACCATTAGATGTGGGAACATATTGTTAACAGATTGGTTTTGGTTGTTTTTATTTTCTTAATTATATGGCTTAATCTCACATTGCCTTCTCTTGCCTCCTTAAGCATTCCAGTGTTAAAAAATACCTTTTGTTTTTGGCTTCATGCAACCTATCCTACATCACAAAATGATATTTACTCGGGGGAAAAAAACAATATTATCCCTGCAAAAAGACCAGAAAGCACCCATGAAGCAGTGCCAGAGCCTATAGAAAATAAATGAAAAATAAAAGTAGGCACTTGAGTAATTTTTCAAAGCAAACTGAGTAGTCACTCCTGATTATTTTCATACCAAACCTTTTAGAGATGTTATAAGCCTGCTCTATTCCAGCTGGTCCTTTCTAGAAGTCTAGAATTGCATCTTAAAAAACTAAAGAGACCATGAAGAGGTAGCTAGCATGTTGTTTCAGATTTGGAAACAAAGAGCAGAAGTGCTCCCTCAGGTTAAAATCTGGTACGACTTCAGAAGCTGACACGCATGTGAAGGAGTTAATTTGGTGAGTGTGGACTGTGGTGATGAACGTGGAAATGTCTGCAAATAGTGGGTAAGGAACAGCGTTACAGCAGCACTCAGAAGATCTTAGCTGAAGGAGCAGGGCTTGTTCAATCTGGAGAAGAAAAGGCTGCAGGGAGACCTAATTATAGCCTTCTAGAATTTAAAGGGAAATTATAAATAGGAGGAGAATCAACTTTTTACGAGTGTACCTAGTGATAGGACAAGGGAGAATGGTTTTAAACTAAAGGAGGGAAGATTTAGATTAGATGCAGGGGAAGCTTGTCACTGAGAAGGTGGTGAGGTGCTGGAACAGGCTGACCAGAAGGGCTGTGAATGCACCATCCCTGGAGGTGTTTAATATCAGGTTGGATGGGGCCCTCGGCACACTAATCTAGTACCAGCTCTAGCAATTAGCAACACTGACTGCATTGGGGGGTTGGAACTTGATCCTTGAGGTCCCCTTGCAATCCAAGGCATTCTATGATTCTATTATCTATTTGCGGCTATTAATTATTAGCATTATATTCTGTCTTGCAAATTATGAAACAGAATGAGAAAAGGATTTTCTTTTTCAGAAGCAGATATCTCAAATCACACATACTGCAATTACAAAAGAAAACCACTCATGTATTTGGTTGCCTGAGTCCTTGCATTTGCTTTTACGAACGGTGCCAAAGTATTTCTCTCATTCATGTATGGGATTTGAGGCAGCAAGTTTAGGCTATCTAACAGCAAACTCTGAAAAGTGCTGTATGTTTTCTTTTTTTAAGTTTGTGAAATAATTTGTTTCCCCAAGCTACTGATAATATGGATTTGGAGCACAGCTTTTCCAGATTTATTTAATAAAAGGTTACCATTTTTCTTCAAGCAGAAACAGGCAGAGAAAAGAAAGCTATTCTCCTCCTCACAATGGAAGGTAGGATTATAGAGTAAACGCGAGGAAGATAAGAAAGGTGAATCAATTTAAATGACCTTTATTCAAGCTCCATTGAAACAAATGAATAAGAGGATTTATCCCCCAGAATATAAAGCCGAAATAAGAAAATAATGACTAAATAGCAAACTAAAGGAAAAATTCTAATTACATTGAAAGAGATTTGCCAAGAGTTTCTTCATTTAAAATTAAAAATAACTAAGAGCATGTTAAAACATGTATAAATTAAAGCTGAGCAAACATAATAAAACTGCTTGGATTGTTAAGCCAGGAGTAGGATATAGTGCAGTGCTTGCAGTTGAGGAACAGCTTTGCCTGTTTGCACCATTAACCTTCTAAAATTTAGTCCTCCTGCCTTATGGACCAACTGCTTTAGAGATTAATTGGCTCTCTAAACCTGTAAAATCCTGCTTTTATATTTCTTGCCCAGGACAGGACCCTAAACATTCTCTTGCAGAGTCAGACAAGGGTTTTAATGCATTCTTGAACAATTGGTGGCTTTATGGATTGAAGAGTCAGCTGCCCCTGCCAGGGTGGCAGTCCTCAGTCTAGCAATGCCCACTAGGAAAATCAGAGGCAACAATAAGACATGTTTTTAGTGTACAAATATTTGCTTCTGCTGTCATGGTGGGGTTTTTTTGTTGTTTTTTTTTTGTTGTTTTTTTAAGTTAAAAACTTATATTTTCACCCCCTTTAGACACAGCAATTTACCACTGAGTTGTTAGAATTAGGATAGTGTGTGGTTTCATTGCAGTTGGACTCAATGATCTTGAAGGTCTTTTTCAACCTGAGCAATTCTATGATTCTATAATCTAAAACCATTAATTACACATTGATAAACTGCTACCAGCACACAGACCCTGGGCTAATAGATTTAAGATAAGTGAAGGAGTTTGGCAGCTTTCCTTTCCCAGCCAGATTATGCCAGTTACTCCTAAATCCATTGATCCAGTGAGACAGTAATTAGTTAATTTAATGAGAAAGAAAGGATTCCAGTGTGAGAAACTTACAGCACTAACAAGACAGTTTATTTTTGGGAGCTACTTCTGATAAAAACATTCCATCAGCCAACAAGAACTGTCCCTTGATTAAAAAGGCAAAGCATCATTTATAGTTATCGCCCCAGGTTTAAGCTAAAAAGTACCCTAGGCTTACGGGGTTGTTGTCTACAGATACAAAGTGCCTTCTTCATTTAACAATATTACTAGGAATCATGTTTGCAAACATCTCTGTACAGGGCACAACCAGATGCACATGTGGTTTTGATGCTTCTCATTAACTATTCCCTCTAAAGAAGGGAGTTTGCCACTGCTGCCTAACTGGGGTATGTGATGTGAGTGAGATGGTGGGCAGAGAAAACCGGTCTTGAAACCAGAGGATTTGATTTTCAGCAGAATGCCCCCAAGTAGTACTGGTTTAAGCCAAGGGATTTGTCACAAGCTGGATATATAAAAAAAATACACGTTGAACTTAGTCCTGGAAAATGCCTTTTCCATAGCTCTGAGTGCAATTAAATACACCAAAGAGGCATCAGCTTAAGTCTGGCAATTAACTTTGTGAATAAGTAGTAACTAATGCTGATAGCAGAAGCAAGCAGAAAAACAAGAACTCTGCTGAGCGGAACAAACCAAGCCAACCAGGACTCAACTAACAAAAACGAAGCCCAAGAGCCTCTCTTTAGATACTTTTATACCTGCACTTTTATATATAAGATACTCCCAAAGATTCTGACCGTGCAAAGGGACCTCTTGAAAAGAAGCTATAACCCATGGGTAAGCACTTCCCACAGTCCCAAGAAATCCAAGTTGTAGCCAGAGGTTGTCTCCACACAGTTTGAATTATTAGAAATACATAATTGATGATTCTGGCTTTTGTTCTTGCAGGTTGTGCTTGCATCACATTTTAACTGCAAGCAAAGATGCTGTGACAGGTTGCAATATTGCTGCTTGCCAGCAATGTCTAATTCTGGCCTTCTTCACATAATTCATGGCTCCTTCTGGAGATGGCTACTTCTTATTCTCCAGCAGCTGTTTTGCAAATGGCACTTCAAAATGTTTTAAGGAAATGTGAAGACGTGAAATATTTTGTGGACATGAAGTTCTTAAGCTATTTATTTTAAAAACAGCTTCAATTTACAAGCAGGTCCAGAACCACACTGTAATTATACCCATCATACAAGTACTGAGTTTACACAAAAATATAAGGAGTTCATCTGTTGTATTTCTCTGCTTACACAGACATTTGAGTATAAAAATACTGTGATTAATGTAGGGAATTATTTGGCTTATAGAGTTCTTAAACAATTCCCCTACTGGAAAAAAGAAACAGAAAGATTCAAGTAAGAGTCTTCTCTGAGGATGCTTTAAGAGATTATTTAGATCTTATAAATATTTAAGTGATTGCATAGAACTTAACAGATTTTCAAGAAAAATAAAAAACAACATGTTTAGGAGAAGCAGCATCTTATTTCCTCCTCAACCAATTAAGTAAAAGAGTAAATCCTGTATTCTGACTGTATTTTTAAAATTACTTCAACTGAAACAGATTGCATCTATGTCAAGACACAGTTGTGAATTGGTTGAAAATACTGTGGACCAATCAAAATCTGAACACGTAAAGACACGACGACAGGATCATTGCATGGATGTGAAGAACCAATGCCAACATGCAGGCTCCCTGTCCCTTTTTTTTGCTGCAAATGAAAAGTCCCAGCCAGTATCTGGTTCCTGCACTTATTTCAAATGGTTGTTTGCCTCAAGACATGACCAGAGCTTATCATCTAAAAGAGTAGGGGTGAATTTGCTAGGAGTGTTAAAAGAGAAAGAAAGGTTAAAGTTCTGTGATTCTGTGTTAAGGTATGGCCTAAATAAAACTGGATTCATTTTGTAAATAAAATCTACTTAGAATGTAAAAAATTCTTCAACCCAAACACTGATGGCTGGATGTATGTTTCACCATATATTTACACAAAGACGTGCACATTCAGAGGTGACACTTTCATGGAGTGGAATTTAGTTCACTAGGTCCTCACACTGTGTGCCTTGGCCACTTCTGAGGAAAGCTTGTGGACCACCATAACATCTCAGCTTTCACAGAATCAAAATAAATGACAGCACTTTTATGCTTTATACTTTTCAGAAAAAAAAAAAACAATGCTAACTTGTTGTGACTTTGTGTGTTAAATGCACATTCTCCATTTGTTAATTAAGCTTGATCACAATGACAAAGTCATTATTTGAACATTTTGAAGAGAAAACAGTATTCCAATTTCATTAGTCCACACAAAATTGATGTACATCATGCCCAATAGAGAGGGAACAGAAGTCTTTGCTACCAAAGCCTTTGAATGTATATAAAGTTTAGGGAAACGTGAGTGGTGGTTTTGTGTGTGTGTGCTTTTAATGATCTCTTTTTTTCCCCTCACCGAGTAAGCTGACAAATGCTAAGATGAAATCTCAAAGAGATTCTGCAGCAATACAGTCCCCCTAGCAACACTGTTACTACGCACAAAGAGTATATAAAACCTCATTCCCCCAAAAGACTGTGTCTGAGAAGGAAATAAAACTTTATTTTATTTTTAAGTAAAGATAAGGTCTTCGCAAATGTTTCACATACCTCTAAATACATTGTGAGCACAATTTGAATAGAAGCAGAATAATATAAACTCAGAATAAAGACTGGAATCCTGAAGAAGATAATGAGCAGAACTAGAGATACAGATCTTTTCTGTGAAAAGTGTGTTTCCACCATTATGCGTTGGGAGAAACAGAACATTTGATTTTGACTCCAGCAAAATAGAAGTAAAGAGGACAATAGCATCCACAAAGGATAGTTGCTCTAATAATAGGAGAGCAAAAGGGAAAGGGGGAAGGCTTGTGGCAGCCTAGTTATCTCCTAGAAGAGGCCTAGACCATGTGAAGAGAGAAGTTCAAAAAAAAAAAAAAAAAACATCCTGCAAGGAAGCAAGCTGAATAGGAGAGGAAAATGAATCTTTTCAATGTCCAGATGAAGGATGCACTCAGAATAATGTGCCTCTGGAAATAAATCCTCTTTCTGCTCTCACAGAAGCTTACTTAGGAACCACAGCTTACAGACTATTAATGATTTCTGGGAGTCAGTGAATGTATGTAGTGCTGGTGCAGTTTAAAAGCTGTTATCTCCCCCAAACCGTTGTTAAGAGGAAGCATATCACCAGAAATCTCTAAGAATATTTGATTACATTGCCTCTGTGATTACGTATTTTCTCTTTATCACCTGAAGTGTTTGTGCATTGCTGTATGTTGCAGCACACATCTCTCACCTCGCTGATAAAAACTCTTTGAACAAGATCCCTAGAGTGATCCTTGCCCATCTGATAGCCAGAATCCAGGGGCTCCTTTCTGTTCCAATAGCACAAACACAAAAGGTGGACTAAAGAATTGAGACCCCAGCTGTGGGTCACCTACAGGACAAAAGCTCACACTGCTGCCAAGTAATAGAAGAAAGATGAACGAGCATTAGGAGAAATGTTTGTTTTCCCAACTGAACAGTCCTGATATAGATACAACCCAAAGGGCTCCTTTTGATTTTGTACTCTCATGTTCACAACAAAACTCTTCAAAACTGCATTGTTTGTATTTGAGAAAAATAGTATTGCATGTCTTACACAGCAGCTGTTTACAAGAAAATTACATAGTTCATATATTTTTGCTGCAGTTAACAAATATCTTAAATGCCAACTTGCTTGATATAGAAATAAGGGAGTTTACTGCATATTTTAAAACACCACAATTGTTGGTAAATGCATTTGGCATAGAATTATAGACATTTAAGCACCATCTGAAAATACCTTCCCAAGGGATTCATCTGACATCATAATCTATGGAAGAGAAGGCTTAGCAAGTTATGAATGTCAGAAGAACAAAAAGACCCCAACTTTTGAGTGTGATTAGTCACATACCACTAACAGTTTAACAGTTGCGCTGTACTGCTATCAATTTCTTATTGCTTTCCTCCAATTAATTTGATGGCTATTCATTTATCATTAATTGCACAGTGAGCCTCAGAGGGACTTGAGAGCACGGAGGTCAGTTCACAGAATGGACCCAGCAGTTTGCAGCACTGTGATTAAAAGTGAAGGACATCTATTACTCTGCAGGTACGAACCATTCATAATCATCCTCCTTGTCCTCACTGCAGCCTTCTATCACCTGGCAGTGCTTACTATCAGCTAGGGTGTTTCAGCAAACTTCTTCCCTCCTGGAATCCTCTTTGCTCATATAATGAGAAGGAGAAGACAGACTGTCCCATTCTAGCTACAGTCCTCAAGCAGAAACCTAAACATGAATGCCTCTAGGTGAGCTGTCCACCATTGCCTACTGCTGCTTTTTGGGAAAATACCACCAACCAGTACCATCCAACTTGCATGAAAGATTCAAGGGAAGGAAGTGAGCTTTTCAGGATAAGGAAGGAAACGCCCCTCTGACAACTCCTGCAATTTGGCCCTGTTGATGTGGTCAAATTAGACTGGAGCAACACTTCACTAGCACCACATGTTTCCAACCTGAATGATCCTCAGCCTCCCAGAAGGGTTCACCATCACTCAGAATGGAAAAAACCCAGAACAACTTGTCTGTCACATTGCTTCCTGGTACCGCATGGCCACATTTCAGCAGATGGAAAGTAAGGTCTATCCCAAAAATGAAGGTTGTGTCAGTACTTTGCCCTTCTGATACCAACCCTTGATTTTTCCAGAGTGGTCTTTGTAATGAGTATCAGTGCAGAATTTCAGAATTTTCATGTGAATTCTTCACTTCATATGCATGCTATTTAAATAGAGCAGTCAACAAGCCAATTTATATTAAATTTGGTAGCAATCCTCATATTAAATCATAACCTATTACCATAAAGTCATGTAATTTATGCTTTCTGAACCAATAGTGTCTATCTGTACTTTTAGTTATCACGGAGGGAGCCTTACTATAAATTATGATTAAAATATCATACTATATGAACTTGCTTTGTACATGTTTCATATGGATATGAAGGGGAACAAGGTAAATATCCAACAAAAACTCATAATGAATTGTAATAGTTAGACATGGACTCCAGAAAAAGAAAACAAGTTTTGAGAAGTATTTTTGTGGAAATCTGGAATGAACAAAGGCTTAACAAAACTAACCATGGAAACAAGAATTAAAGCAGCCCCAGGAGGAGTGTGATTTCCATGTATCTTTCTTCCAAGTACCTTGGGATTTAGAAGATGAACATCTTATGACATTAAATATGAGATAAAATAGGCAGAAGAGAAAGGGAAAAGGAGGAGGAATGTGCAAAATGAGCAAAAGGTAGAAGAGATGCATGCATTAAAAATGGTAAATTAGCACTCAAGTAATGGTGACAGGAGTATGATATATTAATCAAAGGATTTTTTCCCCCCAACAACAGAATAATTTCAAGCATGTTTCCTTATGTCTTCTTATTTGCATTAAAATGCATTTGATCATTATACGCCATGAAAAATGACAGCAACAATTTTTCATCAGCTAGAGGGGCAGTCAGTACATACAAGGAAGACTGGGTTACAGCAACACAAAGCCCACAAACAGCTGATGCCAACCTTGCTGTTGCCAGTCAAGTCTCTGAGCTACAGTGGCCTTTTCTATGAACTAAAGACTGCGTTTTCTATAAGCCAGGACAGTTGTGATGAGTAACTAGTTCTAAACTTGAAAGACTTTAAATGGTGAGAAAGCTCACACCTAAATGACTTACAAATAGGAAACTAACTGCTTTCAGGTGTTGGAGTAAGGAAGGCTGCTCTTTTCAAGCTTCTATCAGCTTTTTACATAGAATACCATGTCATATATCAGCTTGCATTTCATCACCTCTCAAGTTAACACTCGAGTCGTATATCACTTCCTAATAAATCTTAGATTTGCAAGCCTAGCTCAGTATCAATAGCATTGCCTTTTAAAACACTGCTTTCAACACTGAAAACATAGTGTAGGGTTTTTTGTGGTTTATCAAAATGAAACATGACACCTATTGTAAATGATATTCCCATTTAGTGCTTAATGATACATCTGCTTCCCATCATCCATAAGTTCTGATGGTTTACTAAACATATTTTGTTCAGTGACAACCTGCATGTCAAAGTGAAGGTTCGTTAGCTTCAGCCTATCAGGAACTGGATGTACTGCAATCAGAAGTTGAGTCTACAAGCTGTAATAGATTAGTTATTAAAATGAGGATATTAAAAATACTGTAGTTAACACTGCAGTGACTTCCAGAGAATAGTTTTAAAGTTAGAAGTGCCATCAATTACTATTACTGCTCTCCATTCAAAGGGTAACATGATGCCCTATAAGCAGTACATCAGACCAAAAGCTGCCATTATCGGGACAGAAAATGTAGAAGAGACGTAATAATATTATATTTTTCCTTTATCTTCTGGTGTACTTGGTCAGCCCTACAGACACATTCAGAATCTCAGAGAATTCAGATGAGAAATGGAGTAATAAGGAATATCCTGTCAATTCTTCGAATCTGCCTCCCTTTCAGTGGTCTTCAGGATGGGCAGCACCCTCTGCTGTTGGATCTGCGACTCGACAGGGTTAGGTATCAGAGGCTGCCCGTTCCCAGCGCTTGAGATACAGTATAAGTACAAAATGGTATTTTTTAAAGTAAATCTAAGAAAAAAGGGTTAGATACCATTTCTGTATTTCTGTGTAAATTGCCTTGATATATTTTGTCTTTTTATCTCCCCGTTAAATGTTTTTTTTTTCTAAAGAGCTTTCTGAACTCTGTCAGAATCAATGAATCCTTCAGTCGTGTAAATTGTCTCTTTGCTTCAACAAAGCAATAATCTTAAAGAAGTTAAATGTACATGCTTCTGTTGTCTCGTACACTTAGAAAAACTACAGTTAGCTAGTGGTTGGTGTCCTGATGCTACGTGCAGGACACATTGCTTATCTCATTAAATGTCATGTGAGTTGTTGTACTGCTTTCAGAATTATTCCTAAACATTATTGACTGTCACACTAAGTTTCCACTCTGAAAAAGATCTAAAAGTTTCAAATGCAAGGAAAAAATATTTTTTTCCTGATTTCAAGTTAATTCCTGAGTGAAGTAAAAACTCACTTGATCAAATAAGAAAAAATAGTGCATAGGTCCCAATTTAAAATGTTTGTCACACAGTGTATGTATAGCAAGCACCCTGTTTACTACTATGTAAAGCTTTCTTTAAACTGACAATACCAGACTTAGATGTCATTAGCATAAATTGTTAGCACAGCTAAACTAAGACTTCAAAAAGAATCTCAAAAGTAGAAGTTTGGAATACGTCTCAAGCCCATAATTACATTGACTACAGTGAGAAGCCATAAATCAGAAAGCTGAATTTTTTCTGGTACAGCTTCAGCTGGACTAACTCAATCTGTTTTAAAAGATAAACATTAGAAAGTGACTTATAATTGCTGATTTCAGAGCTGTCTGTCCTCATCCTGAGCTCATCCCTACAGACTGTGTATCCTTGCCTTTGGGACAGGACTGATGGAAAGACGTCTGTTCCCAAGAACGATTGCTCCCCACAGAGTGGCAAGCCACAGATCACTCAACCTCACTGCATTTTTAGCATCAAACCTCCCTCAGCCAGATCACACTTGATTTCACCAACATCAGAGCTGTTCTGCATGGTAGCAAATTGTTCCTACGATTATTTGCTTGCCTCTTATAAGAAGTTACAATCTGATACCCCCAAACTGGCTGTAGATAATGTATAAGTTGATTACAACCATTTATATTTCAGGAATGGAAGTGACCAATACTTAAACAACTTCAGAAGCCCCAGATATCCTCACTAGTCCAACAGTTTTAGCAGTATGTCTGAAAAAAAAAAAAAAAAAGGAAATCCAGAACTACTGAAAAGGTACTATAAGGGAAATGATTGTATACAAAAGGAAAAACTTTTTTTTTTTTTTTTTAATCTCTGGAGAGGAGTTGTTCCAAGCTTTTCCCATGTTGACATAAAGAGAGGTAGAATTGCCTCCTCTCTCTATTCTGTTCATGCCAAAGCTAAAATCTGGGAGCAGATGGCTCTCCAGCTATCATTCAGAAACCTCACACACACTTCTCTGACAGTTCATAGAGCTGTTAGAGGCTGACCATGATCCTGAGTGTCCCAGGGACTTGGCCTTGTCAAAATAAAGATGACCTCAAAATGAAACTCCGAATATTAAGACATCTGAGGTGCTATTGGGGGGAAGGCAAAAGTTGACAATGTGAATGTTTCACCTGAATTTCAAACTCATGTCATAATTGCATCAGGTTAACGGAAAAATAAGAGACAAATCATTACTTTTGATCTTGCCCATCAGTATATTTCAGTAAAACTGACAGGAAGGAATACTTTTCAGGTACCATTTTTTAGCATCTGTTCTAAAAGAGAGAGTAGCAATCCATTAGTCTGAATAGACACTTCAATATTTAACATGATTTTTTTTTAATAGTAGACTTCTTTAAAAAAGTGAAAATTTTATAGCGTCTTCAGAAAAATAACGTCTAAACCATTACTCAGAGTCCCTAGTCTGTCAATCTGTACTTCTGCCACAGTAATCCTCTGTCTCAGAGGTACCAAGGATACTGAGAATAAGGTGTTTGTAGCAAGTGCAATCATTTCCACCTATCCCATCCTAATCTTAGGGTAGAAATCTGTTTCCTGCCTCAGTGCTACAGCTCAGTTTCCAGTAGTCTGCAGAGATATCACAGCTATTCAGCCCCCTCTCCTCTTTAAGCCACAGGCAAAGAGAGGAAAAGATAAAATGCATGAGGGGGCCTACATCAGTCTCAGACTGCAACAATACCTGACAGATCTCATGGAAGTCTGCCTCTAATTCACTAATTCAAAATCATTTGCAAGCTTAGACATGTCCAACATTTGTATCACGTTCTTTAGTAGACTTCAACTGTGTCCTGAAGTTCTATGCAATCCACTCTGATTATTACAGGAAATTCAATTCACACCAACTCTAAAACTCAGAAGCAGAAGTTAGAAACAGCTTGTGTAAATCATGAAAGGCAAAAATTTTGGCTGCATTATTTTCTCTCATCCAGCTCTCTTCTTGGCCTAGCACAGACTCCAACCAGAAGAGAAAGGCTCCCAATGCTGTTGATGGGCTTGGAACCAAGCTCTTCGTGGCTGTGTTTTGAGCAACTGGGCAAAAAGCACATTTGCAGCACACATCTCATTTTTAATTATGGCAGTGGAATGAAGCAGCACCTGTACCTAGGGGACAGAGAAAGCTAACAAGGTGCTGTGTAGAGCTGTGAGACATGGTGAAACGCAGCCAAGGGAAATAATTAGGAGTGTATGAGACATTTTTAAGAGATTTTTTAAATGTTTAGTCTCTGCCTGTTCTTCATGTGAGCACAGTACTGACTTCTGTTAGCAACCAGCTCACTGGACATGCACAGCATTCTTTCTTGAGATTCAGCGGAGAGCTCTAGACCTCCCCAGCTTTTCTCACCCCACTTATGCCTCAGCACAGGTTCTAACAGCTGTGTATTTACCACGTGCCCCTTTTTCTCCTCAGGACTCTCTTGCATTCTCTATGCTGAATTCCTCCAGGGATGCAAGGCAATTTCCTCATGCCTCTCCCCTCTCTCAAACATTATCTTCAAGATCTGTCTCAGAGCGCTGCAAGTAAGATACACCTGATGAGACAGAGAACACACACTTGGAGGATTAGCAAGGGTTTCACACCACAGGGAGCTATAACTACCATAATTTTCCCTTGAGACAGGAGATCCAGTCTATCCTGCTGCTTGATCCTTAAAATAGCCTCCTTACTTGTCTGTTTGCAAACTAGTTCAATTTTCTAAAGATTAAATTCTCTCTATCTTTAACGATGCCTTTATACAAGTTTGGTTTTTGTTTTTAACATTTCCCTCAGCTAGGAACCAACGTAAGCTTTGAGAAGTTGTATAGTAGCAAGAATGTCTGGGAGCTTGAAATGATCATACTTGTTACTGGTGTTACAGGTCACTGCCCTTCTTAGCATTTGCTAAAGCTGAAATACTAAGTAGTTTGTTGTTTCTCTTCAGAAATGGGTCTCTGCTTGCACCAGTACTAACAGTGTAGCAAAGCAAGATTAAACATTTACACAATTCAACTGAAGAAAATCTTCTCAGACATAATAGGCTATTTGACATGTGGTTTATTTGTCTGACATAATTAAATGTTTAGGCTTACAAGTTAAAGTCTCTAACACTATTCAATATTAAGGATGTTAAATGAAAGAATGGTGAGAAAAAGAGATAACTAAAACACTGATTTCAATAGTATTTTCCATTTGCTTTACAGGCTGTTTTCAATCTACTCCAGAAGGATCGAATTATCAGTCCTTCCCTGAATGGTTTTGTACAATCTCTACAAGGTTTGCTTCCTCATCTTAAGTCTTTCTATGTTTAGTTACTGTACTTACAACATTAAACCTGCACACATGCACTTTGCCTAATTCGCCTTTTATCCTCCAATATCACTTTTGGCTCCTCCCCATGCTGAACAGGGAAGGTTTATCCAACTACTCATCTTCCATACTTTATTTAACAGCAAGGTGTCTCCTGAAAAGGTCTTTCTGATCCTATGGGCCAGGAGGAATATGGGTTCCGAAAGTTAAGGAAGTTGGCTATTCAGCATCTCCCAGAGAGGCTGCATATCTTTTGATCAAACAGAAGAGAAAAAATAGCCTCCATAGCAGTTGATGTTTGTTGTTAGGAAAGTCAAGCTATCCTACTTGTGTGGCAAATTAGGAAAAACATTTTCAATAGGTAGAAGGCAAAGTATGGTGAAGAAGAAAACAGGTGTACTTTATAATTCCTGGGTCAAACCCCACTTAAACATTTGGAAACTCACATTTTAGTTTTGCTAGTTCTGATTTTTCTATTAAGGAATCTTTCTCCTCAAAGGACGTTTGTCCAAGCTCATTAAAATTTCAGACAAGAATCTCCCACTACCCACACTGCTAACGGTTATGTTTTTATGCATTGTGTGTATTTCTCCCTATCTAATAAAGGAGTAAACATCAAATATTTCTTTTGATGTAAAAGCCCAGCAAGAACTCTGGGACGCAACAATGAGAGTTACTGGTGCGTACAGTAGCAGCAGTACAATAGACACTTCATATCTGTGAGAACTGCAGAAGTGACACCATTCTCAAACTGATTCAACAGAATTAAAAATGAATAGCTGTTCAAAACAAGGAAGCATTCTAGTGAACTCTTCTCCAGTTCTCATTAAGCGTTTCCTTCTGCCCTCACAGTGACAGAATGAAGAAAAGTGTATTCAGCTCCTCAGAGATGCAAATGCTCCACTTCCAGTGGAATCTGCTTTCAGAAAATCAATTCAAGTGAGAAGGAGAATTTTTGAATTTAAAAACATTTAGGAAAAGTTGGGAGCTAACGCTCTTTTGATGTCCTAAGACCATGATTATAGTAACCCTTCCAGTAGCCTGAGAACAGCAGCTTCTACCAAATAAACATTTTGGAAGCCTCTCTCAGGGGACTGAAGTTCTCCTGTCAAAAAGCTAGGAATATAGGATTTATTAGAAATGTAGGGTCATTGTTCTGGGGGAGGGGTGAAAGCAAGATGCGTTTAGTCCCTTCCTTTGTTCTTGGCTGTTCTGGATAAATGACAGGTTGAATCTCACACTCTGATTTTCATGTGAATCAAATTTCATTCTAGGTTTCTGATTTTTGTGTTGCTTCTCATTCTATCCTTTTGTCCTGAATAGCTTATCTCCTGTAACCTTCCAGCCTTCTGTTCACTCCACAATTAGCCTCTTAGCATGTTACTCTTTCACCTTCCTAAGGAGGAAGTCTTCCTCTTCTAATGGATCCACTGCATCATACAGTGGTGTTATATGACTTCCTGAAGCCTTGGACTGTGCACTGAAATTGAAGGACCCAGGCTATAAGGTAAAATATTTGAAGTCAAAATATGATGGATTGGAGGTATGCATTATCTGCCTAAAACCATCTACACATCCCACAGGCTGATTTTTCTATCTACTGTACTGTCAATCTACATTCTATAGAAGAATTTATTGTTTCTCGTAACTGCACAAGCATTCTGTAAATAAGTTACTATCTCCTCTCTTGCAAGTATGCCCTTCTTTAGAATTTTGTGCAAAGAAGAGGAGCCTCGCAGGCGTTTGACATTTTCTTTCTCATTCAATTTCCTCAGATCCTCCTCCCTATCCAGCAAGAACAAGAAACAACCAGTGACATACTTAACCCAACAGGAAATTTTAATTAACACTTCAGAAGCATCAACTATTAATTCTAAGCTTGAGAAGACTCCTCATTTCTTGAAAATGATTCCATTTCAGTACTACTGCACACATTACTAACTTACCTAACTGGAATTAAACATTTTTATCCCTGCAGTGCTCATACTTAGAGCCACAGCACACTCCAGTACCACATTAGTTCACAGAACACAGAAACAGGAAGGTTATCTGTAACGTTTTCCTTTCTTACTGACTGGATATCCATAGCTTACAAATTCATTCCTTGGCAAAGAAGAAACTGCATTTAAAAACACTTGTCATTCTCTAAACACACAGGTGATAAAAACTTCAGAGTTGAATTCATGATATTGTAGTTCTTTTCTCTGTGCTAGTGGAAATTAAAGCCAAAATACCAGGCTGTTTCACACAGTGACCAGACATAACTGGAATCTAGACTGATGCAGTTTACCTTTCCTAATCAGGCATGAGGGGGAAGGCAGAAAATCCCACACTTTCCACCACAAAGCCCCAAGTATTCCGCCTATGAAGAGAAAGAAAACAGCCCCTCAGCAAAGAAGCCAGCCATCTCAGCACAGCTCTTGACACGTGTGAAACAGCAAGTTGTGGGAATGGATATGGCTCCAAAGAAAAACTCAAGTAGGGAGAACTTCAAAGAAAACCGGGAAAAGCAGGTCACAGTGATTCTCAGTTCAGGGTGGGGCAGTTCTTACACACTTATTTTAAGAGAAAAACCTTGAATCCAAGACTGAAATGATAAATTTTCTGATTGTTTCAACTGCTAGGCAACTTTCTGTCTTTTCTGATTAATTTTCTCTTTTCAACTTTGTAATGAGTTTCCATCCTGTGGACACTGTCGGAAGTTATCCACACATGAACCACTTAACTGAAATTTGACAATATTCACTTTTATTACTGGGTTTATAAAAAGAGATTTGAGGATTTCTTACACAGTAAATAAAGTTCAAGATACAAAGCACATTCCTGAGCCAGTGCTTTTGTATATACAGAGAATTTGAGTCTGATTTTACTCTCATGCTTGAAGAAAAGGAAAGCCTTTGAAGTCATTCAATCAAAGTCAACAACCACACAGTAATAAAGAAAAAAAACGAGCTGTTTATGTCTTCCTTTTTGCTTTTTTCTTCCCTTAATCTGGAAAAATAATAAAAATCATCTGATTTATTATTTTTCTTTGTGTATATAAGGCATAACAAATACATTCAAAACTGCAGACCAAACACAGTTCTGATAAAAAATTCAAGATTCTTTCCTTTTATTTTCAAGCTGTGAGATTCAGCATTTCCTTTTGATTTTCTTTTTTAAAAATTCACATTTTACTGTATGGTACCCTTTATTTGTTTTATTAATATTTCTCATGTCATAGAAACAGATGACAGAGGTTCTGTTACACCTTCGACATTTTGAAAAAAATGATTAAAAAAATCATTGAATTTTGCTAGTTTCTCTTTTTTATTTTTATGATATAGAAGAACCATAGTTTCACTGCAATGGCCATAAGAAACACTAGAACAAATGGTGAAGTCCCATGTATGAAATAAAAATTGGAAGACAACCACAAAAACTATTTTTTCTATCTGACTAATGTCTTCAAAGAAATATACAGGAAGAGATTCCAAGTCTAGAGTTATAAAATGGCTGAAGTGGCATATTGGCCTGTTATTCTGGGACATTCATGGAAAAAAAAATATTTAAACCCTGAAGGACTATTTTTTAATTAAGTCAAATTAAACTGCAATTACAATAAGGAGAGCAAAAGGATGGACAAGGCGTTTTGGCAGGAAGTGAGTGTAGCAGTACCAACGTTTTGCACATAAAAGGTCATATAAGCAAATTTTATATTGAGAAATGCTCCTCAGGCTGCCCAGCCCAGTGACAGGTAAGCGAGCTCTCTCTGGGATCTTGCTCCCTCAGACCTTTGCTCGTTTCTCTCACACCCTTGAGCTGCAGACTATATCTCCTTCCTTTGGTCTATTTTTTTCTGTGCTTACAATTAAACATGCAGAAAGCACCCAGCACAGACTCTTCAGTGGTTTCCAATATCTCCGAGGAGGATTACCCCAAAATTTAGCTCTTGGATTTCTTCTCACAGATGAGAAATTGCTCAAGTGAGAAAGGAAACCTATTTCCTTCTCCCAGATTACTGTAAAGAATCTCTTTCTCTAAGAGGCCTGTCTGAACATCTTGAAATCTATCACTAGTAACAAGTTACTCACAATAGCCTGATTTCAAGGCTTTGTGCATGACTATTAACAAAGAAATATCTTTCTCTTCCAGGAGTGTTCCAGGTCTCCTGTGAACTCAAGAACACTCTTATCAAGTGGCTTCCCACAGCTCCTCCTACATTTTAACTCTAAGTTTTCTTCCATGTTAAAATACCAACGAAAACACTCGGAGGCAACTGCTAGCCTTTAGTGTGGTCACTACAGTTCTCTCCAGAGTAATCCTCACATGAATGCCCTTTACCTGCATGCAGAAACATGGAGCCAGCACCAGCCAAACCCCCAGAGCTTGATTTGCCCTCTGTAAGCATGACTGGTCTCAAGGCATGCTGGAGAGCATGGCATAGGGGAAATGCTTTCCCCATTGCAATCACAAAGTAATCTGGATAAAGAGTTTCCAAAAAAAAGAAAAAATAACACAAGTATAGATAGTATATATCACAGTGTCAAGAAAAGCAGCTACTGAATTAGCAGTGGGTGATGTAACACCCTAAAATCATAAGAGAACAGACAATGGGGTGCCAGTGGGTATATTTACATTGGATGTTGCTTCATCTCTGAGGAAGCTGTTGCTCTGAGAGGATCGGGAGCACTTGTAGTGCTTGGCATGCTGACCTAAATCAAACTGACTAAAGAAGAGAATTTGCTATAGCTTGGTTAGGGAAAAGGGACACATTTTTTATATGGCAAATCTCTTTGGGGATCTGAATTATCTGCCTTTCCTCGCAGTCATAAGAAAGATGTGCTCATGTTCTATATCTGAGCATGGTTAGTGGCTCCTGGGGGAACAAATAAGATCTTATCCTTGCTGCCTGGCTAGTATTTTAAGAGTCCCTGGGGCTGTTCCACTTTTGTGTATCCTCAGGAGAGCAACCATCACATGCAAGCACAAGCGAATCAAAGACAGTGCTCAAAAGGAGGTGAACATTGTAAATGATGCTGTCATCTTCAAGCATAGGTCCTAGAGCAGATTGTACCAGGAAGATGTAAACACTACAGCTTTCAGAAGGACACAGAGCTGAGAAGCAATCACAACACAAACACAATGCTAATTCTAAAATGGGGAGTGATAACAGCAGGAGAAAGAGTACAAGCTTCAGTATTTATTCTAAAGAAATATTTGAAGTAAAGGAAATCTGAGATTCAGAAGTAAGGAGACTCAGAAGTGTCTTTCAATTGTGATAAAGATTATAGCTACACATGCGTAGGAGATATAAACCTTATTTAACAAAGTATGTTATTAAAAATTTGGTTTCAAGAACAGTTGTGTTCTTATAATCTTTTGTATTTCAAGACTCCCTGTAAATAAATGGAGAGCAAGTTCTGTCTGAGAACAATGCTTTAGAGATATAGTAAGAGTTTGATTTTTCACAATAAAAGGAATAATTAAAAATAAAAACAGAAGAACATCCCGTCCTAAATAGACCTAATAATTTCAAAATGTAGTTTCCTACTCACTCCTCTGCCCCATCCTCCAGTTTTGCCATCAGTTTTTCAGATATTACTGAGACCAGTGAAATCGCATCCTCCAGTCAAAACTAAGTTTCCAGACTTTCCAGTTGTTAATCTGTCCACAGCAGTAGCCAGGCATACATAGACTGCTCACTTCCAATCTCCTCTAACTAAAATACAATCAATACCTCATCATCCTTTCTTCTGAAGAGAAGCCCACAGGTTAGTTAGCTTTAAAATACCACTACTGAGACTGTCACAGGGAATGACAGGACAGCCCCGTACTAATGTGATTCTGTTCCTAATGTGATGGCCTGTAGAAATAGGTCGCCTCCACTTCTTGTGCTGTATTCAAACTGCATTTGAGCCTTTATCAATTCCTCTTTGTGATCTGCAGTTTTTTATTCTGGTATTGGAACTGAAGAAACTAAATATTCCCTTAATCTCTTATTCAAAGGGTTACTCAGGCACTCACATTTAAGAACATCTGTGATTTACAAAATATATCTACAGATGAATGTCGATCATTAATTAAATCATTTTGAAATCAATGTTCACAATTAGAGATTGCTTCCTTTATTCTGTTTTTGAAAGTTTTCTGAGATTTACCACCATTTAAGTCTAGGTGTTAGTTGCCTTGGGATAGGAATTGGTAGAATGCAGATTGTGTATTGTTGGAAATAAGGAAAGGACATCCTTTCAGAGTGGGTAACTCTCATACCTAACTATTCTAGAGTTTGGGAACAGGAAGGAATTCCATGCATTTACTCCTCTGCTCAATCCAGTGTAAACTTTGCTTTCACTACAGATGAATTTTCTCAAGCTCCATCTTCACAAAGAACCAGAGCTGCTTAAGTTCAGTGCTATTATGCTTTCTGGTGATTTCTATGTTCCCCAAAACATCTTCAAAACAGCCTCGTAATGACCTCTGTGTTCAGATCTTCTTGTCCATTACATAAAATACACTTGTGAGCTATAGAAGCACAATCTCATGCTCAGACCTCAAAGTCTACATGATATTAACATTGCAAAGCTGTCGGCTACTGCCAAATACTTCTCATTTATTCTGAAGTCTGAGAAAAACATAATTAGCACCTCACACTAAAAAGTAAGCAGCATGTCAGCAAGCCAGGAAGTTGATAAACACCATTTCCTCCAATTAAATTTCCCTGAAAAACCTAGATGTGGCTATAAACTCAGAACAGGCTGCTGTTAGAAGCTGTGCAGCAATCTCACCATTAAACTCCATACCCTAACATTATCACTTACTCTTTGAATACAGCATTTCAGATGCTCACATTATGTCAGCAAATGGTGTTTGGAGTGAGAGGTCTTTGCTAAAATAAACTAAGCATCACTCAGAGCGAAAGCATGCAAGTTGCTGAGAAACTTAGAATTCTGGAGTCAGTTGTCCACATGTACTGCTCAATTGGTTTCATCATCTTTTAGTAGCTAAGTGAAAAACAGCTTTTAGAAATAAAATTCTTTTAACAGAGGTAAAAGAATAAATAGTTTTCAGTGAACTGATGTAATTAACGTGGGTTCTTTAATTTCTGGAGCCTGCAGCATGCTTTGAAAGCCATTGAAGCACGGATCCCTGGCTTCCTCCTCCATTCCCAGTGCTGTCTCAGGTCTGCTGAGCTACGGTGGGGGGACTGAGAATGCAAATTGCTTAACCCTGTTCTAAGCCAGAGAAATTTCCACCACCAGAGGCTTCAATCCTGACACACACTATTCAGAGCTGTTTCTAGTGTGTTACAGCTTGTGCACACCACATTTTATTTGGTGCTTATCCTGAGAAAAGGAATCTAATCTACCATCTGTTCTGCTTTCTTATCTCCATTTTCTTTTCCCCATTCCCCTCTGCTTGCTTTTTCTCCCTACACAAGCCTCTCTCTTGATACAATGTATTATGTTGCTCTAATTGTATTTAATCATTGGTGTTCATATCTTCTATATTGGTCCTTTTCCCATTGTGCCACTTTGTTACGTTTAACAGCTTTTAGGTAATTGTAATGTATTCAGTTATACAAATATTCTTAATATTTAAAGGCACACATATATACACTGACATCTTGGAGAAGCCACAGGAACAGCTTCCTTGAAGTACACCAGAGGGTTGTCCTTTTTTCATGTGTTTTTTTCTTTCTTTTTTGGCTTAGGACCTAGAGGTGCTCCCAGTTATACCACAGTAGGATCATAATGCATCTGCTCTCAGGCATGGCAACTGCCCCAGGAATGGTTTGCAAGTCTGCAGAAACTGGTAGGTGAAATAAATGAGAGAGATGTCAAAAACACGATCTTCCATTACCATTAAACTCAGCAATTTCTGTGGCTATCTAGGTATACCTGATAGAACAATGCAGCTCAGCAGTGATTGCAAAGAATTGTCTGTTGGCAGTCTGTGTGAAGGTTGAAGAAGGATTTTTCATTTCATGCACCATTTGCAACTACCTTCAACAATCCAAAGTCAATACACACCCTTGATACAAAGTTGAGAAAAAACCATGAAGCAAACAGACAAAAGTAACCCAGAGCAACAAAGCACAGTTACATCTTTCTCCAGGTCCCCCTCTTCTTGAGAGCTCCTATCATTACATGCTTCTTTCTGTATGAAGTTTACTCATCATGGAAACACCCAGAAATGGATACACGTGCAACTCAAACACATTCACACCACAAAACTTCAAGGGATTTGGCAGTGTCTATGTTTACCCAGACACTTCTGGGTTCAAACTGCTCATCTCCCTGTGGTATAAACTAGAAGACAGTCCTGGAGGACATTTAATCTCCAGCAGTAAGAAGAAATACTCACATGGATATGCT
Organism: Cyrtonyx montezumae; assembly: GCF_038088225.1. Taxonomy (NCBI): domain Eukaryota; kingdom Metazoa; phylum Chordata; class Aves; order Galliformes; family Odontophoridae; genus Cyrtonyx; species Cyrtonyx montezumae. The sequence continues at coordinate 8,786,975 of NW_027072078.1, read as the reverse complement.
CCATTACCGTGAACTCTGCCCCTCTGACATAGCGGTCAGAACAAAGATGGAATAATACAGGAGCTAGATGTCACCACAGAACAGCACAGTGCGAGCTAAAACTGGCATCCTCAGGATGTCCAGTTCTCCAGATTTGCAACAAAACTCTTTTTCCTCATGTGACAAATTCTTCAGTTTGGGAATAAATGGTACAGCTCAAATGGCACAGCTATGGCTAGAGATCAACAAATGTTTCAGACTTAAAAAGGGAGACCAGTTTTCCTTGAAAAGGACAAGTAATAGTAGAAACTCCACAGAACTGTAGAAAAGAGGCATATTTGAAGCACAAAAGGTAGTGAGGTCATCAGGCTGATAAGGTCTAACTTCTCCTGATAGTGCCTTACTTTAGAAGCAGGGAAGGTTGTTCTTGGGATCTGACAACTGGGGTAGATCATTTGTTCCCATGCTTCTAGATCATTGTGGCCACATTTCTGCTATAATGCATACGATGTGCAAAAGGAACAGTCTCTTTCACCCGTCCATTACCCTTGAACATAGCGCCAGAATGAGAATGCCAGAAAGCATAGGAAATACTGCAAGAAAACAGTCACAGAAGTCACCTCTGTGAACAGAAGAGTAAATTAGCTTACTCATCACAGCACCTCATAACTATAAACAGCTTTCATGCTCAACGCAATTTACACACTGGTTATAAAACAAGTTCACAGTGGAGTTTTCTGTAAAGTAGAAGACACTTTCACTGCTTCAGGAAGCAAAAGAGAAAGCGTTGATTAATCATTCCATGTAAAGAACGTTCTGGACACAGATCACTCAAGAAAAGGATATTGGAGAAAAATGTAGACAGTTCAACAAGGGTTAATATGTATTTTCTTTCAAGTTTTCTCAAGAGATGTCATCTTTTCTGTTAAAAATTCCTTCTGCTCCTATTCTGTCCTCCTGTTTCAGCTGAACACAAACGCATTTCATTTCTTTTCCTGCCTAGTGGGATGCTGAGAAGATGTGGTCTCTGAATTGGTATGTGTTTCAGCAGGTCCACATTACAAGCAAAATTTATGACACATGCCAGTGCCTCCACTAGTTGATTGGATACAGGCAGGGAAATGGAGAAAACCTCAACTCACTGAGCTTCAGAAAATGAACTTCACTTAAATGATGTATTGTTGTTTTGCAGCAAAAAAGAACACCTGGTTTGTACAGTGGGGAAAAAGAACAAAAAAGTAGCATTCAAAAAAAAAAGACTGAAGCAGAACTGGAATATATGCTTATTTTTGTCTGCACACAAGAGAATATACCAAAAAACAGTGTTTGCAATTATAATCTGCTATATTTGTTGCTTTTGCTTGATGTGACTGCATTAGTATGTTCACTAATTCAGCTTTTATCTACATTAACATCTTCTGCACACAACAGATCAGTCTCTGACTGATGCTTCCCATGTCACTTGGAAAAAGTGCTAGGAAATTACTATTGCTTTTCCTACAACACTAGATAATTACTTCTTCAGACATAAAAGTCATTTGTATTGTATGAGTGAGGTTTTGCTTTTGCTTTTCCCATTGTACATCTTCAGGGCAGATGCACTGGATATGTTCTGGAAAAGCAAGAATAGAACTAACTCTTACAAAAGTCTGTTTCTCTAATGTAACTTAAGTTCAAAATGGGCTTGCAAGTATTAGAGTTTGGAATGCTGAATTCAGAACATACGTTTAATTCAGCTAAAATAAGAGAGAACAAACTGAGCAGAGAGAAGCAGGAGAGATGCAAGAAGGACAGAGAATGAATAGCTAGAGAAGACTCAAAAGGTAATCCTTTATATATTGAACTACAAGAGAATGTTAAACACAAAGTTTGCACATGTACCTGCAGGATAGATAAGACCTATACTTTAGTATACATACAAAGGAACGTATATAGACCAAGGGATACTTTTTTAACAACAGAATATAAAATACTACTATACACACCGATTTGATCTCTAAATGATATAGGAAAAAAACCAAAACACTGTAGTAGACAACATGAAGATATAAATACCATGCTATTTGTCAAAGCCAGATCAGCCCTTTTCCATTAAACCAACACAGCTGACTGACTCTTATTTACATGCACAATTTTGCACTCCACACTACACACAGTTAAAAAAAATTGAGTAATTGTAATGATCAAAAAGAATGTTAAGGGATCTTAGCACAAACACCAGTGAGGTTCCCAGGACTGCAGAGGTGCCTTCCAGCTGTCTATCATGAGTACGTAAACAAACAGTTCCAGCATCTGAGCACTAACGTAGAGCTACTGCCAAGAAGCTTTAATAGAGTCAGTGTCTAAGAATCCTAACTGTGAATGAACAGCTCCCCCTAATTAGTCCAGAAGTATTAATATAGTCACAAAATCCTCATCTTCACAGGGAAAACATAATATGAATTTTGGTCTGTATTGTTCTTGGACATCTCATTTGAGCCTTTGTTCTTGGGAAGCACAATCCATTCTGATGCACATCTTTGAAAGAATAATTACTTGCTGGTAAGTGCTGCTCCCAGAAGAAATGTACTCTAAATTGAATAGTACTCAACCACCCATCCCTCCATAGAGCAGGAGAGTTCTGCAATACCTTTTATAACTTTTCAATTAGCTTTTGACTGTGCTTTCACATTCTGCTACAGAAGAGACTGACAATAGAGAGCTGTGAGCAACGTAAGAGTACCAGCGAACACATCAACCCCACTGCTTCATCCAGAGACAGACAACAGGCTGCAGTGCCCATTACTACAGGTTTAAGACCTACAGACACTTCAAAAACGGTGGAAATTAAACAGTATTAAAATAAAAATCGTTATATTTTCTCTGATTTTAAATATTAATATATAGCATCCTCAGTATTCTACTTGGAGAAGAGTCCATTCATCCTTGCAACGGATTCATTGACTGCAAGCATTGTTTCCTCCTATTTGCATGGCACCAGGTGAGTGATCCACTAAGTGAGACATTGCCAAGGCTGCCACAGACTCTCCACACATTTTTCTGCCACCAGTACAAATCAGAATGCAGCCAAACTCCTGGCAGGCTGTCAGGTTCTTGGAGAGTTTTGGAGAACAGCATGCAAGCTACTGATGTCAGTACAGAAACCACACCATGCTTCAAAACAAACTGCCATGCATGACATGAAATAAAACGGTCAGATAATTTGTTCACTAGTATCTCCACCAGTTTTATTACATTTCCTTCTCAAAACAAGTTTGGGGGAAAAATAAATCAGTGTATTATCATATAATGCATTTTGAAGAGCATCGGATAAGCATTGCTCAACACAGTTATGGAAACACCTTGGTGTTTGCATGTCAACACAGGAAAGGAACTGCACATGCACAAATTGCCAACAAATAACAGTGATTTCTTGGTATTATAGAGAAAAACAAGGCCATTTCAAGGGGCAATTTAGAAATGGGATGCTAGAGGCACTGCTGTCATCAAACCAAAGATTAATTGTTTAGCAGAGGCCTGATGGTCAGAGCAACAATTAGCTCCTGTTTTATCATCATAATCATAGTGAGCACTTGAAAAAAAATGCCCAGGCAAAAACTACTCAACTGTTGATTCCAAAATAGTCTATTTATCTTCTGGAAACAGCAATGAACTGAGCAGCACTTTCAGAACAAAATACCATTTCTTTTAAAAACACAGTGAAAAACCCTCCATTAATTCCAGAAGAGGAGCAAAAACTAATATTTCACCTTTAATATTATTATCATAATTGTTACAATAATTTGTACAGTCCCTTTTGAATGTGAATAAGTTTGTCTATTTAAACACAATTCTTAGCCATGGTCTAGCAATTGAATGTGTAAAAAAACATATCAGACCGGCAAAACTTCCTATAAAGCCACCTGAGGATTCTTTTTTGTTCAAATAGATCAGTCCGCAGAGCATCTTTAAGTGCCGCTTCCTGCCTTCCCCCCACCCCCAGGGAGGTTAATTTTGTCAGTGATGCTAATTATTGATAAATTAAAAGTCTGTTTGCATCAGAAGATGACTATGTTCAGTAAAACTCACAGAACTGCAGTTTGAGCTCTAGCCCTTGCAGATGTACATAAGACACTGGACCAGACTTATATTTCTCCCTGTCAGCTGCAATTTGACTTGTACAAATTCTCTACTGTTCCTCAGACAAACAATTTGTGAACAACCAAAACAGCAATTGGAAATGCTGGTCAGTTACATTTACCACTTCAAGCTGACCAAAGAAATGCCTGAGATGTCTTGCTTTTTGGTAGACCTCATTCTACAAGATTCCAGCTTTTCACAACTACATTAGCCACAAATTAAAAAAAAAAAAAAGGAAAAACAACAGCAACAACAACAACCAACCCATAAGATAGACATCAAGAGAGACTGACTCTCATCCCCTGGCTGCCAAGAAGGCAACATCTCCTCCATAACGTGGCATCTGAAATGAAGTTGGGTTATCCCAGAAGAAGAGCTGTGCCAGGCAAGCTCCAGAAGAACTTCAGCTTCAGAGAAGGTGACTGCTCGTATAAGGGAAGATCCTGAACCAGGGAGCTCATGACATATTGGTGGATTACATCTCAGTGCTGCCTGATAAAAGATTAATGCTACCAGTGTGCAGCCTATGGCTTTTACTGTAACTCACGCTTAATTTTCTATGAAAATTCATGATCACTTCCAGTAAAAACCCCAACTCCCCCTCAGCAGCTCAGCTAACCTCAAAGCAGCTTCCAGCTATAGGGACATCTTTCAGGCTTCCAATTAGTTTTGTGGGATGTCTACTGAAGAAGGGCAGAGGTTTGGCTTCTGGGTAGCTCCAAGCATTGATGAGGAATTAGAAAAACAAACCTGAATTCCATCCAATGGGAAAACATTCATTCCATTTTTTTCACTAATGCCTAGCCCTGGAATAGCAACACCTTTTGTACACAACACAAAGTCACAAGAGTTTGCCACAGCTTTGAGATCAACGCATCCACTTTTTTGGGTGGCAGTTGCCCCCTGCAGTGCTTTGTACAGATGAATTGTTCTTGTAGGCTTCGTATCCTTTCCCAAGAGAAATACTAGAAGTGCAATAATCAAGATAACTTGTTCTGCAAGTAATGATAAAAGCCTTTTTCTCTGGCATTCCGTTTCTCAGCCTAATTAATTAGCATTTGTACAGCATTTTGAAAACAGAAACGCAACTAAAAGTGCTAAGCATTATTATTAATATTAGCAACAGCACCATTTTACTCTACTGAATGCATTTTCCAACAGACTCGCTACAGAATAAAATAGCCAAGCCAGCTGAACTGACATGCTATAAACTTGAAATGCACTTAGACTTTCTTTGCCACATTTGATTACAGTAATCCACATGGCTGAAACATCAGCATAGCTGTGCATATTTTGTCGATTAAAAAACGAATCTCACAGCACAATTTGATCTGATTCTGTCAGTGAGGTAGATATTGCTTTTGCAGAACAATTTTGGGATTGTTTATAAAAAGAATTAAGACACTACAGTGTTGGAGGCTACCTCTCATTTGCACATATTCAAATATACCATCAAGAGAAAGCGCTTCATGAGCTCTTGTAATTACATCTTTCTCATTTAGCACAAAAAAAGCTACTGATGGTTAAAATGCATGTACAGTTCTAAATAGACATCTGATCCCTGTTGCCCTCAATTTAAAATATAGCCTTAACTTGTAAAGGCAAGAGCTCATGGGACACATCTTTCTCGATTTCCATTTAGTAGCTGCTGTTTTTGGTAGTGGCAAGAGGATATCTGGCCTTAACCTTCTGAATTAGTTTTCATTTCAGAATCAATGACTTCTCCCCCATGTTGGCTGTTGGATGCTATCACACATGCTAACACAGTGTACAAGTCAGTAGCTAAATTCAACACTCACTCTAAGCACCTAACTTCACCTGACAGCAGGAAGCTGTGATCTCCTTTGTAGGCATTTTGTCTCAACACTGCAGTCAGTATGCAGTCTGACTTGGTAGTAGAAACAGAATCCATGGTCTCACATGAAACTAGCTTCTCAAACTCCTATCCATTGTACTGCCAGAAGAGCCTGACGAAACAGCAGGTTGACACTCTTTTGGATAACCAAGCCGTGATCATAACTAAACTGTCCTTACTGTCCTGCAAGAACTCCCTGCTTATTGACACCTCCATCATGGTGTCTATCCACTAATTAAAACAAATGCAATCAAAGTTCAAGTTCATACTTCTCAGATCTCTCTGCTATATGACAATGGTTATGGTCATGCTGGTCGAAGAAGTGGGCTTCATGGGAAGGAAATTACCACCATTTAATCCAGTAGAGAAGCACTAACACAAATTCTAACTCCACTAATGCTAGGGTTAAAATTACAGCCTAGGTTGCAGGAGCTGCCTGATGTAACCAACAACCATGCAGGTACCCCAGCACCACCAGGAAAATGAGGCAAAGAATACCTTATTTTGACATTAGTTAATTAATGGGTACAAGTCCAGGAACCGGGAAACTTGACAGCATTTCTTTTTTTCTCTGTAATGACCCATCAGCTGCTTAAAACATTAGGACAGGTAATGTCCCAACATCAGCAATAGCAAAGGAGCACAAGTTTGAACTCCAACGAGCTGACAAAACCTGGTATTCAGTCAAAAATATTTTGTGGCTCTATTTCTCATAAGTACTTCACCCTTCCTTTCCAAATCCCCTGACAATGAGATAACACATCCCTTCAAGATGCATAACAGCAGAACAGAAAGATCTTTCTATGTAATTTCAAAGCTTTGCACTGCAGTATGCAGCTGGTGCTAAACTGCTGATGAAGATCTGTCTGATGTCTTTCTGAATGCTGGGAACAGTTCCAGAGTCAGAGGACCTACTAGGGAAGCTGATTCACAAAGAAAAACCAGCTCCTTTATTCATTTCATGCACAAGGTTCAAAGGAAAGACCATATGAAAGTGTAGCAGAGTACTAATATTACAGACTTCCAGAAAATAAAAGGGGGAAAGACACCCAAGAAACACAAAACCTTCAGGAAACCACATAATAGAACTCAAACCTCAAGAACCTGGTCTTTGAAGACAACATCAGCGTAATATATTTCAAAGCTCCAGTCAAATGGCTGTGGGTTGGTGGTTTGTGTTTACTGTTTATTTTATTTTGTTTTGTGTATGAAAAGTCCTCGTAATTTTTGCAATCATCAGTGTAAGCTTCAGATACATTGCCTTTGATTTAGTAAACAATAAATAGAAGAATCATGTGTTCTACAGAAGAGTAAAGATGCTTTAAAAGAGTTACCACTACCTTTCCTAAACCAGGTGAGGAGGGAGCAACTATCCACAGTTGGTGAGTTTGTGTTTTTGCTGGTGTTTTTAAAGAAAGATGCAGGTGTTTTTGTTGTTGTTGTTCTGAATGACTTTTTGGGGAGAAAAGGAGGGCAGAAGAGAAAGGAAAGCTAAAAAAAATAAAAGGGGACATTGGGAGATAAGGGGTGATTACTAGCAAAACAAACTTTTAAGTTTGCAATAAATATATACTACTATCAAATTTAGATATGAAGAACTAAACATTTCTAAAGGTGCAAAGTTTTGGAACTTGTAGAGAAAGTTTTACACACTCTCAAGTACAGTACTCTGAAGATTACTGATACTTTTAGTCACCTACTATTTGTTTTCCAAGGAATCATTTCTTCCAATTCATTATTTAGTGTTTGGAAGAAGCATGAAAGTGCTTTTCTCTAAAAGAGAAGCATTTCAGAAATATTCTTTTACAGTTTAACTGGAAGTCTAACTTCCAGTCTCAGAATCACCACCCAAAAATCCTAAGATCGCAGCAGCCAGCACACCAGACCTTACCTCCCCTGAAACAGGAACATTTTCACTGAGCTGTGCAATGCTTCTCTCTATGCCCTGTGAATTTTATCAGCTTGTGCTTCAGCAAGATAGCCAACGCACTGCTTATGCAAGAGAACATGAAGGGAAGGTGCAAAACTTGGGTGTACAGTGGTAAACACATGGATACCATGCCCAAATGTCATGGTCATTACCTGAGAAATCATGACAGCACAACAGAAAAGCTAGCTTGTATGGTACTTAACGGTCAGCGCCACACAGTAACCATTAAGCTTGTTTAATGTGTTTTCTTTCCTTGATATGACATCTTAAAGCCTAAGCAGAGTTCAAGAAGCTCATTTAATTTTAATGCATTTTATCCCTCTAACCAGAACAATTTTTTCTTCAATTACCTTTAGCAGAAATCTAATCTAGCAAGCAAGTACAGCAACAAAATATGTCATTACAAATGATTTTTTCAATTTTGTTGTTGCTCTGATTTATTATAGCGTCAGATTTTTTTTCTAATTTGGTTTCTTGATTGCACTTCTAGGAAAAAATATGTCTTTGAAATTGCAACAATTGCCCGCAACACATATGTAAATATTAGGATGTAGAGAAATAGTTTCAATAGCCATTTAAACGGGATAAAACACCTGCTTCGGTTCTTAGCATAATGAACTCAGTTCACCAATGGTTTACAAAAATAACAGCGCACTACAAAACCGTTACAATGTAAAATAGATAGCCAGAATTTAAAGTGGGACAAATACTTTCTGGCAAGGTCGTAAAAACAACTATTGTTGGAAATTTAGTCTTAGATCGCAGAATTATGCAGATAATCACCAGGCAGTAAACAGTAAGCCGACAGCAAACGCAGCTGGTTCCCCACTCCTTCTTTCCCCCTTTTCCTTCTGTTGAGAGATACAAGTATCAGTACACTTGCAAGTGTTGCAAGTCCCACAGGACCGAGTGAGCAGTCCCAGGGAGCGCAGGCATTCGCTGCCCTGGCGGCTCTGTCTGGACACACACGAGGACTGCACGCACCTGCAGCATATTCCCCAGGGCCTCACGCAGCCCCACACATTACTCAGGGTGCACTAATCATTTTGGGGACCATTTTTCAGGGTAGACTGGTTAAGTCAGGCTGGTTCTAGCCTCCTACCACACAAGTAGCCAACAGACAAAGCTTCCCTGGTCAGACCAAACACAAACATTGCATTAAAAGCAAGATTGCAAAGAACATGACTGAGATTGCGAAGAATGTAATGTCTTGGTTACAAAGTTTAGAGTAGATACACACGGCTCTGAGGACTTTCTCCTGCCTTGATTTCTATTGCTGTTGTACCCAGACACAATTGCAATAAAACTAATATATGGACTTTCATTTCAGATCCAGAAGAAGTAGAGAATGCCAAAAAAACCAAAAACAAAAAAAACCCCACCTTATATTACTTGTTTTTGAGATATAAATAACAATTGATAGAATACCTCAAATTTCACCCCCACAGCAAAAGTTACTTCACATACAGCATGGGGCATGCAGAAAGGAAGGGGAAGACAATGACAGGAGCAGTCATGAAGGGGAAGTGAGTGTAATAAGAGAAATTCTGACATAAAACATCTGCTTAAGCAGAGAGGGAATGCCTGCCAGTCTGAGCAGTGGGTCCAGAGGTATGACGAGAGGCAGCCAGGACGCGGCCTGGGAATCCCAACACCTCACACTGGGGACATCGAGAGTATAGGGGAAAAAAAAAACACAAAAAGGACCCCAAAACAGTAGAAACTGAGAAAGAAGCACCACAAAATGATCACCCTCCCCCAGGCCCTTGGTAAATCAGAAAACCCCCAAAACTCACTACTGCGAGCGCCATTCTCCCACAGGTGGCCACCGCCATTTTGTGAAGGCCGGGGCAGGCTGCCAGAGGTGGCTGCTCCCTCACATGGCTGCCAGGGCCCAGCTGTGGGACTGCACACTGTTGTTTGGTGCTCCCTCTGCTCTGGACCTTTCCAGCCAGTTTTGGTGCTCCTCCAGCTGCATGCTGCCATGGGCAGCAACTGGAGAAGGAGGTTAAGAAGTGTTAACTATCCAAGTGATATAAAACAATACAGAAAGAGCCCCCCCAGCTATTGCGGGTTATTCAGTTTGCATGACAGCAAAAGCTAATGAAGGTTAGCACTATGCTGATCACTAAAGTAAGCATGCAATAGTCACAGTGAATTGCCAGCAAGGAGTAACTCAGTTCAATTAAAGTATGGTAATCGTGTTTTGGTGGCTTTATCAAAGTCTTGATATCACACAGAAGATCTTTGCTTTAAAAGATTGAGGGAAATTATTAATAAAATCAGCTGGAGTTTGATTTTTTTTTAAATGAAGAAATCCTTTTGATTTTATCAGGGTCAAAAAAAATCAAAGATGAAGTCCTATTTCAGAGGACACTTTGTAGTTTTATTTTTTAAATTAAATTAATACTTACCAAAATGTTACTTAAAGTGGTTGTCAGGAATTGTGTCCTTTTTTCCCCCACAAACCTTCAGAGGCAGTCCCTAACCATTCACATTCAGTAGGTTGTGTAAATGGTGACACACTTTCCTGTGGGGTATAAACGCCTTACATTCAGATAATTTCTTTTATTAGTACCCAGGTAAATCAAGGTCACTTTATTATGTATTTGTACATGAAAGATTCCATCAGATGGAAGGAATATCAGTAAGTTAATATCAGAGGTTTTCAGCAAAGGCAAAAAAATACAAAACCAAAGCATCTTCAGCACTTGAGGGCTGCTTCTTTGTTCATCTATTCCCTAGGAAAAATGCAGGGCTAGAAAGCACATTGCTTGGTAACTCCCCCCCTTTATATCAGATGAACACAAGGCACTTCAGGAAGTACTCATGTGGATAGCAACTCCTCTGCAATCAGCTTTGACTTTCTGAAAGTTTCTAAGTTGAAATGGGAGAGAAGGGGAACAGAAGACCAGGAGATGCACACAACATCTCCTGTGGATTCAGGAAAGTCTAATCTCAGTTTCTGCAGGAAATGACAGGAGGAGGCACCTGGCTCCCAGAACAGCTCAGCTTTCGCCCTATCACTGCTGCAAAAGGCCCCTGTGCACACTTCACCTGTAGAGACTCAAAACAACACCTAAACACTGCACAAAATGAAGTGATGAATCAGTGTTGTATGGTAGCCTGAACTTTTCATTTCATAAACAGCTGAACATCCTGAGTATGGGATACCATACTCTTCAAGGCTCAAACAAGTGAAAGAGATATAGCAGTTGTTCATATACACTAAAGACTGTCTTTAAATGCTTCATGGTTACATGGGCTTATTAATCACACAGGCAGATTGCCTTCATAGCGATGATTTTTAACCTTTCACAAATAAAAAACTATTCCAGTTTTCTAGAAACCAGTGGGAAAACATTAAGAAACTCTATATTTTTACTGCTACTTTGATGCTTCCTCCTAACTGCTAAGTAGAAGGAGAGAAGTTTGTGTACTAACTAAAAGCCAACTACCCTCTAAACCAGGGAGCTGTAGGCTTTCCTTTGCATAGCATAAGGACTTGGAATACAGCATCATGTCCTTTTGCAGCTAGAAGTAATAACAGACCCAAATTTCCAGTTACCTTTTTTTTAATCTCAGATGCTAGTCAGTGGATGGAAATTTCTACCCACTTCTGCAGTTCCTTCTCAGCTTCTCAAAGGGAAGCTCAGCATCTCCAATATTTACTGCCCTCAAGAGAGGTCTCTTGATGACTTTTGTTCCTTCCAATTATATTACCCACTGTGCTCCCCACATACATGCTAGAATATCAGTTAAAGCTGCATCTCTACTTTGCAGCTCTAAGCGGGTATCACACAGAGAAAGCCATATGTTGGCCCTTTCTCAGTAAACTCAGTTTAATGCTCTGCATCTTCCCCTTAAAATATTTTGAACAAAGATAATGTAAAAGACATTCAGGGATGTCTGACTGTAAAGTAGAAGCACAGAACACTATTCTGCTTCGTACCATGTGTGAAATCAACGTTACTCCAAATTGAAGATTTCTTTAATGAATATTTGCTGAGATGAGGGGAGAGTGGTAGAGTATATCACATTTGCCATCCCTTTGCAAGTGTTCTTCTAAAATAAATGTATAAACAGACTTCAAAATCTTGCAGCATTGCCTATGATCCAAATGTTGTTAAAAAGAAACAGGTAGAAGCAACGAATGAAAAAATATCTGGACATTTCATCTTTCAAGAAGTGATCTGACCTTTGAGTAATGTTACCCTTGTAACTTTTTCAGCTTTCAGCCACTAATAAGCCTATCTTCTCCATTTTCTTTAAGAAACTGTGTTCTTGTATATTTGAAGTTATTGTATGAAAGCTACCACGAGTAACAGATAGTATTGTTTTTCTTCTAACTAGAGAAACAAAACCTTGGTGAACATAAATAATACAAACACAATGGGCTGATGTGTTCTTTGTCTTGTTTGTGCACGTTTTGTTTTTGTTATTTAATCTCAGTTGTGCTACTAAGAGTAGAATGAAATTTGAAGATTTACTCCAAAAATATATTGAGAATTTTTAGTTTGAGGAAGAAAAAAATATCAAAAGAAAGCCAGAGTACAATTATGATGTAATATGATACAATACATTGTAGATTACATAATCAGGAAGTGGAGCTATGCACAGCATTTGATACTAGCAATCAGACCTGCTCACATGCCCTATACTTGGGAAACAACTTTCAGGAAAACCTGGGATTAAAATTCACTGAGAAAACAGTTGCCGCATGCCCCATCCATTTCTTGCTTTTAGCTAGACCACAGGCAAGTCTATTGCAGTGACTTTTAATGCATTTGAACCAGACAGCAAACTGCCAGCTAAAATGAGAGGAGATTACCTTTTGGCAACTGCCTTCTCCATGTCCTAAACAGAATGACCTTCAACCAGAACAGTAGTGAAAAATCACAGCAGTCTAATCTTAAATGTGAACCCTGTGGTGAAAGAGCAGTGGTTCATATAAGAAGAATACACAAATGCTTTGAGAATCATCATCAGATTAAATTATACCACAGTGTTCATAGAGAGCAGCTATTATACAAATAAATGCTACAGGAAAAAAAAAATAGTGTCAGAAGCAGGCTAATGGGCTTCCCAATTTCTTCCAGACTCATGACAATATTGTGTTTCTTCTTCAGCTTTGCAATACAGACCATGATCCGCAGATTTTCATCTGCCCTAATTACAAAAATACAGACACTGGCTGCTGCTTAAAAGTCATTACTTCAGTTTCTTTATGTTACCTTTGCTCCTCCCTCCCGTGGCCACCCATAACTCTCCCATAGCACAAAACAAACAATCCAAATCAAAGTAATCTATATAACATTCTTTCCAGTTCGCTTAAGAGTTTGCTACAGGCCACAGTTACTCAAATCATCCTGATTATTGCCTTGTTGTCATCAGTTGTTTCAGAGCAGTAGAAATTTCTTGGATGCCTCTGCCGAGCTCCCCCTCCAAAAAAGGCTCTTCCCCCATTCCTCAAAGTGAGGTGAAGACCAGAGACGCCAGACTAAAGCCCTTCAGAATTGCTCTCTGAGCACTTAATACCAATGACCACTATCCTTTCCCAGAAGGTCTGCTGTGTTCCCTGCATAAAAGCTTTATCTGGCAGACCTAGTCTTCATGGGCCAAGCCTTGATCCTAAAACTGAATTGCTGGGGGCAGCCATCAAAACCCTTCATGTTACAATGCCAGATCCCAAATTAAATGAACCCTGCAACTGAGGAGAATTCGATTTACCAATGTAGAGCAAAAAAACAGGGCTGCATCCCAAAGTATCCCATTGGTCATCCTGCAGAAAATATCACTCCAAAGCTTAACTTAAACAGCCCAATAACAACCCAATTAGGAATGAAAGAACACAGTAAATCATTAAAATACTTAAGATGCCACAAAAAATAATATAAATAATAACTTGTTTGGTTTAGTGATAAGACATGTTGACAGAAATAATACCATAAAAGATGAGTAGCATCTTTCCAGTGATTTTAAATGCCTGTGTTTTTTTCTTTTTTTTCTTTTTTCTTTTTTTTGCAGGCCTTCTATCTCTGCTCTATGAAATATGATCTTTTGTGTTTCTACAGAACATAATTTACTCCAAGTGACTCAGCATAGAAGATTAAAGTTGAGAGCAGCCTGGCATGAGGTGCCACAGGAAGCCACCATGATCAGCTTGCAGTGCAAGTGCTGCACTTCCAGTCTCCTCCCCTCGAATTTCACCTGCCACTGCTACAACACACAGTGCTGAGGTGTGTTGACCCTTCCTGCCTAGACAAGGTGGTCAGAAATCTGGCTAAGGTAGCTGAAACAAAGCTTCCTACCACAGTACAAAGCAGCACTGTGAATGAAACAAGTGGGGAAAATGCTGATGCAATTCATTTCAAAGAACTTCCACAGAGTGCCACAAACCTGTGCCTATCAAGCTGCTTTTCAACATTACAAAACAATGCTCTGTGTTTTGCTCCTGCATTGCAAGTAACAGAGCATGGCTACTTATCTCCACACCATCAAGCATTTTTGACTTAGTGGCATATCATCATCTACTTGACACTTGATCAGATGCCATGCTGATTATACACTTGAGATGAAAGCTCCTTCTGTGAGACTGCTGGTTTCTTTAATGCAGGTCACTATATCATGGTCAGTTGACATATGTCAACCGATCAGTCTGATCCACTAGGTACACAATCTTTCTGGCATTCAGAACAGCCTGTGCCCAGGAGCTGCTGAATGCTTGGAGGAGATCAAGTTTGAATATGGTCAGAAAAGCATCAAATAGGAGGAAAAGTTGCTATTTGATCCACACAAATGGGAAATGTGAATTTCAGTCTCTCTCAGACCCAGCTGGATTCAAAACAGCAACCTGGCATCAGACAAATCCTTTAGCTGCATAATTATGGCACTATAGGGCTCACTCTACACAAAGTTATGGAACTATATTATTTTTAGAACAAAGAAGTACTGCAAAAACTTTGCAACTACATAATATTCTCCACAAAATTACCTCTCAGTATTTATTTCTTTTGAAAAAAATTACACATTTTTCTTTATTACAAAGGACTAAATCTTTGTATCCACTCAGCTTCAGTTAAACTCCCCAGTGTAGTAACAGATAAAGGATGTTCAGAAATTAAAATATGTGACTTGTATAAATACATAATGAAACAATTGGCAAAACATTACAAAAAATATCCCTACTGATGGAATAAAGAATTTGAGTCCCTTTAATAAAACCAAACATTTGGTTTCTACAGAAGAGAACGATCCTAAGAGGCTTAACAGCATTAAGAGAACAGAATGAACTACTGTAAACTTAATTTCCTTTAAAAAAAAAAGTTAATCCTGCAACATCCATTTATATTTTTCTGACTCAGAGGCACTACTATGATTCACTTTCATTCCCATCTCCCTTTGTGTAAATGGGGTTTAGATGTGCCTATGAGACTGTTGATTTATCAATCCCTACATTACATATTTTTCATTGCTACAGATCAGTCCCTTAAAATCTTTGTGACGATGATTCTGAGCTGGGAAAAGTCTATTTTTTTCCTTCTTGGAAAAGCAAAAGAAACCATATGGCTAAGCTTACCATAGTTGTTCCAAAAAAGCACTGGAGAATTTGTAAAGTTTTTTTTTTGTAATTGTCAAAGAGTTGTCAAATTCATTTTTCAGAGCTGTGGTTGAAAATATTTACTAGCTTTTCCAAGGACACTTCAACTGAGCAGTGATCTTGGCTTCATTTTTCTTTTTTGGCTCAGAAACACCCACAGCCTACCAACTGTCAATCTTTTTGGTTTCCACTGTCAGAAATCACAACTAGCGATCATGTTTTTTGTCATATTTCAAAGCAAGAAATATTACAAGATGGTTATTCAAATCTGGTATCTGGCAACAGGCTTCAAAGAGACAAAATATTTTTTGTATTGTTAAATTCACTGCCACTCTTCACTTTCAGTTCAGCTGTGATAAATATCCAATTTGTCCACAGCAGGAATTGAAAGCACAAGTTAAAAAATTCCCAACTTGCTCCATCTTAACTTACCCAGATAGACTCAGAAATTAATCATATTTAGGTACAAACCAATTAGAGTGTTCACAATAGTTTAAGATATAACAAAAGATATTTGCAAATGTCACAATGCCTTTTGGAAAATAAAATATATTCAGTAAAACAATTTATCTGAAAGTAAATTTAAAGAAGTCATTATCAACAAACAGGAGCTCTGTTACTACCATCTGACAGCTGTGCTCCATCCAAGCCCTGTTCTCATACATCACTGAGAAATCTTCCTCTTGCACCATAGCTCAGCAGATTCAAATATTGAGACACAGTGTTTGACCAAAGAAATAGCATGGACCAAGCACCAGAGGTAGCCGAAGGGGGTCACTCTTTGAGCTGCACCCAAGGGAATTCTGAATACATGGGAGCTCAATAGGCCGGGGAGGTCTTCTGACATTTGGGAAGCTATAAACTGTATGAATAGCTGACACTTTCCTGAATGTCTGCCCTGATTAGATAGACAGCAGAACCACTACTGCTTTGTTAACTACCAAACATTAGCTAGGTTTGATCAGGTTGAATATAAGAAAAAAAAGTTATAATAAGGTTGGTGAAGCACTAGTACAGGATGCCCAGAGAGACTGTGAATGCCCCATCCCTGAAGACATTAAAGTTCAGGCTAAAGAAGACTGAGCAACCTGATCTAGCCGTATCTGTCTCTGTTCACTGCAAGGGAGATGGACTAGGTGACCTTTAAAGGTCCTTTCCAAATCAAACTGCTTTATTAACTCACCACCTCACAAAGTAGACTGGAAATACCTCATCGTACAGGTCTTTTTCCCAACCTGTGCAGAACAAGATGCCCTATTTTATGCAAGCACAAATTCCTCCATTTCACTCAAAGCCACTGTGTGCATCTGAGCAATACATAGATCCTGAGTTCCTCCATGAGGAGCTCAGAAAAACAAGTCACAAAAGAAACAAATGTACTCTTCGGGGAAGCCATATTTGAATGTAAGGATCTAGGGTCATTAAAAATTGCTTGCTCAAGACAAGTGCAACAATGCCCGAAAACACAGGATAGGTTACTATAAACTTAAAAAAAATACTTTATTTGTATCAGCAAGGCATCATTGCACACAGCATGGTGTTCAGCATGGTCCATTAGGAATCTCCCTTGAGGCCGTGCATCTAGGGACAAACGCTCAGGAGATAAACAGCTCTACCTGATGGCAGAGTTGACATAAGCTCATTTACACAGTAAGCATAGCACAATAGGATGCAATGTTTCTGTCCCAACTTTGGGACAAAGAGTGCAGACAGATAGAGCGGCTAATACTGTTTATTTGTGTGACAACCCATTTCCAAGGGGTAGCTCAAAGGCAGAGCAGGAGCATCTCCCCATCCCCACAGCTCTCATAGGTGACCTTTTCTCAGCACCTGTGAGCACACCAGCATCATAGAGCCACAGAGCTTTTGTTTCTTGCTGTGCACATTTGAGATGGGCTGTCTCTGCTGCCCATCCAACAGCATCCACTGCACTGAACTACATAGACCTGGCTAACCCAAAGGCTCCTAGTGAAGCTGTGCTGATACTTTCTGCTTCATGAGCCAGAGCATGTCTCTAAGGCACATACACAATTAATTAGCACCTCTGCATAGGCTGAGTAGGGCATCACCAGATCCCTGTATGACAAACCCTGGGACATGCAGCAGCAATAGCTCTTACACAACACAGCATGCATTGAAATCAACATTTATTCTCTTAAACTTCAGAGCTGGATTTCAAAGGACATCACCACAGCAAACCAAAGGTCACCATTTGCTAGCTTATCCAGTTCTGTGAGGAAAACATTTTGCAATACATCTAGCTCTTATCTTATAATTTCACTTCTTCCCCTTCTCTTATCTTACAGTAAAAGTCCTAAAACGTGGATCATTCCAACATTTTCACAGCTAGCATGAGAGAAAGGGAAAAGAAGTGAGGCTTATCACCCTGTAAGTAACAGATTCTGGCTTTTGACTTCTATGCTTCTACAACAGGTGCCAGAAAAACAAGAAAAAAGATTTTGATATGAAATATTTCAGAAGGTAGTGAGGCAATCTAAGTAAAACCTGAAAACAAAGCAAAATAAACTGTATTCATAAATGGGGGAATACACTGTAAGACAAAATCCTCATACAGCAAGAGATACTGCTGTGTAATATTTGAGAAATGTAAAAATATTTTACTTCTTACACACACTCACATTATTAGAGAGCTTAGTTTTTATATTTCCTGGAATCAAACTAAAACACATTTTGGAAATAGTAACCTTTTTTCCTAACTTCCACAATGACCTCCAGCCTCTCCCAAAACTTATTTCTATCCACTTAGGAGAGCTTCCTTCAAATGCACCACTTGAACATAGGTGTGAAAGAACATGCCATAATCTGCTACCCAGTTCTTCATACCACGTTTGTTGGGAGAAAAATTCATCATGCAGGGAGATCAGAAGCTGCTGGTGCCTAGCAGAGTCCTGGACTGTAAATCTGGGTAATAATTCAGCTTCTCTATATCTTCCCTCAAATTTCTCAGCTCAAGTTTTGCGGTTCATTTTATTTTGTGTTTTAGTGAAGCTGTGAATAAACTAGTTGGAATGATGTTATGATGATAACCTGCAACTGTATGAGCAGATCACAGACATCCTCTGGGAAGTTTCACCAAGCAGCAAGTCAGATCACATCTGTGCCTGTGCTCATCAATAGGGAAAATATACAGATATTTCTGGGGTGCAAAAACTTCATCTTCCAATTTAGAGGAAGTCAAAGGTAGGTGTGGAGATCCAATTTAGCTGCCAACCTACCTCTGGCCAAGACAAGGATCTACAAATCTGAGCTTCATTTTAGTATGGTTCCTTCAAATATTTGCTTCTCAGAGAGAAAAAAAGTGAAGTTTTGCTAACAACTCTGCTTCTGAGTTCCACTTTTCCTCAGACAGTGCTGCAGAGGCATTGCAGAGGAAGTAGTGGATGCAAGATTGCACAACCATCACAGTTAATGATCAGGAGCATAGTGGCATTTGGCTTTGCATTACACTTCTGATAAGTTACCTCCAGACCCCAAATTCTGTCTCTGCCTCTTTACTCTCCGCCAAAGATTTGCACACAGTCCTCTTCCTGCCTTTACTCCACAACTGATATTTCATAACACCTCTCAGCACTGTGCCCTTGTAGCCACCAGAGTGACTTCAGAGACAAACTTGACAAAAAATTCCTTACTGCAACTGAAGTTTCAGAAGTGCTGTGTCTGCTGCATTCCGGGGAAGCTGTGGAAGCAGCATGCTCACAAAATGGTAGCCCATTAGTTCTAAGTCCTGGTTTATTTTTAAATTCCCCTTTAACTGATTTACTTACAGCAGAGAACCTGAGATGACCACTGACTAACCACAAGGGGTTTGAAAAACTCAGTTTACTCATGTTTAATATTTCATATCTATTTAATCAGTTATAAAATTATAACATCATTTCCTCCATGACAAGTGAAAAAATTCCTAGGTCTCCTGAAAGTCACATA
The DNA here is from genome assembly GCF_038088225.1 of Cyrtonyx montezumae. Classification (NCBI taxonomy): domain Eukaryota; kingdom Metazoa; phylum Chordata; class Aves; order Galliformes; family Odontophoridae; genus Cyrtonyx; species Cyrtonyx montezumae. The sequence goes on along the minus strand of NW_027072078.1, from coordinate 8,767,547 downwards.
AAAGCTTAATAAGGATACTTCCCAAACACCCACCTGCCTTCATATAAATATTTCAAACAGCCAGAACAGAGGAAAGCATGATGCTGCCCTGGTTTGATTTAAACATGACTTTATAAAGATAATAAGCCAGTGATAACACTGCCTGGGTTAACAGGTTCTTGCTTTCTGAACTGACACACCAGTTAAGTGTATTAGCCCATACTAAGAAGAGATCTTGAGAGTCCCTCACGCCACCACTGAAGAATCTGTTTTTCTTTAATTATCATCTTATATGTTTCCACTTATGGTTAAGCTGTAGGTTAAACAAGAAGACACAAATCCCTTGACTAACTCAGAGATACTTCACTTTCTGTATCCTAAAAGCCTGGCTGTAAGAACTTCAATCAGCAATTTTGCCATATTGAGTTACTAACATTAAAATATGAAACTCTACCAGCATATCAGTTCTAGCTCAGGACTCCCGCAGGACCCTTGCAATCTAGAAGCATTTCTAAATTTACATTTACACAGATAAATTTTCCATAATGGAGAGTTAAGCTGAAGTTAACCTCAACTTTGTTGTCTTTCCTAGAAGATTAATTTTGTAAATTAAAATTACATTTTTACTTATTTTTATTCATTTTGTAAAACTGTAATTTCAGCCTACTTTAGACTGCTCATAAAGGAGAAGAAAACCCATACATCTTCCTGGGCTATAGATTTTTGTATTTCTTTGCATCAAAGAACGCCTAAATTCTTGAGCCTAGAAAATCTGAAATGAAGATTAAAAAATAGAAGTGCCCTTAGCAAACAATACTGTGAAGAGTTTCATATGTTGCTTTTTTTGTTTCTGTTCATTTTCAAACATTTTTTTCTAAAGGAAGAAAAAAATGCCAATTAACACACAGAAAACCTAATCTTTTAAACTCTTAAGCCACTAATAAGCTATAAAATACAAAGGTAAAACATATAAAGAAAAAATACCTCTAGTTGGATAGAAGAACAAAGATCCAGTCCACATCACCATAAAACACTGCTCTTCACAGCTGTAAGGGCTTTGTGGGTCTCTCATTTATAGCCTCTGAGCCCTCACTGCTCCCATGTTGACCACTCACACCTGGTTCCCTCACTGGAAACCAGCAACAACAGTCTGCCCACAGGTGCAGGTGATTTCTTGTTTGGGCTTTGTGTGTTCTCTAAAGAAGCATGAAGGCGTTAATGATGGCATCTGCGGAATGAAGACAAATGAGAAAGAAACTTAAAGCTGTTACAAGGATTTTGTAATGTTCTCCACAAGTAGCATACACAAAGATAAAATGACGGCGTGTAGGGTAAATAACTCCTAATGACGATACTCCACCAGGGAATAGTATAGAAGATGGTATATTTTAAGTAGTTCTATATAAACAGTTATACAGGTAATACAAAAGAGAAGATGGCTCACCTTTAAGATGACAAGGCTCGCAGAGGACTCCACATGGGAGGGATCTCCAAGAAGAGATCCTTCCCTGGTGGTGGTCAGCCCTTAAATGGGGTTTGAGAGAGGAGGAACTAGGCTCCACCCCTTCCACCCACACAGGTATATCACCTTCACCTGTGCCCCCATGGCTGACTTGGTGCTCACCTCAGGTGACCAATCAGTGGTTCAGGCCGTGATTCAGCAGTTCCCATACACTCCACCCCTTCACGACATGAACCACTGATCAAGTAACCATAAGGTGAGTTCCCCTTGATACAGAGACCCAATACATCGCGACGCTTACATAATTGCCCGTCGCAACGCATGCTGATGTAATCTGATATGAGTGATGATCGGCGCATCCGTCGAACTCTTCTTTGGGCCAGTGCTCGGTGGTATCTACTGGAAGCATGTAATCATACAGTGCAGGTCCATCTTACGTGTCTTCAGTCCCGGTTAGACCATCACCAGATGCTCCACATGGTCTTATAACAACTCTGGAACACTGCAGTATTGTTTTGATTCCTTCTGGTGATTCATAGACTTATGGGGAGTAATACAAGTGTTTTAGAGGTACCAAGAGGGGAAGATCCGCTTTCCAGGGCAAGATACAGGCCGTATTCCTGTCTTGGGTTAACACTTCAGCTTGTACAGGGGCACGCCCTGGTCGCCTGTACCAAACCCTTTGACCCGATGTCTGTGGCTGTACGACTATATCAGGCACCAAAGGGGGTGTCCTGATCTGCCACAGAGACATGATAGGGGTCCCCTTAGCAATGAAGACTGGAGTGTTAACCATTATTTCAGTAGGCCATGTACCTATAACCGGAGGAGCTACCGAACCCCCCACCTCCAATAATCTCCCCCAAGGTGCAAGTAGGCCGCACCATCGTGGTCCTACCTGCACCTTCCAGGGCCATTTTATTCTATTGGTACCTGGTTCTAGGTCCTCAGGGGCAGGGAGCAGAAGGTTGTTCTCATTGCCAATCTGAGGTTTCACTTCATTATCGGTGCCCGTAATTTGGATCCTAAGTGGGGAGGCCCATATTGTTTGTAACATTTTCAAGGCACTGGGTCTGCCATCTCTAGGTCTTTTATTCAGGTCCCGCAGGGTCTCATGGAGTCTCTTTGTCCACCCCTGCAGGGACTGAGAGTCTGTCTTCAGGGCAGCCTTGAGAATACCATTGTAACGTTCGATAAGGCCTGCCCCCGTTGGATTATATGGCAGGTGGAATCGCCACTCAATATTATTTTCTTCTGCCCAGCGTTGTATCACTGCACCCGTGAAATGACTTCCTTGGTCACTCTCGATGACTTGCGGTGTCCCGTAGGCAGCCATCAACCTTGTGAGTGCCTTTATAGTGTATGCCTGGTTGGCTTTTGGTACTGGATAGGCCTGCATTAGCCCACTCGCGGTGTCGACACAGGTTAGGGCATATCTCGCCCCCTCAGACCGAGGGAGAGGCCCAATATAATCAACCTGCCACCTCTGTAGAGGATTGTGTCCTCTAGCAAGATGGGCTGTAGTTTCAGTTTCTCAATACGGTCTCGTAATAACTGATTTTCAGTTTCCATATTAACATTTGCAACATCTAACTTGAGTATGGCCATTACTAATGGCCAGGCTACTGCAGAGGCAGCTAACCGCCGCTCCTTGGTAACAAGTATGTCTTTATCTAATCCTACGAAGTAGTCAGTCAAATAAGATGGAGAAGGAGCGGCAGTCCCTGGAACCCGCATGGGTCCCCATTTCTCAATAACGGATGCCAATCCATAGTAGGGTGACCCCATGAATCCTGGAATTAGACCAGGGATTGTCTGTTCTAGGGGGGTAACGTTCTCCCCCTTGGCCCATTTAAACATACTCCAAATAAAGGACATTATGGATTTAGTTAGAGCTGCCTGGCTCGCCAAATGTAGGGTAAATAACTCCTAATGACGATACTCCACCAGGGAATAGTATAGAAGATGGTATATTTTAAGTAGTTCTATATAAACAGTTATACAAAAGAGAAGATGGCTCACCTTTAAGATGACAAGGCTCGCAGAGGACTCCACATGGGAGGGATCTCCAAGAAGAGATCCTTCCCTGGTGGTGGTCAGCCCTTAAATGGGGTTTGAGAGAGGAGGAACTAGGCTCCACCCCTTCCACCCACACAGGTATATCACCTTCACCTGTGCCCCCATGGCTGACTTGGTGCTCACCTCAGGTGACCAATCAGTGGTTCAGGCCGTGATTCAGCAGTTCCCATACACGGCGTGGTTCTAATCTTTAAAGAAGAGAAAATCAAAACTCCTAAATTCAGACAGAATCTTAAAGGAATATGTTAAGCTACCAGCAGTTAAAACAAAGCATGTACTCTCCTGGAAAGCGCTTTAGAACAGTAAGAAAAAGAGAACTGAAAGGGTTCAGTGAAGACTACAAAATTTAAAAAAGGGAAAGACTTCATAAAAAGCCAGGTTTTTCAAACACTATTCCAAAAAAATCTGTTTTCAAACATAACATCCCCTGGAAGTTTTAGTGGTGGTCAGGACAAGTATCAAGCTGAAGAAAAATTAACACAGCTGAAACTTGTGTGTTGGGGGTTTAGATCATTTGCCACTCACCCACTATCCTACATTTTTTGCTGAAATTGATCTATGTTTGCACCAGAATATTTTATTTTTTAATTTTTGATTTTGATTTTGATTCATCAGATATTTTTAAAACTTGAAGAAGACACATTTCTTTTGAAATTCATTTGCTCTTGGCACATCTACTGAAGAACTTACAATGAAAAATAAATGAATAAAATACAGCATAACGCAGTGTTTTGGACTCATTTCAGCAGTTCTCCCATCGATCCCAGGGTGCAGTCCCCAGGCTGAGGCACACACTGCACCACACTAACGTGCGGGGAACTTTCGTCACTCGGAACAGTGCTTCCATCACATACAGAGAATTTCATTTTGTCTTAGAGGTGACACTGCTGTATCAGCCTCCAGAGAAGATAAAACTTATCAGCTCGGTGTCAGCAAGTTGATAAAGAAGGGCACAGCACTGTTCCAGCATGAGCCCAGCACTAAGGCGGGCTAAGCAGTGCAGTCATGTTCTTCAGTGGTTCATGACAGCAAAGAGAAACTTAATGGGATGAATGTGAAGGAATAATTAGAATAAATGCCAGTGTTTCATATAGAAAGCAAGTGGCTAAACAGCTTGGGTGAAACAGGAAAGTGGGCAGAGTAGGGAGATTGTTCTGCAAAGCAGGGCTGGATTTTAGGTTAAACTTGTGACTTCACTGTCAGCTCAAATGTTGGCATCTCTGCACATCAGCAGGTCTTACAGGAAGAAAAACCACACACATTCCACTCACAGGATTTGATCTTTTTCAGAATGAGATTGTTTTCTGATCTCCTGAGCAAAACTTCTTTTAATTAAGCATTTCCCATTAGAGCATGACACCCCAGTTACTCCTACACATATACTAAACTTCACGCTGATACATCTTCAAGCTTTAGCAGGATAAGTGTAATCACCTATGAAAGCTTGCACACGGTAATGGAGAAGGAAAGGTTTTTATCCTTCCATACTTAACTGAACTACTATGTCTTGGAAGTGATTTTCCACTGGTGGCAAGTGAACTGAAGCACAGGAATACCACCTGGACTCAAATCACATCAAGCAGTACAGCGTTTACAGAAATTTAAGAGGAGAACTGGCACAAATGGCTCTGTACCTCCTACTGCAGGAGCCATTGTTCATGGGACAGCCCAAAGGGACCACTGGGAAAGGAGTGAGTTCAACAGACTGCCTCGTGGAGCAGCCTGATCAGGAGTAAGAGCTGAGCTTCAAATGCAAGCTTGGAGATATGCTAGCCAACCAGGGGTGGCAGATTCCCACCATATAACTTGGCAGGAGGAATGAAGGTTCAGACTACTCAAGGGAGACTCCAGGAGAAACCAGGACACTCGTGGTATGGGAGGTGAGTGTGAGAATTTTGATGCTCACATGTCTCAGGGAGCCTCATAGAAGAAATACAAGAGTTGGATTTGTGCAAGAGCCTGGAGCAGAGCTTGTGTGCGGCTGGAGAGGAAGAAAATGAAACACAGCCGCACACCAAAAATAGGTTCTGAAGTGTCTGGCCACGGTTCAGCTGGGACTAAAAGGAAGACCTAACTAGCAAAGTATCTTCTGTACCATTTTTCTCCCAGTGGTCTTCTCATAGAGAGTGTATGATGAATGTAAATTACCATAAGCCAAGAAGTTAACAAACCCTCGTGCAGTTTGAGGGCTGCCCATAAAAATAGCGGGCCAAACTTCAGTATAAATGAATGCTTTGGTAGACTTCTTCATTCTTAGCCAACAGAAAATATTTGGCTGCTCTTTCTGGCAGTGAGGGTTGGGCAGTGTCAGCTGCTGTTCAGATAAGATAGCTACTAACAGATGTCACCATCAAACAACACACTGAAATCTGCCCAGAGATGCCTGTGCAGACAACATTCATTAGACAGAAAAGGGGAATTTCTTTGCTGTAAGAGAGGAAGGGAAAGCACATCATTTTTACACATCTGAAGGGAAACAGCTCTAGGCTGGCTGCTTCCTCATCTCCAAATGCAGTGGCAGGGTTGCTGTCCTGTTCTGGCAGCACAGAGGAGTGTTTGGTGACTATAAATATCTGCCATTCCTTTGGCATCAGTATGTCAAAAGTAGCTACCTGACAACATTTTGAAAATAATAGATTGTGTTGCATATTTGCCATGTTTTAAAGTGGATTAGAAAATATTTGGGAAACCAAATATGAATCAAGAGACTGAAGTCAAGCCCAGTGCTTGTTAATTACAATTTTAATACCATTTGACACCTTGAAACAAAGGTGAAACTGCATTCAAAACACTTCTGATTTATTTATTTATTTTTTTTGCCACTTGTATGAATCTAAATAAAACTAGTGACATGTGTCCACGTATTTGAGGAAGAAATTACTCCTTACATTTTGATGCCTGGCACAGGTAATATACAGGCACTCATTTTAATGGCTAAGTTTATGCAGCTAATTCCTCATATTCAGCATCAACTGTACAATAATCCTTTTGATAAATGAGTAAAGAGGCAAGGTGCTGCTGAGCATAAAATGCATTATTGCATTGTACAGATCTAGGGCACATAGATGAGTGAGGATTAATAGTTGCAATTAGAAACGTAAGAGCAGACTGTAGATTGTGAAAATAATTAGCAGATTCTGAAAAGAATTTTCAGCCCTACAAAAATGTTTTAGTGCAGGACACATTTCAAATGGAAACAATAAAAGAAACTCAGTTATGCTCTTCTCGTAATGATACATTTGGGATTGTTAGGACAGAGTTTGAAAGCTTGCTGGCTCCTTAACAAAGATGGCTCAAAGTCTTCAGGCAGCCGAACAGCACAGCCCAGGCCTCCATTTGTCAGGAGCACTTGGTTGTAGCAGAGACTCCATAGAATTAGACCTACGGGAAGGTGGAGAAATTGGCAAAGAGAGGAGCTCAGAGTCAGCCAAATGTACAGGCCGCACTGAAGCAGCCTGGCAAGAAGCAGTGCTGGCAGAGGCTGAGCGGCACGTAGTGGAGCTGCATGTGTCCCTGTTGGGGTGCTACCACAGCCCTTGTGCTGCTGTCCTTTACCAATCAGCCACTCTGCGGTGGGCTGTTTCTGGGACTGAAATAACTAAAACACCATTAGAAAGGTCGTGAGTCATGCTCGCTCAGCAGCAGAAAACAAGACTAACATGTCTTTCTTCTCTCTGTATGAAGGCAATATGTGCCTGGAGTTTGCAATCTCTTAAGAATCTGCACTTCACAGTCTGTCTTTCCAGAAAGCTGCCCTCTCATGGCTCTCTTCACAGTTTCTGGAAGACAGAAATATTAAAGGAATCCTGAAAAACCCAGTTAGGAGCATCTAGGCTGGGTTTCAAATGACTCTAATGGTAAAATAATGGCTAATTGTCAGGTTTCATTCAGGTAAACCTTGCTTTTGGCCAGACTACATCCCCTCCAGCTACAGATGGAGAGGGGGTGCCTTCATAGAGTTTGCAACTCTCTAGCTCAGTGATGAATAAAAAATTCTGACAGGAGAGAACCATATAACGATCAAGAATAATGCAACAGTAACAATACATCTCCAATCAATAAGAACACTCTCTTTGAAAGAGCATATTCCTTATTTGATATAGATCAGGTTGCTTGTGCAGAAGAGGGGAGTTAACAGTTTTCAGTCTGGTGTAGGAGAAAGACTAAATGATGATGTGAAATTACCTGGAACACTTAATCACAGGGATCAAAAGGGTGTGTGTTTTTTTGTAAGTACAGCTTTAAAAATTGTATTATTCCAATATAATTCCCATTGTTGCTGTCAGTGTGAAGTGTCTAAGTGCCTAATATATCTAACACAGATGTGCCAAAGGGCTACAATTAAATCAATCTGAACTCATCTTCTGGTACCAATCAACTTTTTCTTCTCTTAATGAACAGACACATGCTGTTTTATATAGACTCTGATTGACTGGTTGATATGAAAACATAATGTGGCAGGAGCTGGTGAAAAATGTTCGTTATTCTCGCTGTTTGGAACTACAATAGAAGTGAGTAATTGCTTCTGACTGGGGCAGCCCCTCTCGTGCTGGCTGACGAGTGTGTCACTGGCACAGAGGCTTTGTGACAGAATGGTAACTCATTTGTAAGACCTCCAAACAGGTTGAAGCAACTTCAGTTTACTTTACTTTACATAGAAAACCTTGCTTTGAATCATTATTTTTCCTTTACCTGGTCCACAGATGTCATTCTCACATCCTCTATAGATTTCAAAGGAGCCCTAATTCAATATTATGGCTCAGAAAATTGAGCAAGAGAGAGGCAAAACAAATTTTTTGGCACTTTTAGATAACAGAGCCAAAATAACACCCCAGCTGAAGAGTTCTTGTCCATCAGAATTGGTACATAATTCAGGAAACGCACAGAATTGTAGGAGATCGAAGGGAGCTCTGGAGATCACTGCGTCCAACCTCCGCTTGGAGATGAAATCCAGAGCAAGTTGTCCCATCACTTTTCCAGGGACAGATGTGAGGCTGACTGGCCTATAGTTTCCCCAGTTGTCCTCGCCCTTTTTGAAGGCTGGTTGGACACTGGTTATCCTCCAGTCTTCAGGGACATCCCCTGTTGTCCAGGATCTTTCAAAGATGATAGTGAGAGGTTTGGCTATCACTTCTGCCCCCTCCCCCAGCACACGTGGGTGCATCCTCTCAGGGCCCATGGATTTGTGTCACATTCAAACTGAAGTCAGCTTGTTGGTCTTAATGCTAAGAAAACATTCTGAGCCTAAATACACTGCATCTGAAATGAAACCTGATGCTAGGATCAGGTGAGGAAGAAACTTCTCATGTGAAGAAAAGATCTCCTCAAATACTTCTGTGCTCTGTAGAGACAGAAGTGACGTTACCCTTCTGGTCTACAGTCTTTGTGGTCTCTGAGGCCTTGCCAAATCCCTTCTGCTTCTTCATTGCTCTCAAATAACAGAATACTTTGGTAGAAGGCTGTTAGCCTAAGAGAAAAAGGCATCTACATCAAAACACTACATACTGTTTAGAAAATAGTAAGAAAACACATTACTGTTGAAGCAAATGGAGACCATGAACTGTTTTGAATGCAATACTTGTTCCAGAGGGAAGGGAGCAAACAATTTAATTATGGTTCCCAAGAGCAAAATGATACTACACCAAAATTCATTCTTTGAAAGTAGCTGTGACTTTTAGTTACTTTTAAAATTAACATCTCAAAGAGCAGATGCTGTGAAAAATGAATGGATACTGATTTGGTCTGAATACAAAGGCTCTTGTTTCCAGTGCAGATGCCTTGGTGCCACAATGCCTGGGCTCAGAACACTTGTGGGACTGCAGCAGATGCTGAAGTGGTGATTTCTGCGCCCCAAGGGCAGAATTTGTTCCCCATGTACCCAGACAGGGCTACGGAGAGCAGACACTGGGTGTCTTCTCTAAACTAAGTTAAAGACTGAAAAATGACAACGTTGACAAACATCCCTTTTCATCATGAAGAAGAGTGAAGAAAAAACACGGAAATCAAATTGTTTGGGCATGCACATTTTTGTTGCAAGTACTCAACTTGCTCTTCTTGAACAAATATAATAAACTTTCCTCGAGGAAAGCGCTCAAAACAAGTGCCAGAATCAAATTATAAACTTGTGTCTTTCGTAAAGTGATAAAAAAATCTGGCTTACAATTGTCATTTGACAACCAGTGGTTCCCATAAAGGTTTATTTTATAGCACGTAGCAATGACAGAATTGCATTAAATTTCTCGGTAGATAATCATAGCTTTAAATTAGTTTAAAAATATTGCTGTGCTCTTTAGTGGTCTTTGCACGTTTAACTGCAATTTTTATGTGTTGACTTATTTTTAATCTATTTTTATTTGTTGGTGGGGACTGCCAAAGTTTGTGTAGATATTTAAGCCCAAGACAGCGTCTTAGCTTAGCCATCTGTGAAAACAAAAACCTGGTAAAAATATAGCTTTGAATAAACGAAGCTCTGAGGGAATTTCATACGCAATATAAATAATTGCAGCTATAGCTTGTTGCTATGCAGTTAAGAAAAACATATCCTTGCTGAAGAGACACTTTTTAAAAAGGTTTCACTTTTAAACATGAAGACAATGAAACATTAATATTTTTCCATCTTCCATTTTAAGTACGCATGTGAGATAGATTCCTTGCTGTCTGTTTTGATAGAAACAAATTTAGAGGCTCTGGAGAGGCAGCAGCTGATGCTCACTAGCAACAGTGTTCTCTATGCACAGAGTCTCGGACAAAGGCCAATGGGGATCAACATCCAGATGCATTTTGGAAGGACCAAGCATGAGATCTTTCACTTTCAGGTGGGTAAAGGAGAGCTGTAATCTGTCAGCTTTGAGGAGGTGGCACATGCTTCTTGAGCATGCAAGGAAACTCACTTTAAAATAAACGCATGGAAAAAACACTGTGTAAAGGTACAAAAAAGAATAGAAAGGAATAACAGTTCAGCAGCAGTTTCCTCTCTTTTTTCCCCTTTCAGCTCTCAAAAAAGGACAAATTTTGTTGTAGTCCTCTACTTGTACAGGAGGACTGACTCAAGAAGGTTGCCTTGCACAATTCACCAGGAGTATGTATTTAACAATGATCCTGAACCACTAACTCCAGCTCTGCAGAAAAGGAAGGCACAGGCTTCCTGGGCCCATTACTGCACCAGACACAGTACCCTGAAACTCCAGGCTCAATTTTCAAAAAATCAAATTAGGTTTGTGACAGCCGCCCTAAAGACACACAGCAGGGAACACCATGCTCCTGCTGCAGGGGGGCTGCATGGCTGTCTGCGGGGCCAGCAGCACCCATCCCTGGGACTATACAAAACGGGAAATGGCTCCTTTCCCACACACCACTTCCATTTTAAGCCTGAGAATGATGATCACCTGTGTGATAAATATATCAATGCAACAACTATTCTATACCTCTTTCTACTTTGTTTCTTGGAGTAACTTTCAGCCCTGATTTCTCCATTTTGAGCCCCCAAAGGCCTTTTCACCTCATCACTTTGGACAGACTGCACAGGGCTCCACATGGGTCCATGACCTCAGGGAGGTCAGAGCTCCCTGCCCACACACTTGGGTAGCACATATCATTTACGTATATTTGTAGAGAAAATAGTAAAACTCAGAAGATTTCTTCAGACCTCGGGAAAGCTCAACATTTTTTTTGCCTCCTGTTTGTCATGTTTTCCTGAGGAAAAAATGTTGGACTTTCTTGGCTGAAAGCTGTCATCTCCAATGAAAAGCTGATTATACAGTGGAAGTAAATAATAAAAGCATGATTCTGTCTGGCTGCCTTGGCTAAATTCATGAAAAACTCAGTTTGTGCTCAATAATTTCCTCATGAATAGCAGTGTTTTCTTAAGGAAATAGTTACAATTTGCCTTGGACCGAATTAGTGAAGATATAATCTGTCTTCACATTGAAGATGTCAAATTTGCATGCAAATAATTGTGGCATGAAAACCGGTGGTGTCACACAGCTTTAATGATGGTTTGCAGGAAAAACACCAAGCAAACAAACACCTGCTCTGCAGCTTCTGTGGGTTGCCAGCATATTATTATTGGTTCTGACCTTCTAATTGCCTCTTTATTTCTGCTTCTGGCTGCACGGTGAATAACAGGAATGCTCTTTCAACTCCTACGTGTCCGCCCGCGTTCCCCCCTTCATCCCATCTCCCTCAGAAAACAAATAAACTACCAATTTAATGACTAACTAGCTTGCACTCTCAGAAGAGTTTCCTGAGCTTTTGTAAAAACGGTGAGCTTTGAACATTTTTCAAACGGAAATCAGTATTTTGGCCTCTCTGTCTCTTAACTTTCTGTACATGCCGGCGAGGAGCATTTTAATCAGCGCGCTGCCTGCCGCGATGCTGAGGCCCCCTGCCTCTGTCCTGCTGCTGAGGGGCTGCTCTCGGGGCCGTGGGCTGCTGGCCGGGCACCGGGAGCTGCGTGGCTGCAGGTGGGAAGTGGGGGGAGTCTCCTGCGGCCAGCAGCAAGCCCTGAGGACGGCTCCAAGCCCTGCTACAGCCCTCCTGACGATCACCTGCACTGGGGCACTTCTCTGATGAGATTTTGGGAAGCGCTGCCGGAAAACAAACAGCATAACTGCAATTGTATGGGTGAGGTGGGGACGAGACAGGGGCTAACCACCTTGGTGGCAGTGGGTTGAGAACTCGAGGGCAGCTGCAGTGACTACCAACAGCCAGACGATGTCACCCTTGTCCCGCACAGAAGCAGACACGAGCTAATTTGTCAGACACACCAGAAAGGCTGAGATGCGGTTACGTCGTGCCCTGCTTTTTTTCTCTCAGAAAACATTATGGTAGCATGAATTCCTTCTATACCCCTGCTGGCGTCCCTCTCTCAGCACCATCACGGTCCCACTGCTCTATCTGCAGGCAGCACGGCCCCACACACTGGCTGTGCCATCAGAAGAGGTTGCAGAGATGGAAGATCTGCATCATCATTAAGACTCAGCAGCTACAGATAGTTCACATCCACATTTTCTGCAGAGAAACTATTGAGCTTTGTTCATTAATCTTGAAAGGCGTGAGCAAAAATACCATAGTTGGGCCTAGCTAAATTCTGACCTGGTATTTAGAACCAGTAACAAATGCAATGAAACAATGGCCTGAATTAACGCACCTGCCACAATGCAGCTGCTGTAACATAGTTTTAATTTTCACCTAAAATCTCCCAAATTCACAGAGCACATTTTGTTAGTACAGCAGGGTGTTGTGTATTGCTTTCTATCTGCCTACAGCTAGGCTTGATGTTCAGATCTCCAGTGTTTGCAACAGATGCAAACCCTCAGCAACACTCACTGGCAGGGAGGCAGCTTCATTTTCTGGGGAGTTAACTAACACAGCTTTCCTGTCAGAGCCCATGTGCCATGCACAACTAAAAGTTCCAGCCCAAGCCATTCAGGTACGTCTCATTTCTTAGTGCCTAGAAATTCCTCTCTTGTCCAGCTTTCAAGAAAATTGCCTGCAAATTTTGCCCTAGATTAGGCAGAATGGATATGAGATTTAGCACTGCAACAACCCCTCCAGATCAGAGGCACAGATAACACAGGCACTGCAGAGGTGCAAATAAAGCAAGCAAGCCTAGGAAGCACAGCCTCGCTCAGCCACGTAAACATGCCTTTCATTAATAGCTGTTTATTAAAGCAGATTACAAAACACATTTTTAAAGTTCAGGTGAATGACTATCCTACCCATTAGCTACCTGGAAAATACTTAGATCAAAGTTTCATTAAGGCAGATAGCACTACCTGAAAATGCCCACTTTTGAAGTCTATGACAGTCAAATTCCTTATTTAGACAAGTGATTTGACATTCTTGCATGAGTGAACATTAAAGATTTTGCCTTTCTAACCTCCTAATCCTGCTGCATAAATCATTTACAACAGATTCTGTTCTACGTGTCTTTTTGGTGTTATTGGATTCTTATCTTTCATTCCAGTCTAGGTTTCTGATTTAATATATTAAAAACTTCAGCTCAGCTTTGCTTTCCTTATTAAGATACAAAAGAAATAGAAGCTTATAAAGTGCTGAATGAAAAGTACTATATATATATATAGAGAGAGCAAATGAAAAAGTTTTAGTTTAAAAAGAAGGAAGATTATGAAATACTGTCATGTGGCACCCCTTTCTGATTGTCATACAAATGCAGATAACTACTTTGTACAAGTATAAATTGTGCTTCCCTTAGCTACCTTCATTCTGCCAGTGAGGTCAAGCCTTGCAGCCTGAGGCCGCCAGTGGGCTCCCCAGCAAGCCCTGCTTCTCCAGATTGGATTTGGAAGTGTTCTCCATGGGGACCTGCTAATGAGATCAGTCTGAAAGGACAAGGATGCTTGAACATAAAACCCTCCTCTACTATTCTGTCTTGTCTTCTCCTTCAAGCATTTACCCTATAGCTGGGTGAAAACATAAAAGCAAGGCACATTCCACCAGCTGAAAGAAGCAAATCAACCTCCTCCCCCCCCAAAAAAAAAAAATAAAAATATATATATATATAGATTGCTACCCTAACTATTTATAGAAATAAGTGAAAGCATGGTTTGTGTCTGAGGAGTGCCCTCTGTTACAGTTTCTTATGACAAAGAAGAGCTGACATCTGGAAGGTTCAAAAGTTGTGGGAAAACTCAGAGGAGCAGCTTGCTGTGCAGGGTTTGTATTCAGAGCCATTGCTCAGTCCCCTATACCAGCATGACAAACTAACAGGCTAGCTTACAAAAGGCAGCTCTGATCCTTCATGCGAGTACATCCAAGATGCCTAGGGGTTGGGTGAACCTGCAACAACAGCAGAATCACACTGCAAATTAAATATTCATCCCGTGCAGAATTAGATGCTTGAGTCACTACTGGACACAGAAAGAGAGGTGATTAAAAATGCATATTTTTTGAACAAAGATGAAAGGTATAGCATAGAGAGATTTTATCCTTTTTAAATGAAATCAATCTGCTTTAAATAAAAAAATCTCATTCATGCCTGAAGTGTATTTGCAAGTAAATGAACTTGAAAATCAAGTGGTCTCCCTGTCCCAGGGAGGCAGTTTTAAAACAAACTCATACATCTCATACCCTTATGTCTGCCACCTGACTTGGCCACCACACCCTCAGATCCTCACAGATCCTGGCAGCAGATAGAAGGAGTAAGAGGGGGCAAACTCATATTTCATTTTTTATGTGACTACCTGTGAATGTATGAAGCATAAACCAGACACAGACCGCAAGTGGAGCAGTACACAGTGGTTTTGCCTCAGATACAGGTACTTAGATTGCTGAAAGTGAATTTTATTCAGGCCGAAAGAGATGCTAAACGCTCTTTTTGACAGTGACAGCTATCACCATAGAGTCCTTACCAAGGTACACACAGGAGGAGGAAATGGCAGCTGGGTTCCTCTGGAAGGAAATCAGAGCACTGCATCACTGTGCTACCTAGCCACCCCCATGCTGTCACAAGTGCCCTGCTATGATGTTGTGTTAAGAAGTTCACGGAATGAACTCTGAGAAACTTAAAGCTTTTCAGGTCACTCCACTTATTTTCAGATTTGGGATTCAACCAAACAAAATACGGAACTTGGAGCACAGTTGGGTGACACTCATCTCTGACAGCTTCAGAGAACACAGCCCCGCAGTGCAGGCTGCAGAGGACAGCTGAGTCCAGGGCTTTAGGTTTTCCAGAATGGACGTGCCCTGAAAGCCAGCTGCGGTCCCATCCAAAACATGGAACTCCACCAGCTTCACAGAGCTTCTGGTACACAGTAGTAAAATCCTGACAGACCTGACTAATGTTCTGCCGTAATTAATCCCTGTTTCAGATGCCAGTTATTGGAGATGCCCTTCTGCAGAAAAAAAAAACAGGATTTTTTTTACTCTATTTATTTTTCTACAAGTTCCCTGACCTGGAAACCTGACATTTTCTGGTTCACACTTATGCACATTTCAGCTTCTCTTGAATCTTGTTTAGGATACGTACTGACAGCAAAATGGCTCAGAAAATAGATTCTGCACCCACTCAGAGAAAATGCAAACATCACAACCTTGTGAGAATGTTTTTTTTTCCAGCATCTATTCCAGCATTGACTGCTTTTCTACACAACATTTTCTATATGCTGCCCAGCTGCACGACTGCTCTCTCAGTACAGCAAATTAAAATATTTGCCCTGCTGCAACACTCTCTAAAGTGGACACAGAAACCAGCATTGTTTTCTCCTTGCTTCTTGAAAGAAAATGGCAAAAAAAAAAAAAGGGGAGGAATGTATTGTACAAGTTGACAGGCCTGCTTCTGTTTTGAGCATTGCAGAAACTGCCAAAGATTGCCAGATCTGTGTAAGAATAATACCAATGTACCACTGACAAGGTCAATCAGCCCTGTGCGCAGGGTTGGCAAGGGGAAGTTCATTACATAAGTAATGGGCAACAGCAGTCAATTTTAAATTTGGAACACACTTCTCTCCCCTCCCCTCCTCACCCCAAATGTTAAAGGAAAAATTTATTAAACTTGCTCTGCTGTAAGCTGTTTCTCTTCACTTGTTTATTTCCTACATTTCTTCCAGCTCAAGGTGCTCACATCTTTGGTTATGAGCATAAGAGTCAGTGTTCAACAAGGTCATGATGGTTTTCTCAGCTTATTCTCAGAGCATTGGGATTTCATCCCATTGATGGCATGGAGATACCAATAAGAAAGTTCATGAAACTTGGTTTCTGACAGGTCGTCACAACTTAATCCTCAAGTTTCATCACATGCATCTATCAGACGCCAAAAACTGGTATTTCATGTTCTAACTGACTGTAGCTATTGTTTGCAGTACATATCACCACAAATTGAAGCAGGTTGATCACCTAACATCATTATCTGCCCTGAAAAGGAAAGTAGGTGTGGTAATCACACATCTCCAAAGGAGCCCTCAGGGCTGAAATGCAGCTCCTGGGCCTCAGTGGGTCCCTGGGGTTCCAATGCAGACTGCTCAGTGCTCTCAGGGCCTCACAACAACACCAAAAACCCTTTCCGAGCTATGAATTTCCCCTCACTGGAGATGGAAAGTCACAAGCAAATAGCAGAGTGAGTGAAAAAGTGGTTAACAGGAGTTCTAGCAGAAGAACAGAAGAAACATAGGAATAAGCCCCCGCCATTTCTTACATTATCTGAGAGCTGTTCAGCCATGAATTGTCTGTAATAATTAGCATGAGAATATCTCCTTGATGACATTCATACTGCATAAAAGGGTCTGCATTTCCTCCATCAAAGTGCATATTTATGAACTGAATCTCCAAAAGACAGAACCTTTGATAGCATTATTTTAATATTTTCCACATATGATTTAGAAGTTTAAACTTCAAGAAGACCTAATAATAAAAAAGACTATCAGATTTCTGCTAGTCACCTCGGTTTCCAGTAAACACAAACACATATGCGGAAGTCACTGTTTAAATATGAAAGTGATAGACTGTACAAGATAGAAAGGCATGAATAAATTTACTTTTGATCTTTAATGATCCTGTGAACAGTGACTAGAAAAGCCCAGCCTTGAATGCTTAAACCATTATTTGGCATATGATTTTCTCATTTCCCAACTATTCCTTGACCGTGGTGACAGTCTATTCTGAGTTTCAGTGAAACCACTTTTCCATGTTAGTCTGTGTGAGCATATACTTCTGTCTCTTTGTTACTAAATCCCTGATTATTACAATTCCTCATGATTTAAGCCTGATCCAGAACTAGACACATGAAAGGCAAGACTGCAAGTTTCACCTTTGTCAGTACTTCTAAATTAGTACTGCAGCCTCTAGCCCATCTTGAGGGTGCAGCTCACTTTCGATAGTCTTAGATTTGGGGATTGCCAGGTTCTTCTCAGGTGAACCCATAGGAGAGTTTTTTCAATAGAGCCTACTCAAAGCTGGCAGACTGGTATATTGGTCTCCTTATTACCATCCTGACATTATTCCTAGTCTTCTCTTTCAGCATCTACACCAAGATGGTATCTGAAAGTTGGAAATCTTAATTTCTGAAAGACAGGTGATGGTTCTTTTCTGAAATGCTTATAGAGAAAAAAATCTACTTGGTTGTAATTCTTGGGAAAAAAAAAAAGAGCAAAAATACTAACTATCACAGACATTGACAGGTCATTCTGAAAAATTTGGTTTCTCACTATTTTTATAGGCTGCTGATACTAAATTTCGAAACCTAGGTCAAAACAAAAGGAAGTATTTGTGTGTTACAATCTCACCGGGAATAGAAAAGGAACTTTCAGAGTGAAACTCAAAACAGTGTTTTTCCCACCACATGCCACAGGCTAAAATCTTCCTACAAGCTTCCACAGTTACATTCAAATTGTCAGCATTAGGTAATTACAATTCTTGTAGTTAGCCCCTTTTTCTTTTGTTAAAAATCCCACAGTTTTAAGTTGCATAATTTCAACATTTGTAGTATTTAGACAAATCCTTTGGCATTTGGCATGCAACTCCAAAGATCCATTGCTATTATATCTTCTAGTATTTAACAACAAGTAATTTGTATTTCTTTCATGAATACATATAACGGTACATTTTGTGCATCAACAAAATAATGAGCAGTGCATTTCCTCTTCTCAGGGGTGAGAAGGATCTGGGTGGCTACAGGCAACATCTCCTTACTCAAGAAAATATCTAATATTTACTAAACAAATAACAAATTCAGGGCTTTTTTTTTTTTTTTTCTGAAAAAAAAGCCAAAAAATATAGTGTACTTCTGTTTATAGATTAGGGAGGTTAACAGACAGCAGTTTCATAGTTCAGCTTACAAATATTTTTAAGATGTTTTGTGAGGAATGATTCTTTTGTCCTGGTATGCCACACAAGCTGATAAAAGATTTGGGAAACCCCATGTGTATTCAGCACCAACAGTTGTCTGGATCTTTTTCTTGCAAAACACATAGTTTAAGTATAATGCCTCTTAAATAATAAGAAAAATATATGGTATACTTACAATGAACTTCACTGAATTTGTTCCAGAGGCATACTCAAACACAACATGCTATTTTCAGGTAATTATTTTGGGGAACATTGTGAGTTTCAGATACTACAGTACATTCCATAAAACGTGACACTGTTATCTGGCAATTACTTACCTCACCTTTTGGACTATAACTGCTTGATTGAAATTCCCCTGAGGACCATGCGAGGGAACCATTCAGAGATACAGAACAGTTTCACTTTCTGTTTTTTTTTTTCCTGAAACAAAACAAAAACAAATGGGTGGAATCAGACAAAGAGATAATAAGGAAATCTTGATCTGTTCATCACACACACAAGCATTGTGAAATATTTTTCTTGATTGGAAAACAACAAAACAATTCAGAACACAAAGAGGCCGAGTGCTTTCAGAAAATGTTAGTTCATCACTAGCAGAAATACCCCTGGCAGCAGACACACCAGTTTTGAAGGATTTTTTTTTTCTTGGAACTGAGACAAAATTTCTGATCAGAAAAAGAGTATAATTGGTGGCATCTGGGATTCATCCCCACTTCATTCACGTCTTCAGTTTGCTTCTGCAAGGAAACTTAAATCTAAATCTGCCAGGTGAACATCTTAGCTATTGTCCAATCTGAGATGGCAGAGATTTTACAAAAGTGCTTCCCAAGGCTTTAGTTGCATCCTGACTTTGTACAGGACATCTTTTAGATGCCTGAATGAAAGGCTGCTCCCAAAAAGTGGAGCCATGCTGCAGACCCTGCTGCCTCCTCCTGGTGCACTACTGCTGAGAATATGCTGTCAGGTTATGGAAACGGGAAGTCATGTATGTGAAAGGAGGAATGTACATCGTATTACTCTTAATATTGGTTTAGAAATCACAGGCATTTTACTCATTGTTCCTATTCATAATTCGGCTCCTCATTTCAAAGGATGAAGAAAAGTACACCCAACTGTCTCCTCTGTGATTTGACAGTACTTCTATTGAGGAGCTTTGCCAGGAGAAGCACTGGTTGTCCAGTTTCTCCTTCTGTAGTTTTGGATACCACAATACAAGATGAAAGAAGAAAATCTAGAAAAAGGTGAGGGAAACACCAATAAATTCTAGTTGCTGACTCTAAGCTTTATGTGTTTGTTACTGTGCTCGAACTGGCTGTAGGATTCTTTAAGACCTCATCTGTCTCTGTGCTCACCTGGAAACCCCTTCCTCAAGGCAGTTGATTTTCTCTTGTTCCTTGGGTGCCATCAACAAAGATTCTCAGTTGAACAGATCCTACCTCCATGCAATTTTTTTCTGGTTTTCAGAAAGAACCACTTCTCAGATTATTGTCAGTGGTGTAGGCTCAGACTTGCTATTTCCCACCCATTACCTTGTTGCCTGTTCTTCCTATTTGCTGACACTTTATTTTGTACTTGCTTAACCCACATTTTCCTCCAATTATGGAACTATTCTACTTGACAATGCTGCTAGTTCACTTTATCCCTCTCACTGTAATTTCACATGAATGCTCCCCATATTAAGGATTTATTTTTACAGATCTTTTACCATGTGTTGTTTTTCATTTATTTCTCTCGTGTATTCTGGTCAAGGGAAAACAAAGAAAGAGGCAGACTCTACTACTCATGCTGAAAAACGTCTTATCCAGAGAAAAGCACAATGTAAGAATAAAAATGACAGAAGTCTGTGCCTTGATTGGGGAACAGTCTTTGAACTCACAGAACTGGAGCATTTTGTATAGCATGCGTGGTCCAAACTAACAAGACAGTAATGAACTATTAACATGCACCCAGTAGTACAAGTTCTTTTTTTTTTTTTCCAAAATTTATGTCCACTTATTTGCTGATGTGCAACAAACTGCCTAACATCTTTCAACATCTCATGGCTATTTCCCTTTGGTGTGTAGGCTCCCAGGAAGGCAGAGAGAAGACTGCTTCCAGGAGCTCCTCCACAAAAGAGCTTTTTTTCCAGCAGAAGTATTATGTCTCACTTTAGTAATCTCAACAGTGGGATTATCTGGCAGTGCACTGCAAGACTATTCTTCCAGTCAAGACCTGAAGATCAGTCCAATGTAGACTGCAACACTGGTGAAGCACAGTAAGGGCCATGACATGGAGTATATTGGTCTCTGTTTGCCTTTAGCAGCACTCTGCATGAATGTCAGACCATTAAAACCAAGCAAGCACAAAAGCTACATTTTGCCCACCCCTTAAGCTGTTGCTCGCTGGCTTGTGACTAGCAGCCAGCTTATAAACATGGCCAATGAGACATCCACTGTGCTCGTCACTCTGCACCCACTGCCCCATGCTGTATCTGTTGCCTGTGGCTTCATCTTTCAGCTACTTTGAAAATACGGTGGAAATAAATCCTCCTGGAAGACCCAGTTTTCTTGATTAGTCTATATTTGTGTTACAGATTTTCCTGCATTCCAGCTCTCTGTGGTAAGTAATTTGGAACTGCCTGTAGTAAGACAGCACTGTCAAAACTGACCTCAGCTCTGAACTCTCCCAGGATGTATCCCTATATGGGTTTGCTAGGATGGAAATAGCACTAAGAATGTTAAATCTTGTTTTGCTCCTCCACCCACTTGGTGTGTGTTCTTACACACACATTGCAGTCCAATCTTGGTGCATAATTTCAAACCTTTTGAGAAGATGTACCACCTTGCTTATATGTTGGTCTCTCCCTCCCTCACCCAAGTAACAGATGACACCATTTAACTGCTAGAGCACACAATTCATCATTCTTTGCAACACCACAGGTGTACTGGCTATGCCATATGGCAAATTCTTATACTTGAGCAGCCCCCTTGCACATGCTCACAGTAAAGAACATTTATTAACCTGGAGCTGATGTCACATGCTGATGTGCTTAAGGCAGGTCAAGTTCTCTAAGCTTCTCCCCACCTGTCGCTTTGGAAGTCATATTTTAGCCTTGGCTGATGATCAGCTGTCAGCAGTTTATGGTCTACATATGTCAAGCATCTAGCTTTCATCTGAAATTCAAGAGTAAAATTCTAAATACAAATTAGTGGCAAAATAAGACTTTTCTGTATTGACTCCAGCATTCTTTGATGCTTGTTCATAATGCAGAAACATTTGCTTTAGTGATTTCCTGGCAAGGGAGGAGCCAGCTCCATCTTGACTTGCTTTGTGCCCTCACTGCTGATGCAGGTCACAGAGCAGAAGTGGCACTGTGACGGGTGGCAGAGTCCCTACTCCCCACCACAAGCACACTGATGGCAACCAGACTGCAGCACTGCAGAGATGATAAGGACACTGCTTTCACTAGCACTTTGTTTCTCCACAGCTTCTGTTCTTCTAGGTTTTCTTAAGGGCTTGAAAAAGAAACTTTTAGCACCTGAACGAAGGCTTGTCCTAGCAGATTTCTTCACTGCTTCTGCAAGCTTTAGGAATTCAGACTGGCATTAGAACAGGCGTTAGAAAAGGCTGCCAAGCAGTGAGCTCCTCTGCAGCTCTGTCTGCTGCTGTTAATCAGAAAGAAATCCTGTTTTACTTGCAGCATTCAACATTTTCAAAATTTTTATGTTTCCTTATGCACTGGAAAAAAGTAAAGGAGATCCACGTAGTCTTTTTTTTTTTTTTCCCAGTAGTCCATTATCTATCTCTTTAAAATAAAATTGTGCAATACCGATCAATTATTGTCATCAATTTATCATTTAATACAGCATATCTTCATGTATAAGGCAGCAGCCTTTTCTCTGGGTTAGGTACTGATCATAATTCTACCAAAGAATCAAGCAAGGATAACTGCTGAAAACCAGAAGAGATTAAAAAACGAGAACACCACTTTTCCAGTTTCTGTCAAGTCTTTACACTAACTAACATTTCCCCTCTGAGGCCCACTGGAATTTTAAACTTTATTTCCGTTTTTATATTTAAGTGGACACATGCTTCAACATCTTTAAAGCTATTTAAAGTTCAGATATTAAATGTGAATAATTGCCTCCAGGTTTCAGTGCACGATGAAGTAAAAACTGACAACGAATGTCTTCTGGTGATGTTCACACCTGCATCTGTGACAGAGACACGTAATTTGATGAAAATTAACTTTCTTCTGCAGTAGAAGTGCAAAGTCTACAGTGCTTCAGTACCATGGCTTGCATTGCTTTTTCTTATTGATATACAGGGGGTATTGGGACAGCAGGGGGACAGGAGTGGATGAATAGAAGAAATCTGAGCACTTTTCAGTCCTTTATCTGCTTGAGACATCTCACTGAGTGAAAAAAAAAAAAAGTAGAACATGGATATCTGAACATCTTATCACAAAGCCTTTTAGAGAGGCAATAGGAAGACAGAAGCTCACTGATCTCCATCATTCAAAAGCCTGAACCTGTGTTATCTTCTGAAACGATTAGCAGAACAATTGCAACATCTCCTTCATGAAGCTCCTTTAGCCTCTTGCAGGCTCAGCAGTGCTCATTGGGGAGATGCAACACTTGCACTTGGAAGGAAGTGCACCTGAGAAGTCTGCGCTCAGTTTGTGGATAGTGTGCACAAAAGAAAGAACAATAATGAAATGAACTGCATAAGTCATGTTCTGAATTATTCATACCCTTGTGGGAACATAGCTAAGACCTGTGGGAATTACATGATAGATTCTATGCCAAAATGAAAAAAATAATAATAATAAAAAAGGTCTATTTTAATGAAATATAAATATTAGATGGAATTTTACATGGAAATACTCTGGGGTCTTACACAACATTTCCAGGGAAAGAAAATGCCTATTTTTAAATCTCTTGAGGTGCCAACTCATTAATTAGCATGAATATGAAAGATATATGCTTAGATGCATCAGTCAAGCAATTACTGAGGAACAATAATTTGACTGTATAGCCTGGCAATGCTAAGTTATTTTTACCCTCATTTATATTCACTTCATTGACATTTCGCTTAGCAGGATCTCAACAGGTAGAAGCAAAGCCTGTTGGTGCAAAGAAGACTTGCTTTGATGAGCAGTATTCTGTGCTTCACTTCTTGACTAGAAGTCAAGAAGGAGCAAACTGTTCCTGAAGGTCACTGAGAGGTCTGATTGGGATCACGAATCATTCTGCATGAGGAGCTCCAGTGGAGCACAGACCTTGATGTATGGTCTGCTGATACTCCACTGTCACCCAACACTCCCTGCCAATATGATCCAGATGGGTTTCCCTTCACTTTTCTAATTCCTTGCCTGCTGCTGACCCAGCCTCTGCTTATGGGGAGGCTGCAAGCAAAAAGGTGTTGGGGATGAAAGTGCTGCTGCTATGAGAAGACAGCTAGTTTTCCTTAACATTTATTCCTTGGAGGTCTGGAGAACCACAACTCCTTGAATGTTCTAGCACCCCCTCCTGCTATTAAAGTGGACATGGTGTGGCTGATATGACATTTTTATCGTTATTTGTTTCCTGCACATGCTCCAATTTCCATCTAAAGTGTTATTCCTTATGTGACTGCTTCTGAAGGACATATGTTAAAATAATTTCCTTGCATATGATAAGCTTATTCCTTAAACGGACCTCTCAGACGTAACTCTCTGTAACACAAGTGTAGGATGAAGGGAGCCTTCCACTCCCATTTTCATCAGCATCAGATTCTCAGATCCTCAGATGTGTGACAATGCCTAGATTTCAGTGCCAATCAAGTGTGCCATAGGTTCTGTTCCATCTGATGTGATTTTCAGAATTTTCCACGCTGTCCTTCAAAGAAATACTGCTAAGTGTAGGAATGTGCATTCCTCAGAGGTTTTTAGCATTTGCTATCACTTACAAAATGGAAGCTGAAGAAATTGTGGAACTTCAAGGGCACCTTTTGAATCCAAAACCTTATTGGAAGCAGTCTTTATCTTGCTGCTTTGCAATAAGAATTGAAATGACTTCTTCCATTGACTTTTCATTCAGTCCAGGCATTTTTCCACTCATTTGTTGCAGATTGATTTCATGATCTCCCCTTTTTTTTTTTTTTTTTTTTTTTGATACTGAAAAATGGTGATCAAAATGAGAGGTTTCACTCAAGGCAAAATTGAGCAAAGGTTATGAATCCTTTGCATGGCATCATACCTGGTAGCCCTGTGCATCACAGTCAAACATGGATCATCACTATTCCCTGAAACAAAGGTGGCAAACAGAGCTTCATTTTCTCTGCAGTCAGATGTTTATTTTGAAAGTACCTATAATTTTGATAGTGTGAATGTAAAATAACAGAATAAGGTCTGGCAATATGGTGAACAGAAACACAAGAAAAAGGAATATTTTCCCCTTACTTTTCACGAATACTGCACATCCTTTTCTTAGCTACGGACTGATTTGTGAATCTGTATTTGGTGATCTTTTCAGTGCAGCATTTGATTTATAAATGTATTGCAAACAAAAACTGTAATTCAATCTGTAAGGAATTTTACCACAGCCTCAGAATGCACAAAGTTGTTCACAAAGTTGTTCACAAGAAACTCAGCTACTCAGACATCTCTGATGCACTTGTAGCACGATTAAAGTCACATAATGACCTTCATCAGGCCTAGCACATAAAGCAATGCAAACAAACATGCAACTTGATTAACACTTTCCCTCTAAAAGTAAACTTCCGTCTGTATTGTTCTTGGACTGTTTTAGCTATATGCTAAATATTGTAATGCCTCATTCTCATTTACCCTTCACATAGTAAGGTGAAAACTCTGACCTAGTGCATTCTAATTACTTGGCTTATTAGCTTCACATTATGTCAGTAATGGTATGATAGCCAACATAATTACTAAGACTTGAAAAATTATACTTGGCCGTACTATTTCACGAATCGTGAGATGGTTCTTTCTTCTTATTAGCTTTCTTATTTAATGGGTTGACCAGATTTTTCATCTACCTAGACCATTGATCAAACTGATAATTTTGGATTTCAGTTCAATTGAGAAATCACCCCTCAAAATGGTGAGATAAGTACTTTTATATAAGAAAATACAGAAATTTCTTCTCTGTGCTTGGCATTGACAGACCCGTATAGTTAGGTAGTTACTACATGCTCTTTGGACACCTTTTTTAACCTGTGAATCTCCATGACAATAAGATGTTTTTCCTCAAGGAAATTATTATATTTTTCTTTTTTTCTTTTCCTAAGAAAAGCAACTATTTTGTTTTCCATGAAAATACTAGTTTACTCATTTTCTTCATTTTCTGGAAGAAAACAGAACTTCCACATCTATTCATTGTTTAAGCAAGACAATTACTTTCAGACAAAAGTCTGTAGGATAGGCAGTTTTTCCCATTTAGGCTAAAAGTTGAGTCTGATTCCAAAAGTTGTTCTGACCTCAAATAATTCTTTATAACAGTATGAAGACACAGACAAAGCAGTTCTTTAAAAAACAAAACAAAACAAAAAAAACACACCAGACCCTTGCTGAAGGGATGAGAAGACTGTAGCCTTAGGTGGTGGTCATCTTTGATAAAGAAAATTGCAGTGATACTGCAGCAAGGAGACTCTCTGAAGCCATCAGGAACGGGATGCAAGAAACTGTTGTTCTTCCCACCTTGGATTTGACTGAGTATGCCTAATCACCTTCAGGAACCCACCCTTCCCCTTAGAGGACTTCGGTTTGACTCCTTAATGTAAAGATACGTCTCTTTTTTCTTTTATGCAGAAAACCATCTTACAAAACCCTGAAAGATGAGCATGCTCCATCCCATCTGCCCTGGGACCTGTTATGCTCCCTGCTCCAGAGGCTTTTTCTCCTTCCTAGATGAGATTCATCCCTGCTCCCTGGCCAGCAGCCCAGAGCTTGTGGCTGTCAAAGAGAAGTCCCAGCCTGTCCCACTGATGTCCATGTGTCCCTGAAGGAGGCAGCCCTGAGGCGCTTCGGACTTCCTTGTGTATCAAACATTTGCGCTCAGAACACAGAAGCAGAGGCTGAGTGCATAAATATCAGTTAGTTATTTTCAGTGAAACCATCTTAGAAGCAACTGGATTGAATTAATCAGCAAACTAGCTCTTTTGGAAGCAGTGACAGTATAACCTGGCTTCTGGCAAATGAACCTGTACTTTTGCTGTGCTGTGACAGCTGGAAGAGCTTTATGTTGTCGTGATTCAACATATCAGTCAGAAACTTTCCCTGTGGGGGAATCCATGAGTGTTTTAGGCTTATTTAGCTGGAGAAGAAAATGAGCTGACTCCTCATTGTCGTTCTTTTTGTTGTTGTTGCTGTTTTTATTTATCTCTCTTTCTGTGCTGGAAAAGAGAATACATCTTGGTGTTTGTCTTTTTTTTTTTGCAGGTGCCAGGAGAGAGAAGCTCTCACAGGACATCAATGCTCACTATAAGAAATTCACAGAAGGGACATTTGTGTCTCCTTGGAGCTTGTCTATCTGACTGAGGTCAGAGTGAAGCAGTACACCACAACCATTAACAAAGTCCATTTTCCTGTGCAGCTGCACATTCAAACCTGTCTGCAAATTTCACAACAGCATCTGTTAAGCATGGAGAAGTCAGGGTAAAAAATGGCCAGTGGTTATTTAAAAAATAATATGAAATTACTTTTTCTAATGTAGCAGAGTATTGTTAAATGTATTCTTCCTGCACAGTTTTGACGCTGTACTACTTAATCTTATTGTGCTTGGTGCAATCAATTTAATAGTTCTGCCTTTTTTTTTTTTAACCTCCCTGCACAAGGAACATTATTATAAAAGGAATTACATAAAAAGCTACTAAAGGTAATAATAGAGACAAAAACGGCAGGAGGCAGTTAGGGCTTGAGCGTAAGGTACAAATGTTGGTGCAGACCTACCTGGCTTGACACTTGCCTGCCTGAGTGAGCAGGGCATAGATCTTGCTGCATCAGATCTCAGTGGAAGCACCGAAGCTACAGCCCTCGATGTTAAACGGAGGGAGGTGAAGGCAAAGAATGTTCAGTTCCCAGATTGGATAAATTTGCCCAGTCTCTGGCTGCAGTGCAACATTCATTCATTTGCAGGCGAATTTAATAGACAGCATGTTGAATGAGGAATTACTTTCCAGAGTGGTATATGGGGATTAGGCAGAGCTGCCTAAAGGCAGAACAATAGATTGTTTTTCTGTTAATTTGTGGTTTAAGACATGATTAAGTGCACCTGACATTTTAGGTAATCTTATATATTCAAATTATTATGAAACTTAAACTGTTTTTGGAGTCCTTTCTTCACTAGCGTATGCCCGCATTATTGTATGTGTTGTATAATACATAACTATGTATCTTGCGGTTTCTTTGCAATTTAAGCAAGAGAAGCTTTTAAATTAGCTATTAAATTACCATTCAGAGATCTGATCATCTTCTAATTTCCTTCTGAAGTCCTCCACAGGGGATAAATCTAGTTTAAATGTTCTCTTTTTCCTCTGATTTTATACCCTAACTGCAAGATGATATAACATTCCTGCATTTCCAGCTGAAATACATTTACTGTGTGAAAGTTTTTAGCTCAGGTTTGTCAGAGATGTCTCCCCATATTTGCTAGCTGATTTGAAATTTGTCGTTTGATTTCTTCAGACTTTTGGGACAGATACTTGCTAACAGGTGGCTGCTCTTCTGGGTAGTAAACTTGCAAGCACTTTCAGGAGCTGGATCCTGAGTGCATTTTGTTTCTGGTCTGCAAATGAGTCTTGCTCACTGTGTTCACCAAGCTCTGCTGCCACAGCTTGGGAGCGGCTCGCTTTAGGATGGATATTTTTTTCAGAAAACATATCTGAAAAAAGTACCACTCAGGGATAATACCACAGAGATCAGGATAGTAGAAAGGTACTCTTAGGCTTCATGGTCCCTTCCAACCCTTCTTTGGTCTTCCTTCAACTACTGCTCTTTCCAGCTGACCCCATCATGGCAGATCTAAACTTCTTGACAGATGCCCGCAGGGCTCAGAAATATTTGTCTGCATTTGTTGTTTCTCCTCACTCAACGTTATTGCAAAAGTGGGTGTTGTGACAGGCAGCATGTGCCCATGCAAGCTAAAGGAAGATCTGAAGAAAAAAAAATGAGTCAACTCCAGTTCTTAGCTATTTTGTGAGTTATACTCTTAATCAATGCTAATTGCATTCTATTTCCTTCTGTAAAACACATTTCAGTAATGTTTTGATGATGGAGTGTAAGGTAGCAGTTCCCTGGTTCCTTTTCTATTATAAAATGAATATAAATAGAAAGTACAAAAAAACAGAATTGGCTTGGCCTTTAATATTTAAAGTAGTAATGGAAAAAATCAGAAATACTTATCTGAAACCAGACCCTGAACTTGTGTCTCCATTTTACAGCCTTAATGGGTACATTGAGTGCGAATAAGTATTTCTCTTGTTCCTAAGCTTTTGAGTCTCTAATTGTAAACTCAACATGCAAGCTTATAAATGCTTTTTCTGGCTCCTATGTGTTTTCAGAACTTAATTCTCATCCTGATGAATGAGCCATGCTCTGATACCTGTGCTGGTTTAGCAGAACTATCTCAAGTGAAAAGATAAAGTCATAATTTCTATACTGCTTTCTTTTGAGTATAAAAAAGTATTCAAAACTGTTGGAATATAATTCCTTTCAAATACGGCTCCTTTCCCTGGTTTTACCTCTCTGCGCTAACTTGACCATTCACCACAGGCATGGTCTATTTTTTTATTGCAGCCTCACAAAGCCACAGTTCAGAAGACTGTGAGCTGCATTCCATTGCTAGGGTAGAACGATAAGGATGCCTTTGTCTATCTCTGTAATGAACTAAATCTATTCCTGGGCAGAGCCAGAGTGCTACTTTCAATAAATTCTCACTATCGCACATTGCCCATGCATATGTAACCCCGAGGGATAACATTAATTTTGCTTTGATACAGATTACAGCAGACCAATTGTTTGTTCCTCTTCAGGTTTCCACAGATAGGGACATTACTACATCCACAGTCAAAGACTAGCATGTGCCTGCCTAAGCCTATTTACCTTTCAAGATTTCCTTTCCTTTTTTTTTCTACTACTTTTCTCTAATGCTCCCAGGAGTTATTGTTATAGGGTGCTAATTTAATAAAAATGCAGGAGACTGACTGAAATCATAACCACCAAAACTATTCAATTGTTTTTCTTGTAACAGCTCTGATTGAAATTCCGGTCACAGGAAAGTTGAAGGCAAATCTTCATTGGGTTCTGTGGGGGACTGAAATTTCATCTAAGGTGAATATTATTTTTGATTTAGACACAAATATCTTATAACAGTTCACGATTCACAAGTCTTGTCTAACGTAGGACTGCATTAAGCAAGCAAAGAAACTAATCTAAAGGATATTGCCAAGTGGATGCTGAAAATATATTCATTTCAGGTGCTGTATGCTAAATACAAATCTCTTTACCTGGCATGTGATGTCTACCAGGAGATAATGTTATCAGTTATGTCCTGCATGCTGTAGGGATCATTGCTTTCAAAGTAGAGAAGGATAGCAAAGGAAACAGCAAGGCAGCTGGAATGAAAGCAGTCTCGATAGAGAAAAAAATGTGCTAGGGAAGGCCTTGAAAGCATTGCAGATATACTTCAGAAATACTTGAAAGCTTTTTTATTATATCCTTCTCTGTGAGTAGGATCTGTCCTTTCTGAACGAGTCTTCAAACAAAATATATGCAAATAAAACCCAATTTTATTTCTTATACTCTCTATTTCCCTGTGTCTATGTGAGAAAAAGACCATAATGCTCAATCTGAGAATACCTAACGCTTAATCACGAGTTAGCTCTCAGTATTTCAGGAAACTGGTGCTAGAAATCTCTTTGGAATCCACGATTTCCTTACAGGAGGAAGAGCAATCATAATACCTTTTAAAGAAGGCCACAGAGCAAGCTAATATAGATGTGTGTGTTTATGTGCATGTGTCTGCTGGCCTATTTATTCATTTAGAGAATGTATGGGAGAGGAGTCATTTTTTTCCTCTGTTCTAAGCAATTATCTACTCCATCAATATATATGTTGCAGCACTTGCTTTTTTCTCTCCTCATTAATGCAGACCTTTAATATATATGTTTACTTTTAAATAGTCACAAATTATCCATGAAATGTTAACTAGGATAATGAACTCATTAAGCATTAATCACGTAATGTAGTCCAAGCATGAAAGCAGGCTATTCACAAATACTTCCAGAGAGATATCAAGAAATGTGGAATGATTCGAGGGAACTAGGAAGAACGGTGGCTAGGGTAGGACCTGGGTGATGGCAGTGCTTTCTTCATCCTCCTGCAGTCACCTCAGGTGCTGCTGCTGAAAGATCGTGCCTCTCTCCATATCATTTGAAGAGTGAGAAAATGTCTCCATGGGAAGAGAGGACAATAAGTGCATTATTGGGCTTGGGGGATGTTAGGTGACACATCTATTGAAGGCCATTAATGCACTACAGTTAGATTGCCATGGAGCAAAAGAAAAGTCATTAGTATTTTCCTGTATCAGCTGGCAGAAAGAGCATGGAATAAAGTCATTCTTCCTCCATGAATTTGAATTCGTTCAAATAAGGGAACCTGAAGTTCTGTAGTCACTTATTCACAACAGACAAGGGGAGCATCTTGCAGTTACAGATGCAGTTGTTTATTTGAGAATACAGTTAGAATATATGTTTTGGGAGTTAGGCACACTGATTTAAGTTAAAATTGCTTCAGCGAAAGTCAGGGAAGTATTTCTTAGAATCAATTCTTTTTAACTTAAATTTTGGATCCATAAATAGATCAGAGAAAAAAATCTTATGTTAAACGGAATGTATTGTTTGACATATAGCCTTCAGTATTATTACAGTATTGGTCACCAATTTTGACAGTAAATGCGATTTATTCAAATTAAAGCAATTGATTAAACGATGTCAAAATTTACTTTGTGTACTCCTATTGACAGAAAGCGTTAATTTAGAGAAAAATAAGATCTTATCCCCCTTGCAGAAAATCATTGTGCCAGTAGCAAAGTCTTCTAATTCTTGCTTCCTTTGCAAAACTTATCCATCTTTTACTTGGCAGTCTTTGAGAAGAAAACCATTGCTTTGAACACTTGTAAAAATTAAAAGAATGATTTTGTCAACTGACCACTTAACAGCCATCCTAAAATGAATTGTTCTTTGAGTATTTGTAAGGTAGTGTCTTACTATTAGATAATACTTTTTCAGAGTTAAATAGCCAATCTTTTATCATGATTAAAAATCTCATATCCTGCAGCCACATCCTTCTAAGAATTATGATCTTGTTGCCAATATTTAACTAATATTTGTAATGGAGTAACCAATATTTGTCATGGAGTCTCATCAGACACATCGTGAAGTGAATGGGAAAACCATGGCAACTTGGGAGGGTGCCAGACTTGCCACCACAATAAAGGTGAATTTGTGAGCATCATAAATAGGCTGTAACTGAACTAGGAGGACCAGGAATAGTGATGATAGTTGACTAAAGAACACTGGAGTTCAGGTTGTCTAATCCTAATTTCAACAGTCCTCCAAACACCAGCAGTGGTGAAATACAATTATCTGAAATAAAAGCAAGCAAGCCAAGGTTCAAGGTTACACATCACTACTAGCCTTGGGTATAGCTCTGTCTGACTTTTCTGTCCCAAACTGTATTAGATAACACTTAGGCTTTAGGGATGTTTTGCCTCAGACACTTTGGAGACTGAATAGGGGAGCACTCTTGGGCACTGTCCAGAGCTCTCACCTCACTGTAGTACAGTAGTACTCTGGCTTTCTTGTCCTGTGAGTGTCTCAATTCAATGCTGCACAGCATCACATGTAATTTCAAATTCATAATTAATCCTACTGATCTCAATGATATTGCTCTCACCCATAGCAATCTGTACTTGGTGCCATATGGCACAAAAGTTATCGGACAAAATTCTACACAGCATTAATCCAGAGGTCAATGCAGCTGTAGCTTCAACCTCATACAGTGGATCTGAAGTGTTGTGAACTCAAATCTCACTACACAAAACAATGCATGTATAGGGTAAGAAAGAGCACCAGCAGAAAAATTCTTAATACAAAGAATCTGCACATTCCTTTTGCACTGCACTGTGGCAGTGAGATGCAAAACAACGATTACACAAATACTCATCCTTGTTTGGCCTAAAAGGACATGCTTATCTCAAGTAGCATAAGATCTGCTCCTTCCTCCTGAGATTCAGAGTACTTTCTGGCACATATCCAACTAGATATTTTGTTGTTGTTTTGTTGGTTTTTTTAACAATTTTCAGTTCAAACTCTGAGAAAAATATTCAGTTACGATAATAACTGAAGTTTGATAAGTTTTGCAGTGCTAATAACAATTTATTTATATTCATAAAGCACCCACACATTGGAGAACTAGTTAAACCTTAGCATATTTAAACTAAGGATTCAATTGAAAAAACTAAGGAACTGGAGTTTGATAAATTCTGCAATCAGAAAAAAAAGCAATCATTTACACAAACTTCTTCCCGTTGTTGCTTTTCATTTACTCTGTAAAAGTCACCAGAAACATATCAAAAAGAATAGGAAAAGAGATGCATTTTATGACTGATACTTCTCCAGGGGTGACATTAAAGAGTTGTTTCTCTATTCTGAAACTCGCTAATAAACAACATTTCAAAAAAGAATTTGACTCATTAAAGAATACTTTGATAAAGATGATTTCTTAATTCTGTCATCATGCCTTAAACCTGCTTTAACATGTCAGACAAGGACTCATCATGGTATGAGTTACCTAGGGATACAACATTAGGAAAGTCGACGGTCATTGTCTCTTTTTTTTGCCAGGGTAGATGACTGAAATCACCAGAAACCTATTTTTCCTAGCCTTGTATTCTGAGATGGCTATGCCCAAATGGTTATACAACTAAGAGCAGTCAATAATCTCTATTAGACTATTTAGGCTTCAAAAGCAAAAGAAAAACAGGAAAACTATCCTTCCTTTTTGAGCCAGAGAATCCAAATCAGTTACAGCTGAGTTACCCACTTTACTATTTATCAAATAGCATTGTACTTCTAAATAAAAATGAGCCATGCAAATTCAGGCTGTAAGAAAGCTCTTTAAAATATATTTGTGTAGTGATAGTGTGGTTTATTCATCTTTTATTCAAGACAAGGAGATAATGCTTTTCTTATGCTCAGAGTGTGCGACTGTCCAGGTTTTCACTTTGTGTTTAGTTTGCTCTGCCAAAAATCAAATTTATAAGTTAATGTGTCAATAATTTTCTCATCCAAGCTTCATTGCAAGTGCTTAAGACATACCAAACATGTTCCAGAAAGTAAAAAAATGTTTTTCATCGGTCCTTTACATGAACGAGCAAACACTTCATCCCCTTGTATTATCATCCTTTATACAATGATAATTCACTAAAAAGAGTATGAAATAATGGTTTCTTCTAAGCAACTTCTCTCAGCATTTCTTATTTTCTAAAACCCAAAATGAGCCTATTCAAAGTGGAACTCAACAATCTGGTGATACAGTTGTGCAGATGGCAAATTATTTGTTATTGGAGGACTGTCTAACTCACTAGTTATGGGAAAGAGCCAAAGATGAAGACAGTATTTGGTAGCAATTTCTCTCCT
Source organism: Cyrtonyx montezumae (assembly GCF_038088225.1). Lineage (NCBI taxonomy): Eukaryota > Metazoa > Chordata > Aves > Galliformes > Odontophoridae > Cyrtonyx > Cyrtonyx montezumae. The sequence goes on along the minus strand of NW_027072078.1, from coordinate 8,733,547 downwards.
CTTTTTCCCCTCAAGAAATCAATGCAGCTCTTCAAAAATATCGAACAACTGTGAAAATAGCAGTGGCCACAAAACAATTAAAACATGCTGCTTAGAAACAGACTTGTTTTCCTTGATCTCTTTTTCACAACGATAGTGCTATCAGATGGCAGTGTTATGAAATGTAAGTATGAATAAGTTAAAATGACCTCAGTTATGCAATCTGTTCACTCAAAAGTGACAAAAATTATTTCCTTCCATCTTGCCATCTTCCATTACCGTTGAACTTGAGCTGAATGCAGTGAATACAACTATTTGATTACTGGCATAAAGATTATTATAGCAGCTGAGATAATATTTGATGGCATGGTCTTGTGTCATTTAAACCAAGAGAATGTGCTGCAACTACTGAAACATTTGCAAGGGAAAGGATCACAGCCAGCCTTATTCTCCACGTACTCCTCTAAATGGGCTACCTGGTCTTTTAAGTGTACTTATTTTATGTGCACAGACTGCTCTTGGCCACTCCCTTTTTCACTGCCAATGATTACAGAAGAGGAGCCTCTGCCTCCAGATCTCTTCTAGCATCTGGAAGAAGTCCTTCCAGAAAGGGTAAGGACACATTAAAAATTAGTAAAAATGTCACATTTGTCACACTTCCATTCTCTGTCCTCTGTAAAGCTTGTTGATATCAATGAGCATCTCTCAGGGCGTGCACTCGGCTTAGTCTTGTCAACAAGACAGCATCTGCATTTCCCTTTATTTCTTCAAGTCAGTTACACTGATAATAGCCCTGCCATCATCTCTAAAATTGACTAGGAACTGAGATTACAGAGGCATCATTTAAATGATTGTTTCATGCAACAGATAGCCTATAATTTCTGAGGAGGGGTTGACCTCAGATGGTCCAGTCTTTGATAGAATGGATTTAAAACAAAAATAGACTGATTAATGAATGTCTAATTTTGCTCAAGAAGGAAAGTGGGAGGAGGAAATTACAATCAACCCTGAAAGGAATTTTAAACTGTCTGGAATAAAATGATTTTTAACGAGAGACTCAAGCTGGTAAACATACTGAAAAGGGCAGAGAGCATTGCTCTGGTTCCTACGGAAGGATGATTTGTTGGGGGAAATAAAGTCTGGAAGCTGTTTTAGTTCACATAAGTATTGAATGCTTCAGGGGTTTCAAAATACAAATGTGATCCTAACAGTAGAATCCTTTACAAGACATACACGAGCTATGGAATTATCTTGATGGGAGATTCACAGAGAGATCGCAGCACTTCAGCTCCCTGCTGCATCCATTGGGTGGCAAACTGAACAAGAATATTTGGATTAGTGCTCCCATTTGTATCTCTGTAGTTAGACTTGTGTCAGAGCTTACTTCATAAAACTAGCATTATAAGGAGTTTTATTAACACAATGTAGAAGTTTTTGTAGGCTTATATTTGTTTCATCCATCCTCTGTATGAAAGCAGACTATTTTTCATTATTTTGGAAGATGCAAAACTGAATTCATTTGCGGCTATGGACATTAATATTAAATAATTGGACATTTACAGGGTTTGGAGATTGCCTTCTTACTGTAAATATTGACTTAACAAATGAATTTGTACAACATTTAGACTACTACCATGGTCTAAATCAATGTTGATATAAATTAAACTGACCAATATTTATATTGCTATTAGCTCTGAATACCAATATTACTCAATCAACAAATATGGTAGTAATTTGTGACAAGTGGCTAAATCACAGAGATGGTTTCTGCCTTAACCGTTGTTCTACATGTACAGAGCAGTCTATATTCACTCAGCTGCTTAGAAATATTCTGCCAGTTCATCCTAACTAACACTGGTAGCAATTCACTAGCTCTTACAAGAGGGCAACATGGGCAGCTCTGCCGTACCAAACAGATTTTGCTTTTGCTCAGTGTCAGTCAGAAGGGTACTGAAAACACAATGAAAAAGCAACATTGAAATTCTGACTAAAATTAAACAAACAAACAAAAACCCCCCACCATCAACAACAAAACAAACAAAAGTTTTCTTCAATTTACGTGAAAAATGAGACTGGAAACAGTTATTAGGGATACAGCCTGAAAATAGGTCAGAAGAAGCCCTGCATAAATAACACTCAGTGACTTCTTAGTTATCCATTAGTCATTCATTCCATTTCCAAGTCTAGTCTCAGAAAAATTCCTCCCTGCCTCCAAGACACCTCTTTAAGAAGGTAGGCATTAATTTAAACGCATATCACTCCATGATGCTAATTAAGTTCCAAAAAGTAATTTTTCTTGGAGATATTCACAATTGTTGACTGTTTCAAAGTGTAACCAAATCCCTAATGTAATCAATCTAAAATAATGAAAAAGAGTATCAGCCAAAATTAGGAGGTGAAATATACTTTAAATGTGTAGAATAGAGAGCAAAGACATAATTTCTGTGATTTATTTGCTCTGCAGCAGTGCCTATGAGTACCACAACAGTCCTTGCCCCAAGCATGAACAATTACAGGGCTATTAATGCAAAACACATCTAGTAGATGACTCAGGTCAGGTCTCTGTGTGAAAGAGAACAGTACACTGGAGTGTGGAGGTGAACACCACTCAAGATTCACTTTGAACTACAGGGGACAGCAATTCAATCCCCCCACCTCCCATTCACAGAACACAGCCCTGTGTTGTGCATAAGAACAAAATTTGGGACTTGGTACGTGCAGCATTTTCTAAAGCCAGTACCAAACTCTTGTAAGTTTCCCTGATGAGGTAGATTACACTTTCATAATCTGTAACCCACATACTCTTTTACTGATTAAACAATCATCACTTGCATTCCCACTTTTTAATTTCCCATTTGACATCAGACCACCATATTCTTGACCATTTCTTTTCTGGAATGAACTTTCGTAACTTTTATTATTTCGCTGAGAAAGGAAATTCTTTCCCTTCAAATCTTCTGCAGGTCATCTTCACTCCTATTTTTCAACTATATTCATATAATTTCTGTCGTTCACTGGCAAGCCTGACAACCTGTGAATTTATTGGTCACAGTCTGGTCTAACAGTGGCAGAAAAAACAGATGTGAAAACCATTTGCACAATTTAATAGATGGCATATTCAGTACTGCGTTCAATGACAAGCAGTGGGATTTAACACTCAGCAGAGGGAAAGGTGCCAAAAATAGGGTATGTGTTTTTGGGCACTGTGAGGGATGGCAAGCAGTTTGTTCCAGTCCCATGCCTGTGATGGGGAGTGCTTATATTTGGTGAGCAAGTCCCTTACAAAAGGGGCAGGGTAGTTGGAACTAGATGATCTTTAATGTCCCCTCCAGCCTAAGCTACTCTATGATTCAAAACCTTAATCAAGCACTCAGCTGGTTGGAAGCCTCAAGATATTTAGAAATTCACTGAAACTTTTTGTATGGGCTCCCACAGCTCCAACCAAAGCACTGCACTACTGATAGTGTCCAGCTAATGCTGTGGGACATGTTTACTATCTGTTCAGCTTCCATCTCTAAAAATGTCCTGATTCACCCACTCAGGAGGGCATCTTATTACTTGTAGTCTAGTGCGAGAGCTTCAAGTCTTGGTTAATAATTCCTTTTTTTTTTGTCTCCTCTACTGGCTAAGGGTCTGAGCCTGATACGCATGATTTTCAAAGAGATGCTTCTGTCATCCCAGCCACATCCCCTGCCTGCTGAAAGCACTGCATTGAATTAGAGTTGCTATTTTCAACTCTTCGCAAATCCATCTTTTCTGAGTTAGATCCTTTTCTCTGTAAATCATTTTCTAATAAGAACTTAAAATTTACTTCAGTGCTTAAACTATTTAGTTGTTGTTCTTCCTTCTTCCTAAAACACCATTATCAGACTTCCATATTAAAAAAAATATTAAAAGGTATGTTATAATGCTTTTCTATAACTAAGCTTTATCTCTGGCTTGAATGTCAACAGCAATCAAGAGTTGAAATTGGAATTGTTGCATTGGAATAAACAACATTCACTTCGTGTACCTTAGCCTTGATTGTTTTCCTTTTTCTTCATGTCACATTTAACTGAAGTTATTCACCTGTAATGTGAAAAGTCAGATACTCTCATCCCTGTTTTTCTCATTGTCCACAGCTTCTTTTTTTCCTTACGTTTTTCTGTAAGGGACTCTCTTGCTTACATTACTTGTTTTTCTTACAGTGGTCAAGATACTCACCCAGCAAGCTAGTATAGGCTGTTTAAATGTGTGTGTGTACTGGACAGCAATGAGAACACTTCCTCCAAAGCAGAACAAACACTTAGCACTCTACGCCCTCAACTAAACCTTCTGGAGTTCACCCAAGGTGATTTAAATTAATAATAGTATACAGTATTTTTGAACAAAGGACAGAAGCAAAATCTAAAGGAAGATATGATCTGGAATATTAAGTTATTGGTCTGTCTAAAATCACTGCATATTTCATGGACACTAAAAAGAAATCAGTAAAACTCAGTGTAATTAAAAGCACCATTTAGCACAAAGATTTTCCTGATACTTTGCAGGTTCCTACACCTCACAGTATAAGCTTCAGAAAAACATCTCCGTGGTTACAGTACACAGGAATAGTCCTGACATCTAAGCATTATTTATACTCATGTTAAGTTCCTCAGAAATCTGGAAAAGTCACGATTACATTTCCCTGCCTTGAGCAGAAATTTTACTGAAAAGATTTTCATATGTTTGTATTTAAAGAAATACCTTGATTTGCATTCACAGACTTATGAAAAACTCAGAAGCCATAAAAATACAATTGCATAAAGGTGTGATAAAAAAAAATGACTTCCATATTACTGCTGCATTAAGTCTCTTGATTAGCTACTGCCTTCACTTTGAATATCTTCAGTCATTTTCCAGGGTAAATAAGGTACTTCCAGACAGAAGTCTGGCCTTTCTTATCATGTATGTGCTGATTAAAACTGAATGCAATCAACTTTAAGAGAAAAAAGGGAAAAAAAAGGACACACCCTTCTGATGCCATACCTTTGGACAAGGTGATAATATTTGACAGTGGTCATCAGAGGAGCAGTCTGCCAATGATTGTGCTCTCTATTGGAAAGAAGAATGTCTGCAGACAGTGTTGCTCACAGGCAGCAGTACTTTTTAGGTAGTATTTCTGTAGCCTGTAACAGAGCTAGTAATGCTTACAGAGTTTTGCTTACAGAGTTTCTAGAGAAAAAAATAAGAGAACAAGTGTACTGGGTAAAGCACCTCCCGTCAGGCAACATATAAACTAATGTACTGTAGACCACACCAACAGAAAGTGGAATAAAGGAGCTGGGGCTGAACACGATGGTTCAGTAGGCGTGTATCTGGGAACAATGCTGCCTTCTCTCCCAGATAGAGGATGAGCAAGAGTATAAAGTAGCCTAAAAAAGACTTGCCGAAACACATCTTTCTAAATAACAACCCGAAAGCTCACCTTGAATGGAAATCAATATATCACTGTTTTGGATGAAATACAGTCAATTACTGAACAAACAGAGCACTTTTCGGAATGTAGGAAACTGTGCTTAAGGGCAACAAAAGGGGAATAATCACACAATAATAATGTAGTAAGGATTGGAGAATGTTTTGTGTCTGATAAAGTAATTAGTTGAGAGGTCAAACTACCAGCCAACAAATATTTCACGTAGCAAACAAGGACACATTAGGTAAGAAGGCACACACTACGCTGGCATTTGTAGCTCATAAAAGCTGAGGAAGAACTGCAGTTGCTACGAACTCTGTCATATCCAGCACAGTGTTGGTGTAAACATATCTGGTGGAACATATCTGACCTGACAGCGTTCACCTGCTGTAGGGCCGTGATTCTGCTAGATGAATTCTCTGCTCCTTCAGAAACTACCTCATCAAAGTACATTCATAAATTGATCACAGCCCATGCTAATTGCACAGCTGCCCATGTTAGTCCTGGCAAGAAGCTGCTCTGAACTTTCTACCAGCCAGGAAAATGTGCATCTGATTCTGTGTGTTAAGTGTGTTTGTGGCCTCCCACCTGTACCGCCTGTCACCAGAGATGCTACTGCCAGCATTTGGTATCTTTATTACTCAGAGGAGAATTGCATCCCTTAGCAGACTGAACTCCTCACTGTCATGCTGAAGCCCTTGTCTCTAAGAAATCCTTGCATTTCCTGGAGAAGCATTCCAGATGACTTCCAACAAAGTCTAGCTCAGTTCCACTTGTATTTTCAGCTCTCTATTGACAAAAATCTTGCCAAGTCTATCCTACAGACAACTTGTGTCCTTTCATAGCCTCATCCACTAGGACACAGGCTGCTGCAGACAGCCTGTCCTGTCTTCTGGTGCTGCCACCAACATGACTTCTGCGCCCAGCACCATATCCTCCTCCTGCCAGTTCACACAGTGATTTTTAATCTCACCTCAATCGCATGAGATTCACAGTTGTCCACCTGGTTATATATACATACTTCCAGACTCCAGATGTTCCTAATAAATACATTTTGGCTTCGTTTCTAATAGGAGAACCTAACCACTTGTAAGGCATTCAAGGCAGCGGTGAGCTGTGCCAAGATGTAGTGTGATTTATAAATAACATCATTCAGCTTTATCAGTGTCTGCTAAGATGGTGCTTCAGTGTACAGTGGGCTGTTTTAAAACTTGTCCTCACCTGCTGGATATGCCAAACTTTTTTAAACTATAGATTCCAGGAGTGAAAGACAAAATAGAGAATTGATAACATTTGTCACTAAAACTAACGATTCATTATAGTGACATCATTATCTCCTTCACCTGCCTGCTCCAAAATGCATTTGGGCAAAGATTTCTGGTATCATTCAGGGCTTGTGGAAAGGTAGGAGTAATGAGGAGGTGCAATAAGAAAGCACACAAAAGAGATTTCACCTTTGTCTACCAAGTTAATTATCTCTGGCAGAAGATGCAAACTCAGAAATACTGTGTGCTGTTACATGCAAGCATTTAATAACTCCTTAAAGTGTCAGCTTTGAAAAAAACAGTTTAATAAAAGCAACTAGAAGAACTGATGTTGTCTGGGAAATACTTTTTAAGATTACTTTGAATTAGCTAACTGACCACAACACCTGTGAGTGTCATAGGTCCACAGGGACACAGCAGGTACTGCAGCTTGGTGTCTTTCTAACAGACAGCTCCACTGGTGAGGTCTGCACACAGCTCTAGAGAAGGGAACAATTGCCTCATACTTCTAGGCACTCTAAAACTCTGGCTATCCTTCCTGAAATGTAAAGCAGTAAAATAAGCTTGTAATATCATTATTGTTATTCGTAATTTTCTAGTTAGTGACTGCAAAGAGTATTTTCAGAAATTATTAATTTATGCTGCACGAACAGCAGAAAGAACAACTACCCTATGTTTTAAAGTGTTACCCCTATTTTTCTGATCAGACATCATTCCAATGTATTTCTGTATATCCTAAGAACCAACTAGATTCTACTGAAAATGCATTTGACAAATTATTTTCTATATCTTGGTAAAAGGCAGTAAGTGATGAAACAATTTAGTTACTGAATACTATTAGATCAACCTTGCTCAGGATAGCTTATTCATTATTGCCAACCTTGGCATTTTCCCTTCCTGTTCTCACTGTTCTCTATCCTGCCTTCCTGTAACATCTCATGATGCACTTCACAGTCAATAATTCCCCACTGTACACCACCCTTTTATTCTTTCTTACTTTTCCTTGGTTGTTTTTTTTAAATATTTATTTATATTCTTTATTTCATCTCTGTGGTGTTGCTTAGCTTGCTTGGCTCTCCCTTCTCCCAGAAACTTCTCTCAAAATCCCATTTGGCTGATACAGCATCCTCTCAGTGACCTCTTTTTGCCCACCTACTGCAGCCACATTCTACTTTACCTGGCCTCCTAATACCACCACAATACAACGCCTGCAGGTGCATCTGAGATTAATCTGGCTGCCTCCCCAAACTCCTTCCTGAGCTGTAGCAGCGGCTGCAAAGGCAGAGGAAGTGCACTTGCTCAGTCAGCAGGCAGCCCAGCCTAGCATGCGGTCTATACATCTCCTCAGAGACTAATGCACAGCCCAACAATAAAAATGTGCATGGCTAAGAATAAAAGCGTCCACATTATATATGGTGTACTGAAACTGTCAGGCCAACAAGGACCTATATTTCAGGCCAGATTCTCATTCATTCTGTATTAAAATTTTTATGTTCAGAATTAAACAAATAGGTACATAATATGGTTTAATAATTTGTCTCCACACTTAGCTAGAAAAGATCACAAAAAAATCAATGGAGCAATCTGTTCACCTCTTCTTTGGCCATACATCAGCCACCGAATATCCCAGTGAGGGGCTACAAGGCTGTTCAACTTACAACATGATCTTTTTGTACCATGTTTATTTTTACCATTGCATTCTTTCTTCTCTGCCTTTGTTTATGCTCCCTGAGCATGCATGGGCACTTTACTGAGATGTGCTTTGACAGTCAGTTTTTCTGTATGTTCATTTGTGTGGGCTTTTTTCTTCTTTTTCTGGAGCTATAATAGCAGCTTATGCTTGGGACTTGCCATCACTGACATGTTTAACAATTAAGTTGTTTTTCTATGCTCTGGTATGACAGGAGGCATAGCTGCATTTCTCTCCAGAGGAGATCACTGGTCCTTCCTTTCATTTATATGTGCACAGTCTGTTTGAAGAATAATGATAGAACAGACCTAACAGTAGAATTTCTGAGAAATGCCAGGATTTCAATTCCAGTTCCTCGTATAGTTTATCTTCTATATTTTTTAATGTTAAAAACATGTAACACATCACTGAAACAGGAATATGATTTATTACTCATATGAATGAATCCCCACAAATCTCTGCAGCAAGGCTGAGACCTCTTTAAACTGAGCAATAACTTTGGATAGGGAGGATTTGCCTCTGCCTTACGGTATTTTTAATGAAAATGCATTATACAAAATGAGTGAGAGGAGCAAAATATTATTGTTCCCATTGCATTGATCTCTGGGTGAGAAAAAGACCAGTGAGTAGGAGAAATCACAAAGTGCTGGGGTGGCAGACAAAGGACCTGCCTTGGCACCCTAAGGGCAAGCTCAGCATCCACACTGCCTACGTAGTCCCTCTGCAGGTGGACAACCTGTTAATGGGAGTCCATAGTATTTTAGTGGACTGAGTACACATCTCAAGGAAAAATGCCTTCCCTCAAAATAAAACTGTGAACTGTGGGGAAAATGCTGTGGTAGGCTGCAAATCCCAAGCAGACCTGCTGCTTAACAAGTGTTGGGTAGGTTCATAGCATTAAGTTAGCTTAGAGCACAAAATCAAATACATTTGAGATGAGATATCACAGAGAATAGTAATCTGAATAAAGGAATTGCAGCATATGTAAAAATGGCAACAACCACTATTTCTCTCCTAAAACACCAAGCCCTTCCTCAGCCACCCCAATACATGCTATCAATCTGCTCCCACAGTCCTAACACTGACATTCTCAAAGCAAATCGTCAGCTCTGTGGCATCTCCATTCTGCTTGACACCCTGAAAGACAATGAACTGCTGTGACAAATTACTGGCATCAGAAATCCCATCAAGGAATATTGTGACAAATAGAAACTCTGCAATTACTTCTTTCATAGCCCTCGACACCTTGTCTGCAAGTAGCATCAATCAGACCATTCAAGATAGGATCAGACAGTCTCTAAAACCCCTTTGCACTTTCCAGATGTGCTACTAGTTACATGCTGTACTTATGGGGAAGAGATACTAATTTTAACATAGATCTTTTAATCTAGGATCATCTTTGATTTTTTTTTTTTCTGTTTTGTAGTTGCAGCCTCTTTTGTCAGGAGAAAATCAAAAAGGCTCTGAGGTGCACTCTTCCAACAAGAAAAGAAGCCCAAAGGGTAGCCTCGAGTAATTCTTCTGAACAATAAAAAATGCTTCATCATTGATATTATGTGTCCTTTATGCCCATTAATGCTTTTATACAATTCTTGACAGTATTCCTAAACCAGACTGCATTATAAAAAGTAATGCAAAACGCTCAAAAAAATAGTACTCAGTAAAATCTGCAGGTTTTAAGCCTGGTGCAGTTCCTGTATCTTCTGCTAAATGCATTCCAGGGAAATTTCAGAAGAAATAAATGCAATACATATATTTGAGATATTCATTACAATAATTTGATAAAGCAGTTAAGTGGGTATTAGTGCACAGACAACATTATCTTCAGTTAGGTCTAAATAAAACAGTTTGAAATTTGTTTACGCAGTTAAAATTGTGCATAATGAAAAACATTCATAGTTCAGAGTGTTCCATTTACGTGCTTTTTCAATGATCCTATCAGCATTTTTGGTATCTAATCTATACTTCATCATTGCACACCAAGGATACATCAAAGATAGTGATCCCATGGTAATAGCTATCTGCCTGATTTTAGTCTAGTAAATAGCCCACACATACTCTGAACATTCAGAGAAAGTGATCAAAATGTTACAATGGCACACTTCCATTATGTTGACTGTACATGTTCCTGTTAAGCATTAATACTTCAAGTGATTGCTCTAGTTAACTGCTTTTGGAATTCTAGAATATTTTATGCTTCATAATAGAGAGCATACTGCAAAAATAACTGGCGAGTTGCTAATACTCTATGTACCAAGTACAGAAAATCACTGTATGTGAAAAACAACATGAGCTCACTTCATGTTTTCATGCTTCATTTCCACTGAGCTGAAACCACTTCAGACATTTCAGCCCCACCAGGGAGCTGGGACATGCACAGTGTAACCGTACAGCTCCAGTGAGAAAAATAATTTGATTGAAACAAGGAGTCTGGTCCCCTTAATTGCTTACTTCCTGAAGATCCGTATTTGTGACTATACAGCACGTATATTAAAGAAATAAAATATAATGAGTTATGAAAGTAGATAGGAAGTTAGCCTTCTTACTGACAAGATCACACAGAAAGCCTAGCATGATCATACAGTACAGTCAGATCTGTGTTGCTCAGGGCCAACAAACAAAAAAGGAAGTAAATAGCGATAAGTAATGGAGGATCTCCTGTAGTTCAAACAGACAGAGGATTTCGGAGTAAAAGTTCATGACACATCTTTTCAAACCTCTATCACAGACTTGTGGTCAAGCTCATTTCTGTTCCTGTGGTCCTAAATCATTATAAATTGTTGGTATTCAATTAGAAACTACTGGTATCATGAAGGGATTTGTGCTATCTGATGGGAAAGAATCCATTGATTTTTCAACCTGCTACAACAGCTATCTCAAAATTGGAGAAATTCCTTAATGTGTTAAAATGCCACAAATGACCAGTAATGATTCAATGAATAACACTTTATACATTCAGTAACAGCTCACAGCCTAAGATACTGAGGGACAAAACAAGTCAGTGATTAAATGGAGTGTAACTATTGCATTGTTAGTATGTTAAAGTACTTCGCTAGAGAAGAGATCAGATAGAAGAGGATAAGGCAGTACCATGGGATCCCTAATTTCACCAGCAAAATGAGGGGATTTTAAACACTAGGGGTCTTCAAAACTAAAGAAACTGAATTGCAAGCTTTTAGAAGATGATCCCATTCATAGAGTCACTGAAGCTACAAGGATGAATCTAGAGTTAAGGGAATAACTTGGTACTTGGTAGTAGTGGAGATCTTTATCCTTCTTATGAGCTTTGAGAAAAGCATGAAAGCCCGGGAACTCCTCTAAGGGTTTATAAGAAAATGACTAGAGTGTATCTTAAACAATTCAAACCTCTTAGATTTACAAGGTTTGACTGTCAAATGTTTACAAATATTTCTTGACACTGGCAAATCTGCAGATATCTTCCCCTCTTATTACAATATGCTTTGCTTCTCAGCCAAATGAAATTAAGAGCTAGAGGAAAGCAATAGTCCAGAAAAGGAAAGCTAAGTGATCTGAAAATGACTAGTATAAAGTGACAAAACAGGTAGCTAAGACAAGGGTGGGTGGGTATTTTCCAGCCCTCCAGAGGGGGTTGTTACTGATTAATGCAGATTACAGCAATCTTTGTGCTGTTCCAAATGTGGCATATTAACATAGATTGATTAAGGCTGGAAAAGATCTCTACAATCATCTAGTCCCACTGTTGACTCATTACCACCATGCCCACTGATCTATATCCCTCAGGGCCACTTAGACACATGACCATTCTTTCTGCAGAGAATTTTCTTCCTAATGTCCAACCTGAACCTTCCCTGGCACAACAAAAGGCCATTACCTCTCATCCTATCTCTATTACCTGGGAGAAGAGGCCGACCTCCACCTTGCCACAATCTCTTTTCAGGAAGCAGTAGGGAGTGATAAGGTCTCCCCTGAGCCTCCTCTTCTCCAGAGGAAACAATTGCATCTCCCTCAGCTGCTCTCCATAAAGTTTGTGGTCCAGATGCTTCACCAGCTTTGTTGCTTTCTCTGGATGTGTTCCAGGGTACAAAGGGGCCAAAAAATGAACACAGCACTCAAGGTCTTAGCAGGGCTGAGTACAGGGATCCAATAACCCCCCTGGTCTTGCTGATAATACTGTTCCTGATACAAACCAGGATACCATTGGCCTTCTTGACGCACGAGCACACTGTTAGCTCATGTTCAGCCAGCTGCTAACCAGCACCGCCAGAAAGTTCTCTTCTGTGCCCATAGTGATGGAGTTAGTGTGACCAAGGCACAGGACCAAGCACTTTGCCTTCTTAAAGTTCATACAATTGGTCTCATCAATCCAACCTACCCAGATCGCTCTGTAAGACCATTATACACTCAGATAGGAAATTATTGTATGAAATTGTTGCCATCTGTAACCTCACTGATGATGCTCTCAATCCCCTCATCAAGGTCATCAGTGAAGATGTTAAATGGTGCTGGCACCATTACTGAGCCCTAAGGAATGCCAGTAGTGACTGTAACGTGAGTAATCTCAAAGATGATACTCAAAAAATAGTATTGATGGTGGTATGTTTAAATAGATCTTTTAAATAGATCTATAGAGATGGTACACAAATAATACAAAAAGGAAGATGGCTCACCTTTAAGACGACAAAGGTTCACAGTAGACTCCACACAGGAGGGAACTCCAAGAAGAGATCCTTCCCTGGTGGTGGTCAGCCCTTAAATGGGTTTTGGGAGAGGTGGAGCCAGGGTCCACCCCTTCCAATCACACAGGTATATCACCTTCACCTGTGGCCCCATGGCTGACTCGGTGCTCACCTCAGGTGACCAATCAGTGGTTCAGGCCGTGATTCAGCAGTTCCCATACAGTGACCAATCATCATCTGGATTTAACTCCACTTACCACTACTCCCTAGGCCTGGCCCTCTGGTCAGTCTGTCACCCAGTAAAGAGTATACTGTCCAAGCCACATGCTCCTCCTTCCAGCTTCTCCAGGAGAATGCTGTAGAAGACAGAGTCAAAGGCTTTACTAAAGTCTAGGCAGATTACATCCACAGCCTTGCCCTCATCCACTAGGCAGGTCACTTACTCATAGAAGGGGACCAAGTTGGTCAAGCAGAACCTGCCTTTCGTGAACCCATGCTGACGTGGTCTCATCCCTCAGTTGTCCCACACATGCTGTGCGATTGTGCTCAGGATGATCTATCTGCTCTGTGACCTTCCCTGCCACGGGAATTAGACTGACCAGTCTGTAGTTCCCCAGATATTCCTTCTCACCCTTCTACTAGATGGGGATCATGTTAGTCCCCAGTATTCTGTGGTATCTCTGGTTGACTAGGGCTGCTGATAAATGATGGAAAGTGGCTTGGCAATCACTTCCACCAGCTCCCATAATACCCTCAGATGAGTTCTTGGACTTGTCACAGTCCAGGTAAAGTAACAGGTCGCTAACTACTTCCTCCTGAATTCTGGAGGGCTTATTCTTCTCCCCAAACCAGACTTTCAGCTCAGGGAGTTGAATACCCTGAGGATAACTGGCCAGACTATTAAAGACAGAATAAAGAATGCACTGAGAACTTCAACTTTTTCCATATTCCTATTGATTATATTTCCTCCCCATTCAACAAAGAATGGAGATTCCCTTTGGCCCTCCTCTTGCTGTTAATCTACTTTTTAAAACTTTTTTTATTATCTGATTAACTTGGCTTTTGTGAAAACTGACTTAAAACTTTTGCTTTCTGATCTATACTCTCTGGAGAACTAGAGGGACAAGGAAACTAACAGTATGTTTATAATAATTTGTAATGAGTTTAGGCTTCCTAGTACACACATCTCTTTGAGTAACCTAACATTGTTTGGTTGCTTAAAGACTTTACAAGTAAAACCATTATTGCTCACATAAATTATTACTCTGTCTTATGCATAGCTGATGCCATCACTAAGTTACCCAGTGTATCCTTTAAAACAAGGGCTCTTATACAATATAATACCAATATATGATAAAGTGTCAGTGGGGGTTAAAGGAGTAAAGAGAAGGCTGCTTAAAAAATTTCCTCTTGTGGTATGCTGGAATCCAGCTGGTACCTGGACATAAAATTTCTGGTAATTTGGGATGTGGTCATCCGGTTGTGAGAAGGGCACACAATCTGACCCACATGAACAGCAAAACAAAGGCAGCAAAGGGAAAGACCTACAAGATGGGATGTTTCATGAAAGCAATATCATTACAAGACAATATGGTAGATCAATTCAAATGTGCACACGTCATGGTTTTCGCAAGTAAACAAACTCAACCTTAAGAAAATATTAGGACTTTGAATACTTCACAGAAAACATGAAAGATGGCAGACATCATCTAAAGGAACCAGCTGTTTCGTACTTAAAAGCATAGGATAAACTTCCCTCCCCTCTGCTGCTGAGAGCATTCAGAAATGGATTTATAACTCCTTGCATTCCTGCTGATGTAAATGGGTAGATTTCCATTGCACGAGCGAAGGTTTGTCCTTGCTTTGTACAGGCACATTTTTAAATGCTGCCAACAAGAAAGTGATCTTAATTTGCTTTATTTCAGTTTGACGCTCACAAGTATTAAGCAGCAACCCAAGATGATAAATGAGCTGTGTGTGTGAGGTGAGCTTCTCCAGCTCTCTCCAACCTTCTCCTCTTGACATTTTAGTTCTCTTCATACCCCCATCTCTGATCCGCTTTTCATTCTGCGCTCATTATCTGTTTCTATCCCGTATCTTAAGGCTTAACCTAAAGCCCATTGAAGTGAAATGTAAAACCTCATTCCAGGCAACATACTTCAGAGTAGGCCTGCAGGGACCAGTCATTTTGGATAGTGAACATGTCTGTGAGCTGCTGAGTGCTTTTAGGCCTCAACAAACCTCACAGGATCAAGGCCAAACCTAAGAAGTTGTACCAGAACTAATGTGAGCCCAAGATATCTTGCAAATTCTGGGTTTCAGAAGTTGTGTCATCTTTCAGGCTGAGTAGATACTGCATTGAAATTTGGAGGCTCTAACAGAATATTTAACTGAAGCCTTTTAGGATCATCTCAAATTTTAATTTGAGTTATCCTAATAGGATTTTTCTTCAGCCCTCCTGGGGTCTGCTAAGCAAAAAAGAGGAAAAAAAAAGGATAAAAAGTTGATTCAGGTTCATGTTCTTTTGTGACTGCTCCTACTGTGCACAATAAACTGACATGCTGCTTTTAATTAGCATTTACTTAACTGCTCTTTTTTTTTTTTTTTTTTTTGTGCAAAAACTATGTAGCAACTCCAGTGAGCACAGAGGTGCTGAGCTAAGGGCGGGTGTGGGTATGGGAGGGAGTTTGGGTGGAATTACTTGAAAAGCAGCCATTTAGAATCTGAAAGTAATAGAGTACCGGTTCTGAGACTCAATCTGATTTAAAACTGTGTGTACAACAATGATGAAACTTGAACAGAAAGGTAATTATTATTCATAATTCATCTTAGGAAACAAACTTCAAATCACTGTGTGATAAAGCATAATGTGGTTCTACCTAGCATAGCAGCAGCACAACCCAAACCTGAGCCCAAAAGTCAGTTCTAAAAATCATGACAAATAATATCTGTCATGTTGAAAGTGCTATGTCTGCATAGATGACAGAGATTTCAACCAGTCAAATATTGCAGTTACTGCTACCATTTCCATTCTCTGATTTCTCTCTGATTGAGATCTATCTAATTACAGTTGCCATGCTTTATTTCAGCAAGAATACAGGCACAATCTTTTGAAAATGAGACTGTGTGGTTTCAGAACATCAACCTCCAACAATCTCTATTCTTTCTTCCATTGCTACTCAGCACCAGAAATCTTACTAGGACATGAGGCAATCATCAGTCTGGAAGGACAAGAATTCTCTATTGTGTTACCACAATGAGAAAGCTCTGTTTCTTGGAAAAGTAGAGATCATCTTGGCTGATGTGTTGGCTGAATCTGTTAATAGTGTAATACATCTCTTCTATAGATATGCATCACCACATACACAGAGTGGCAAAATGACCTCCTGCACGTGAAGCATGCATGCCTCTTCCTTCACCTATGGAAAAAAATAAAGCTTTTAACTTTTCTTTCCTGACTCAGAGTTTTAACAAAATATTGATGGGAATCCTCATTTATCCCAGTTTTTATGCCTGGTCAGTCTTCTTTACATAGGAGACGAAAACCAACAGAGAGTTGAATTAATTAGAAGCCAATAGGAACTTATCCTATACTCTACTGTCACAGGATATTCAAACACAGAGAAAAAAGTTTAGGAAGTTTTTAAAGATAGAAACAAAGCATTTATGCTTTTTAACTCCAATTGGACAGCAGAAAATTTCTACCATTAATTTATTATTAGCACTGTGGAAGAAACACCCGCCATGGTTCAGGAGCCATGCCTACTTCATTTATGTGCCCTTTGGCTTCAGACACTGAAGTAAGAATAAGAAGGACCAGGTATGAAGACTGAACAGTCAAATTAGCTGTGATCTTACATTGACCTATGTTCAAGCTACTGCTGCAAGCCCAGGAGAATAGCTTGATTCTGGTACATAGTCTGAGATGCTGTTTACATGTTTGGACATCACTCAGTGAAGAAATCGGCCTATAGAGACACAATATGTCACCCACTGGAACACAGCACAGCTACAGAGAGAGAACTGCTTTCTACAGAGCTCTTGGGAGCACAGAAATAACTGCCCGACAGCAGGGCAGTGTAGGTGCTGGTGAACCCTGCTTTGACACTTCTGCACTGACACTGTTAACCTTCTCACAAGGCAGCACACTGAGGTCCTGGTAATACTAACTCTGTTGAGGATAGTTTGTCATATATGAGGAAATATGAGCAATAATTTCTTTTTTTTATTATTAATTTGTTTAGACATGCCCTGTAAAATGTTGTCATTTTTTAGTGCAGAAAGGTTGCTGGAATGTCACTTGGTATTACCAGGATATCACAGGATATCACTTTGTTATCATTAGCTTACTTGAGCTATTTTCATAAAGGAAACATTAATGCAAAATGGGTAAGAAATAGATGTACTGTTGCAGAATAGTAAAAAACATACTTCATAATACTAATCCTGTGAGTGTGTGGCAGATAATAAACAGATGATACATTGATCTCTAAAATCACATGCATATTATGAGCATAATTCTCACTCTAATGCAGGGTTGTAGAATTTTACAGGCTCATCAGCTTGCGAGGTTTCACCTGGAACATTAAAACAATTGCTAAAAGCACAATAAATTCTACAGCTAGGCATCTGCTTACCCTCCTGACCTTTCAAATCTTATCAAAACCTAAGTTCATAGCTTTTTAACTCTATGAACACTTTCTTTTTTAAATGCAGTATATTCAGATTACTTTGTCTTTTTCATGCAAGAAAAAGATCCATCACATTTGATAATATCTTGTGGCAATAGGGCTTTTTTTGTTTGTTTGTTTTTTTAAAGGGCTCCCTGTGTTATCACTAGATCTAATGGGATTGAGAAGAACTGCCAGTTGTTTTGTCTTGCTGGAAACATCTATTTTGAGTCATGCCCTTGTATTGGTTCATCTACCAGTCACTACTGGAAACTAAATCCAGCAACTGCTTTGAAAAGAGGGTAAGTAGCACCAGTATCTGTTTCCTGCATTAATCTCTGGTACTGTAAATCTTTTTTCTTTTGTTTCCTGAAAGTAATAAAGGTGAAGGTTTATGATTTCTTTGCACTGAACTAATCTATGTTCACCTGGAATCAGTATTTCTTTTGCACTTCGGCAATTAGGAATATAAAAGTTATCTGTATGAAGTTTTAATACAGTGAAGAATTGGCACGGTACACTATGGCCAAAAACCCATACGTTATGTGTCACATTTCTGAAAAGCAGGTTAATAAGTTAATGTTATTAATTGAACTATTGCAGAAATACTTTCTTGACCTGAATTAATATGAGTAGGAAAAAAAATGTAAAAAAATGTATACAAAATAATTTGTAAAGATTTGCAGGTATCAGAGAATGGAAGAGTAGCTCAGAGACAACAACGGACAGAAAGACAACAGAAAAGCAACAGAAGTCTTAGAAACAAGCAGGGAGCAAAAGCCAACTCAGAGCAAGAGCGGCAGATCAATATTCACTTTATGAGATACATCAGGAGAAAGAACCCTGTCAGGGTAGAACAGATTAGTTGTATAATGATTCACCTGTGGGGAAAGTAATATTCCATACCATCTTCCTTCAGCATCTTCAGCAACCTCAGGTAAGGATTATTTTATCTTCCCTGACATTTACACAAAAAACAAACAACTGCAGTCTCTCTTAGTGTAGTGGTGAAAACACTGGTTGAAATACACTCAGTCAGAGGATGGAATTTTAATCTTTTCTCCTAATGGCCCCCTGTTTTAGTTTCTTTTCCTGACACTATGCGTAACAACATTATGCATGTTTGCTACGGAGGTTAACATTCACAAATACAGGCAAGGTGAAAACTTTTAATTTCTATTCACTTAAAATGGATTCCTCATCAACAAAAGATTTTACGTTTATCCTCATCACCAAATAACTAAAAAAAGTTTGTCCACATGCAATTTTACAGCTGATTAGATTTTCAGGGCAATATAAATATCTCAGTTTAACATTATATATTCTCTTCTGCCCCCCAAATCATTTGGACTTTCACTATTTTCTCCAGATTCCTGATAAAATAAAATCTATGCAGAGCATCTATGTGGTTGTTTACTTTAATAACTCTTGAAGTTCATGGTCACTTTCTAAAAGGCATAGCCTTGAGAGGTGTGAAACTCCTGCAAATATCATGAGAACAGTAGATTATTGAAAAGAAATCCAAATTGCTGTCTCAGCTGAGGGAAAGATCTTTTCCCATTCTCAGAGATAACAACCAGCAAATCAGCACACATGTGCTCTGAACGAGCTGTGGCAATTTGTCCAGCTAAATAAACTGGGGATGCCAGAAGGAGATAGGCTTCCTGCAAGGAGGAGATTGTCAAGCAGTAATGAGAGAACTGGAGGAAACTGGTTAAAATTGGCAGTGGGAAGCAATTAAGGGGACATAAAGCACCAATATAGTATATAATATATAATATAACATAGAAAGAATGATTTTTAAAACCAGGTTAGGCTCACAAAAGAATTTGTTTCATAAATAAATAAATATAGCACATTAGTTCATATATTTTTTTCTTTGCGAGCTCTCTTTGAAAATAGTTTGAAATAAAAGGTGTGAGTCGTGTTTCAGAGAAACAACAGGAGAATGTCTGTCTTTGTATCACACTAACGTGCAGGAAGGACTGAACAAGCATCTGCTCACGGGAGCCATGTAGTTAGAATCTGTATCAGAAGAAAGAGCTCTCGACGCATTATAATACTTGACGTATTCAATGAATGTAGCCTGCTGTTCAGCCTGACAAGAAAAAGAAATTTTTTGCTAACATATCTGTCAGTTGCACTAGGTTGGCAGAGCACTAAATACAAACCATTCTGCAAGTAGGTGTGCATGCTGCCAGGAGCCCTTCCAACACTGGAGAGGGTTGGCATTGGCAGCAGTGGGGAAGAGCATTGAAGAGGATCACTATTAACACTACAGAAGAAGAAAAAATGGGTTAAATTAACATCATTTCCTATCCTCATTACAGTTGGCAAAACAAAAGATGAACCAATGCAATGTTGTTTCTTCTCATTACAGTCTTTGCCACAAGGCTGAGGCACCAGGCTACAGCTTACAGCCATTTCAGCACAATGTGCTGTCAGTTCTTGTGGCCCTTTCATTTTTTATTATTGTAATTGGCAGTTTCACTATTTCCTCTCAGTAAGCATGGTTGGAAATGGTATTAGTTTAAACATTTTGTATGGCACCTGGCCAAGTCAGCAACAACAAGATTATAGAAATACTTAAGAATGTATTGGTCAGGCCAGGAACAAGTAGGATCAGAAAACACGTTGTGTTTGAGCCACCCAGCTCTTCACTTGTTGCCAAAGAGCACAAGTCTTGTGCAGTTCGAGATGCAGTAAGTTAGCACTGGCTGAGATCAGGCCTTTCCAATAATGTCACTGTTACAAAAATGCCACTGTTTGTCCTTTGTAGCAAAGTTCACAGCATTAGAATAGATTTTATTTTATTTTTCTAAATATAAGCTTAAACAAAGCAGGTGCAGAATACTTTCTTGTGTTTCTTTTCCACAAAAACTAAACAGTCAGCAATTGCAGAGTGATGTAGAAGCTCATCCTTAGAGTAAAACTGCAACATGGAAGGAAGAAAACCTGATCAAAGCAAACTTGTAACCCGCACTTCAGAACACACAGCTTCCTGCAACTGCCAAGAGTGATCTGACATAACTAATTCATAGTAGAATAGTACAAAACAGCTTTTTCCTAACCTCTTCTCTCCATTAGCAAAATGCAAGCAGCTACTCCTAGACGAATCCAGCTCTGAGAGGAGCCCCCCAGAGCAGCACAGGAAAACCCATGGCCACGTACCTCATGTTATAGACTTCTTGGTAATAACAGTTTGGAAAGCACAAGGAGTCCTGGAAATTAATAAGCATCTTAAATATTAGCAGCGGTTGCCATAGCAAGTATAATAATCATAAGTAGCAAGCAGGTCACTGTGCTCTTGATCTGATCATTACCGACAACAATTTCTTCTAGTAATTCTGAAAGACATGGAAAATTGTGTCCTTAAAGAAATGTCATTAAAAATTTAGCAAGGAGATTTTTGAAACTGAGAATAATGGTTACTAATGGTACAGTAATTAAGTAAATCAGACACAATAAGAGCTAAAGGGAAAATGACACGCTTGAATGGGTAGGAAAGGAAACAAGCTTCAAATTATGATCACCCACATTTTTAATTGTCCCAGTTTTCATTTATTCACCTGTGGGGAACGAATAGCAATGTGAAAGGTACTTAATGGCATGATGAGAAACTGATCTAGATCGTCTCTTCCTTCACTGTAAACATGACTCCAAAATTATTTTAGACTTTTTTTCCTAATAAAGAAGAACCTTTATTCAGAATGCTAAACATAGAAAGACAGATTGTAGCTTCTATTAACTTTCTAGCAGGAAAAATTCTGTGCTGTAACCAAACTAAGTCTGCCTAATTGGGGTCATGATTTGGACAGTGACAGAATGGATAGCTGAGTAGAAAATGATCTCACTGACACAGTGTTAGTGGTCCATTAGCACCACAGCCTACAGTGGGATGAGCTTGGTTTAACAAGAGAATACATGTTCTGTGTTTGATGAGCTCTGATAGAATTACCTTCAGCATGCCTTACTCACTCTTCCTCACAGGCATACCTTTATGAACACATCAAGCGAGGGAAACGTGCTCTCACAGAAAGCACGGATGTTACAATAACATGGCATGAAATAGGATTTCAGTTGCCTCTGTGTTAAACCCTTCATATTTAAGATGTGTGTTCTGACATCAAGCAAACTTCAAAGAAACATGCTCCACTTGTGCCTTCATTTATTTGGCAAGATGCTTTTCAGCCTTGATAGTTAACTCCACTTGAATCACTTCTGTTTCTCTGCCTTGCTATCAGGTTTACTCAATGGAAAGGTATTTTAAACAGAGAGACAGAGAATCAAAACTGCTACTCAAAGAGAATATAGTTGATTAGATGTAATGAAACAGCAGCTTGTCATGTTGTGAATGATCTCTATACTCACCTACTATTATAGGCATTATTATAGCCTCATACTCATATCAAAAATAACAAAACATCTTAACATACACATTTACTCCATGTTGGCTTAACTATATTTTCTACCTTCTTAGGTTTATTCTTCAATAACTTAATTCTGTGTGATGCATGTGCCCTCCAGAGCGACTAACACATTGCAAAAGTAATTCCAAAGAGACTTCTGTGTGATGAAATAAACCAGATCTCCTTATCTCCTTCTCTCATTGTAAATGAAGACCAAATCTACTATGAGATGGGCTGAACTTCTCATCTGATTCTACAGCCCTATCAGTCTTCCAGGCATATGTGCAGTACTTTATTCTTCTGTCATACTATATGCACCAAAACATCCTCCTTACAAACACAGCTCAGGATATGTGAATGTTAACCTGCAAGCTGACATACTTGTAGAGTTTTTTGATATTTTCACCACTTTCAGTTTATGAAAGGATTAATGAAAACAGAGTATTGATAGAGTAGACTGTTAGAGTAATGAATACAACAGCGATGAGTTAGTGTTTGCAGACCTAACAGTAGATGATTATAGCAGAATGGGACAATCCTATAGATGCTCATCGAATATCTTTACTTCACTTATAATGGCATTTATCCCAAAGGGCAGCAGCACATACTTCACATAAAGAGTCCACGATCAGTAATCTGTTTCACAGCACCAAATGATAGCTTGCTTTTCCCTCTCTATTAACATTTCAAACGGTGCTTGCTCTCTAAGACAAGAAATGTCAAAGACCAAAGGGAACTCTTAAATCTAAGGTCATGGCTAGGAAATGATCAAGATATGTTAATGACATAATTAAGAGGGAAAACAGAGTTCTACTGTCTCCTTGCCAAAACACTAGGCACTACTTGCACGTCTGTGCATGTAGTAATTCAGCTCCCTCAAGAAAACAGTCTGGTATTCATTCAGATGAGTGAAAAAACATGAAAAATATCAGTAGAGAGAAAAACATTCTCTTTTTCATTAATATATTTATCCCATCAAGATTATTTTTCATGAATTCACATGTTAATCCAAATGAAAATATTAAAAGAAAAATACCCTAACAAGTCACTCTGCCTTCTTTGTTGTGTATTGTCTGTAAATGTGAATCCTGTGAATAAGATCTGATATTGTACATGTAACAGAGCTTCTTCACCAGAGCTGTAGATCAGGACCTCCAACTGATGCTCCACAGGCAGATTCTACACCCCCACCACCTCCCATCAATTGCCTACACCACATTTGGTGAGCATTTCTGGGATAAACCTGGAGCAAATTTTATGATATTCCACTGCTGCTACCGTTGTTTCCAATGCATTGATAGTGATATTCAGCTCTGTACAGTTTCCTGATAATGATTCAGAAATTCGTGTGAATGAGCTGACGGATATGCTCTTCATTTTGTGGTGCAACATAACAAAACATAACATGGTTCATGGCCATCCAAGGGTATGGCTTGTCTTTCACATTACTGTGGACACTGCTGAAATGTGCCACCTACAGCATCACTGTACTCACATACACGTTTTGCCTCCATAAATGTTCAGCAAGCATCAATGAATGTCAGTGGGTGCCATTTTTTCAACATGGGGGAATTCAATTCTACATCTTTGCTTCGTACACACTTCCATGTCAAATGTCATTTTGTCAGACTGCCCTTCTGCTGCCATCTGTCACACAGCAATTAAATGTTATGAGTGGGAAGGTTCAGTCTCTGTCACACAAGCAACGTCCATCTGTGATATTGTGGGCCAACATAATAAATGAGGAGGCATTACTTTTGGAACAACCTTCCTAATTAATACAACAGTTAAAGTAGAGAAAAGATTTATAGCAATGGATCCAGAGGCAAACAAATCATGGGCAGAGAATTACCATTGCATTCTCACATTTTTACAAAACCTACTGGCAGGTTATAGGCCTGTGGCAAAACAATTAACGTTATACTTTGGTATTTAATAATACGTTTGATCCAAGATATGCACTCCCTATTGAACGTGAATGCATGTGTGAGTGAGGATCAGAATGTGTTCACTTTTGATTTTATAAATATTTAAGTCAAAGGTCATGTCCTAAAGGTACCACTCAGTATCTACTCAAGGAAGTACAGTGTGAGTTTTTGATTTGTGAAAGAGCTGTAAAAGAGAACAGGAGACTTTTAATCTGCTTCAAATCTTGGATCTGTCAGTCCTTATTTAATGGCTATGGAATAAAATAAACATACTCTCCGTAGCTGATACAGTGACCAAGCTACACTCCAGAACACAAAAAAAAACAAAACAAAACAAAAAAAAAAAAAACAGCAGCAGAGACAAGCACAGTCAATTAGGGTATGACAGATAATATAAACTACAGACCAGAGATTTAACTACCTAGTTTATAGGTCCAAAAAGAAAAAGCTTTCTTGACACTTCATGGCTCACATAGTCGCACCATCTTTAATAGCTAGCTGTAATTATTCTGAAAGAAATACTTTTACTTTCAGTTGATTTTATTTTCTTATTTCCTTTCAGCTTCAGAAACATTTCCACTGATTATACAGTTACCTTCAGAGAATGAAATTCAGTTACATTTGTTCATATTCACCTACTGCAAAGTGCAGGAACTTGTATTGTGAGAAGTTACTTCCTACTGGCCAGTGTTGCTTACTGGTGATATCCTTTGCTTCACTTCAAAGACGTGCTTTCAACTCTACAGTTTCACAACACAGTCTCATCATTTCCTACAGCAAGTGTGCTACAAAGCACTAGTTGAATGTCTTAAGACATTCTCACATTTGCTGTAGTCAGGTTTAATTAGTGATATTCTTTTGTATTACCCTTAAATGCTTTTCATGCTCTTCAGTGTGTTGCAAAAATTCCTTGTACTGCTGTAATGACTTGGGTTCTTCTGACTTGCCTGAGGAACTCAGAGCAGTTCCTTTTCAAAATGTGAAGCTAGGCTCAGAAACTATGTCCTTCATTTCTGTTTGTCTAGATAACCACTTTTAAATTACATATACCTTCTGAAGAAACAATTTTATCACTAATTTTCTTTCACAGTCAGGTTAATTACCACCAAAATGCTCAGATCCTTTTTTGTAACTATAGAGAACAAGAACAATATTCAGCCTCTCCTTATTTAAAAACAAATGCAGATCATTTTAGAGTTACTTGGCCTCTAATTCAGTGTTATTATTTCAGACTGGAAATCAGAACATCAAGAGACAGAGATTAACTGAGGGAATATAGTGTAGATTTGAAGGACGAACACGCTTATCCCAAGTTTGTAGACTAAACAAGTCATAGGACAGACGTGCCTTGCAGTGTTATTGATGCTTAGTAATTCTTTCGGGTGCACAGTCAAAAGTAACACTGCATCACAGTAATGGGTGCATCTATGGCAACCTCCTTCTACAGCCTGAAACAATGTCAACCACTTCCCAGAGAAGTCCACTGTACAAGTTTATTTTAGTTGGCTTTGTTCAGTTGTATGCTACCTTTCAATTGCTCATAACTGTTCCACACAGATTTCTTTTGGGCTGCATATTTCCCTTTTTATTTAATTTGGTGCTGAAACCAGTGATCTGTCAAAATTCAGACACTGCAGCTCTAAGGGAGTCCCACAGGAAAACAAACATTTTTCCATGAAGTTTCTACTATCATCTTTTTAAGAATATTTATGACAAGAAGAGTTTGTTGGCAATATGAGGCTGGAGACTGAGCTCAAGAATATAAGCTCCCAATTTTTGATTCAAGAAATTGTTATTAGAGGAATTATTTCACTTTCTCTCCTTTCAAATTTGAATTTTACTATACCAGTGCAACCGTTGGCTTGGAAATGGATGGCAGTGATTTAATTTACAACGAATTCTCAAACAAAAGAAAACAGGATGTTCCGACTTTTATAAAATGATAACCTCTATACTATAATAATGTCCTCAGCAGACACGCAACACACCTTAATTATTGTCCAAAATCTTAACAGAATATTCTAGCAGGGACAAAACTGGTATTACTTACCCTGCATGCATCTACAAGTGCTAAAGCATTGACTTCGCTTCACTACTCTTTGAAAAACATACCCTCCCTTCTGATGGAGACTACTTGGAACATGCTTAGTTCTGTCTTCATTTTCGCTCTCCAGTTCCCATAGAAAGTCCTCAGGCAATTTGCACATATACACATATATATGTATATTAGTTAATCTGGGACTAAGCAGGGCAGGCAGCCTTTTCTGTCACCATCAAATTAAGATGCTAATTAGTGTTTATCACTTCTTGCTATCAGAACACTAATGGATTAATTAAGGAAAAAACCTCAAACATGGATTATCTTGAGTATCTTGTTTCCCAGATGCGCTCACTTAAAACTGCCAGCTTTTCCAGAGAACATGTTAAGATAGTGAGAATGGCTAGTAACTGGTTTTCTCTGCACTGAGAACAGGGGAAAGAAATATTACAGGTAGAAAAGTCTCTCCAACGACAAATGACCCAATTTGTTCCCCCCCAGTAACTGCAGTAATTTAGTACAGCTTTGCAAATCTGCATCATTGCTGCTACGAATTGGTTACTTTAAATGGATCCTCACTTTTCTTCACATGAGGCATTGCAAATTGCCTGAAAGTAATTCCAGGTCAGGTATGCCAATTTTTGGTTTAAAGTTACAATTATATTTTCTAACCCCTACCTATTTTCACGTTGCCTTTGTTCAGTTTAAAGAGAGACAACATATATAATAATTTACATGAGAAGGGGTGTGATACAGCATTTTGAGAGCAGATAAACAATTCAGGTCAGATTCCTATTAGATACTCCACCAATAATTTTGCTGCAGTTCTCTAGATCTCAGATTCTGCGTTAGTAGAAACTGGGCAGCCTTTCAACAGTCTGACCTTTCTATAAGCCCTGCTTTCTCCAGATGCAAAAACTGAATATAATTTCGCTTTATTCGGTATTAATAAACTGTAAACAACATTATGGCCCATTCTTGGCAAAGTGCCTAAATTAAATAGGTCTCTTAATGTATCTATCTGTACTACAGAGCTATTTAAAAGCAATATGCCAAGGGTGATGATGATAAAAGGACCCTTCTTCATTTCTTTGTTTTTAAGCTCTGGATATTCCCAGTGAATATTTTCCTCAGCGTAAGCTGTTGCTAATACAAGCCTTTGTATTTACAATAACTAGCTTTACAAAGAAACTATTCTTTTCCTAAGAAAGATTGTGAACTCTTTCTTTAGCTGCTAAAATTCTAGAGGTATTTATGAATGCAGTGCTTATTTCCATATGCAGGTGAATAATAACAAGTGGACAATTGATAAAATACAAGTTTTTACCTGTACTGATTCTACAAATGCGATCACATTTAGAAAGGATCAATTATTATTTGCACAGCTGCTTATAGACTTATCTCAAGATTATTTTCCATCATCTGTGTAACGTACTATGAGGAAAAATGCCAAGCTTGCATCTTGCTGTATTAGGGAGGGACTGCAAAAGAATTACCACCAGTGGCTAGGAAATAGTGTCTGTAAGAGTAACCAGCGGTGCCTGTGCTCTTTATAGTTGTTGAATTTTCAATCCTTCCGGATTTTAGATGTCTTAGCAGAAAAAACAACCGTACCATACACTGATCTGTAGTCCAGCAATTTAAGTTCCAGAGAATAATATAATTTCAACTTCTGTGTTAATAGAAGAGAAGCTTTTCTGAAGCTCCAGAAGAACTTCACTTTCCAAAAGTGGACCTTAAATCATCATTCATAAGGTTTGGATTTTCAGAAGTTGGCTCAGTAAGCTCAGAGGCTGCTTGTATGGCACATGAAGCACACTGAAAATAGCCAAGTGTTCTCTGGAGATAGCCAACTTTTCTTCCTACAGTGCAGTCACGTTAAGTAATGAAATACTTATTTGCATCTTTACTCAATAAAATCCCATATAAATATAGGTGCTGATAATGTAACATTATTTATGGATAACAGCTGTCATACTTCCCAGCTGTTTCCTTGTTGCCTGCTGTAACATATGTTAATTTAAACTCTCACCAAATGTCATGGTTTGTTTGTAGCGCTTCAGCTGCAGCTTGGCAAATTTTTTCTTTAGGTTTCCATTGGCTCTGGAAATGGTTACATAGGCAGCCCATAACAACACAAACAAGTCTTGTGTGGCTGCTGAGCTGTTCATTTACTTGGAGTGAGAATTTGCTGGAAGACACTAAAAATGGAGATGAACCATGTTACTTACCTTCATTTTCTGAGGTATTTTGGATGTTGTCAGTAAATAAACTGCAGGGGACACTGGAGTCAAAGGAATCTTTAAGGAAAAATGCATCATGCAGAACATCTATTATTTCCTCAACAATCATAAATTAAAATAAGTTAAACTCACATTACTACATAAATCATATTCCTAACAGGAACTCAAGTGAGATTCTCACTTTGTAAAGGCAGTGTAAAAAAAATATTGACTTAAAGGGGCTGGACTAGGTCTCGTGTGACTTCACAAGCAGTGAAAGGTTTCCATGCAAGACGAAGACAAGAAAAAACAGTGAAAACTAAATATCACGGTCTGTGAACAATTTTCCTGCACTACAGGAAAACAAACAAACATATATGTAGCAATGAATCATCTAAATTAGAAAACTGAAGGTGGAAGACAAAGAAAAGAAAAGAGAAAGACTGTCAGGAATAGTCAGACATTGAGTTTCTTTCTCATGGGTAACCTAGGGACAGAATGAATCCCCTCCACCGGATGAAGACAAAGACTGATGCCAGTGGAAGGCTTGGATTAACCATACAGAAACCTGTGCCATTTCTGCTCTGCTTCCTGCCCCTTCCACAGTGGGATATTCACATTTTGTGGAGACAAGCAAATGGCAAAACCACCTCCAGCTTTCACTTTCCCTGTGCTGCCACCCATTCTCAGAGATGATATGTAAATTGCACTAAAGGTCAGTCCTGGCAGATAGAACAACATTTATTTGCTTCTCAGAGCAGGATAAGGATCAATACCAAGAAATGGAACTTACACTTGTGTAAGTGTACAAACGATAAGATGATGCTAGCAAGCACAATACAAATATTGATCAATTTAAATATGTGAGTAAATGGAAGGGAAAAAAACATCATCTGTGGTGACAAACTGACAGAGAGGCTGGCAGTGACCAAAATGAATATCAAGATAGAAAATCATTCTTTTCCTTACTATTTATTTTTTCTAAAGCTCACGGTGCATGACCTCACTGCCTTTTCACCCTGCTTTCAAATCACATTTTAAACTTCCCACAGAAAAATCTCTCTGTACATGCAATGTGATGATTTAGCAAATAATGTTTTAGGTGATTATGATTTAGCAGCTCTGTAGTATGGCAGAGAAACAGAAATCCTGTGCCAATCTTATGTCAATCATACCAGAATTGACAAATTTTCTTTAACAAACAAGAAAATTGAAGATAGTTATTGTCTGTTGTTAGAAATTGTGTCCCAACTGTCACAAGAATGTGCTGAGTTACAATTTGCCGCAGCTTGGCATTATGCTCTGTAGTACATACATTTAGAAAGGAGAAAGCTGCTCCAGGTAGAAAAAGTTTCATTTCAGCAGGGACATAACTTCGTGTCTTTGACATGGTCACACAAATCTGCCGGTGAGACAAGCTTTGACAAATAGCATAGACCCGTGCTATTTTCAGGGTCCAAACTGAAGTGTCCCAACTCTCTGACTTCACACTGAGACATTTCTCTACTCGTTAAAATATTCAACTTATCAAAATTTGATTTCAGATAACATTTTATCTTTCCTACTGAAAGATTGTTCTCCCTGAACAACTCAATACAGACCAATAAAAAGAGCAGCATACCTCTTTTCCACCTCCCAGAGCCCAAAAGCAACACCCATATGAGCAATGCACCCAGTAAAATTAGGGAGGCAGAGGCAACATCAGAGTCACTCAGAAACACAGAATAGTAGGGGTTGGAAGGGACCTTGAATATCATCTAGTCCAACCCGCTGCCCTGTAGAGTATGTTGCACAGGAAAGCATGAGCAAACAATTTTGTTTGTTATTAAATGCAAGACTTATGTAGAGATTGTCACTAATTTATGTTGCACTCAAACCAGAACAGGCAATAAAATGTCTCCCTGAAAGATTCAGTTTAGCAGCACATTATGAGTATTTATCCCAATATTCTTTTGTGTTTTTTCTTTGAACACATGGCGTAAAACAGACAGGTTTTGAGGATGAATTATGTATCTCTCTGCAGAAAATGCTCTTTAAAATCTTCTTCCTGGGGACACTGAACACATTTATTATCCTGGAAAAATTCAGATCCAGCATCTGTTGTCCTATGTGTTTTACTGCCTAATGACAAGTGTGCCTGTGGGATTTGTTTACAGCATGGCATTCTGGATTTTTTGTTGTTGTTTATTTCACTCACAAAGAAAATAAAAGTTTGAAAAACATTAATATTTGAATGGAACAACCTATGAGTTTTTGACAACTTACTGATTAATTCAGGCAGTTTCCAAATTGCCCTACTTAAAGAATTGGAATATTACTAAAAGATTGTGGATGAGAGGAAAAAATGAACAAAGGTAAAATATATATATATGTACATACACACATATATATACAAATATATACATACATACACACACACATATATATTTATATATATGTAAATATATAACATATATATATATTTATATATATGTAAATATATATATAAACTTACTGTGTAGTTAGACTGCTTTGGAACAGGAGCTCTGGCCCATTTCCTGAAGCAACTTATCTTTCTAGTTCTCATCTAGGAAAATATGAGAATAAATCCACAGAAGAAGTAGGTGGAATTGCTAATATCTGGAATTGATATGGTATGTACAAAGTAGAAAAAAGTATTTTCCTTGTAGCTCTAGAAAGTATCAAAGCTTCTTTTGAAAATGGACAACTTGGCACAACAAAAACCACCTGCACCAGCATGTACAGCATATAAAACCAATAGCTGCATCCGAATTACCAAGCACACACAGCACTTCAGATCGCATCCTTGCAACTTTATGCTGGCAGGTTGCAGTTGAGATAAGTTTCCTGAAATAACATCTGTGACTCCGCTATTTGTGAAGGCTTCACTGGGGTTGAGGAAACATGGAAGGGATAGATTTTAGTGTAGGTATTTGCTAATTTGTTAGTCTGCTTCAGAAGCTGGACCCGAAACTTCTGTAATTTCTATTGGGCAATCAAGCTTGCTTCATTTATTTTTAAATTAAGAACTAGCAATACATGCTTTTCTTTTCCCTCTATCCCCTCCCTGCCAAGAGGCAAGTAAGAAACCAACAGCTCTGTCCCAGCTCTTGAACTGTGACAGGGTGCAAGCCAGTCAGCTGCATGAAGCTCTTTCTAAGCAAGAGGATGCTTGTGCAGCCCCATTGGCTCCATGTTTCATCTTTCACTTGTTTTCTTTTGTCTGGTTTGTCTCAATCATACTGGACACCGTTCCGTAGTGGTTATGTGAAGACTACCACTCTTATCCCAAAAAGAATATACTAAACATCCTGGAAATCAAGCCACAAATCCGCAGGGAAGGAAAACCTTCAGATCAGTGCAAATGAAGCCAGATTCTAGAAGGCAACCAGGGCCCTGACACACTCAGCAGCCTCCTTGGTTAACTTCTGTTCCATGGCTGTAATGATTTTGGAGAAGATGACAAGATCCTGAAATCAAACCGCTAAAAAATCCACAAAGGGAAAAGTTTTAAGAAGTTCTTTGGGCTACAGTTGCCAGGGAAACCACTTCACTGCAGCCATATGGCCAGAAAATCTATCATCTTTGTTCTCTAGAGAAAAAGAGGTATTTTGGTGCAAACAAAAAAAATCTCACAAAAGTTCTGGACTAAAATATTCACACAAACCCTCTTAATCACTAATGAGAGAAGAAAACTGACTTGCCAAGCTGAGCTACATAAGCCTAGCAATATCTAAAATATTCATATAGTAGATGCAAGTTCTGCCTTTATGTTAGTACTTAGAAGCGAGAAACTTCCCTTGGTATCAGAACTACTACCACAGGTGTAAACTCTAGAGACTGAAGGATGATCCTGGCACTGAGTTTAATTTTGGACTGAGAGTACCTGTGGGCTCTCTGACCACATTTAAATTTTAAAAAAAATTGAACCACAACTAATTCTTCCTGTACACTGACATAGAGGGACCCAGAATCCCTCACAGCTTGGCAGAAAGAGGTGATGAACCTGGTCAGATTAGTTCTTTGCTTATGGAGAGATACATATGATGATTGACTGAATCTCCTTCATCTCAAAGGCTTTCCAAGCAGAACTATTTCCATCTCTGTCTGATGAGATGTTTAGAAGAACTATTTAATTTCCTAATACTAACAGCCAAGTAATTCATTGAAAATTTTCTGAAAATAAATCTGGAAAGTGATGACAATGCAAATAACTTAATTTTGCTCTGACTGCAGCTAATCAACCTAATTTTTCAGTAATAGATCATCTGTATGTTCAGAATAGTTGCTTTTCTCTTAGAGCAACATAGATATGTTAGTGATAAAGCCCGTAGTTTCTGCACATTTTAAACCATGGCTATTTACCTGCTGCAAATGATATTCTATTGATATTCTCAAAAAACAAACACTATTCATATATATGCATAGTTATAGCTCACTATTAATTAGAGTGTCTACATCGACTTCTGTTATGTTTCCAATACACAAAGCAAAAGTCCAAGGTGAGAACCAGCACAGAGAGTGTCCCAGAATACCAGATCTGTCTGCACCTTTGTTCTCTAGGCAGCAGTAAATGAATCCCTAATGTCATCAGCACAAGGACTCTAGGCTTAACTGTACCAGTGACATCATAGTGTGGTTGTCCAAGCTCCAACCATGTTTTTCTGATGTTGAGTTACAGCCTTTAAGGAAAGTTATAGAAGGTATGTGGGTATCACGACATAGAGATTTGTTCTATTGACATCTGTAAGTGTTTGCAGGAATTGATATCAGGGCTTACAACAGAAAGCAAAGCATATTTCCTTTTCTCTTACACTCAGGCTGATATTTAATCTGAGGCAGACACCAGCCAGCTAATGGCAGCACGGGAGCCTCAAGCCACCCTGCTGTGAGGCTCTGTCAGTACACCTTAGGAGGGATGCTTGGAGCTGCAAACATCAATTCATGATGGTCTGCTATGTTCTGTGTGCAGGGAAGTGTTACTCTTCATCTACATTTTCAGACAAAAAAAAGGTGTCTCTAAATCAGATCTCTTCAAAAGGCAAAGAGCATATATTTAAATTGAGAATAGACTTTAGAATTAATGTGATTTTTCTATCTTCCTTACAATGACTCTTTTTTTCTAACTCATCTTTTTTAATATGTTTAAATGTTCCTCGAAAGCTCCCCTCTAGGATGTTTGCACATGGCCTTTGTCCCAGGAGCATAGCACTGCTTGGCAGCTCCCAGCCAGCACCAGGGTGCAGAGGCCAAGAGAGCGTTCTGAGAAGTAGAACCTGGGTTCCCATGTCTCCTACCTTCCTCTCAAGGGTCTAAGAGATTGGTCAGACTATTCAATACGGTAGCATTAAGAATATTTTTCCTGGATCTTAACATTTCATCCACATAACTGAGAACGTTTTAGAGGTTATGATTTTAAGTACCACATGGAAAGATGTCCTGGATACACTTCATCAGGAAGCTCCCTAGTTAAAGCTTTTGGCAAGAAACAAAATGAAGTGAGAGTAAGGACCAGCCAAACAACAGAGGCACCACCTTGCCCCTGAGTTTATTAATGACCAGTCCGAAACGTCCCCGTCATTCATTCAACATTTGAGCCACCTGTATTTCCAAAGAAAGCTTTCCTACTCACCCAGCCCAGTCGGCTTAACATGGCTTACCATTTGGTAACTGAAGCTATCAGTTTCCCAAGAGCGTGGCTGAGGAACCGACAGCTATGAGAGCTTTTACTGCCAAGCAAGATAGCAGATTAGCAAATTGTTGAAATGGCACAGGTACTGAGCTTGTTTTTGTTTGTTCAGACCTTTTCTGAAGCCTGCTGCCAGCCTACTGCTCTTATCAGTGGAGTGGTTTGGCAACTGTTTTGTACCTCTGGACATTTATTCTGGCTAATTTAGCAACAGATTTTCTGCTGCCTGGTGCTTTTGCAATAAGGTCCCAGTTGAGGCTTCCAACTGAGAGCAGTTTGCCTAAGTTCCTGAATCTCTGCTTTGCAATCCTAGCGTCTGGTTCCTTTTGATGAGCATGAAGAAGATTGCTCCTAGCGATACCTGAACCTAAAATGAACCGAAAACATATTACAACTTTTCAGTTTGCCAGGCAGCAGAGGAGAAATTCACACCAATCCCAGCTCTCAGAACAGCTGTTGCGACAAGGTGATTTTGCTAAGGATTCTCAAAATAGAAGCCAAAGCAAGCACTCTCCCTGCAAGGGGTTCTGCTGTGTTTTGCAGTCTCCAGCTGGAATCTAATTGCAATTTAAACCAGCACACAGAAACCCCAGCATTTTCTGCTTTCAAAGTTTTTAAGGAATTGGAGAAAATTAAATTGTAAATCATAATAACCTGGTTTTTCATAGAATCAACATTAATTCTTTATCTGTTCAACTGAAAATGGCAATATGCTTGCTAAAATAGTAAGCTACCAAGGAGAATAATACTTTATTTCATGTATTTCTTATGATGGTCTATTTTTCAGACAAAACAATAGATACTAAGCATATGTGAAAACTAACACACATTTTTCTACAGACACACATTACTTAAAACTACTTCTCATTTAAAATTCTGTAATTTTCCTCTCTCTCAGCCAGTTATCCCAAGTAATATTCTGATAAGAAATATGAGTGACACAATTGCATCCATGCTTGCTGCCTGGCTGCACTCCACCCCTGAGGGTTTGCAGGTTGATGTTAAAGGTATTGTACATATAAACTGAAGTATGCAAACAATGTCAGCGTGTTTTCCACCTGTTTATTTATCTATTTTTAAGCTTAATTCACACGCTTCTGTACTAACGGGCAACATGTGCTTGTTTCACTGCAGCTCTGCTCAGCGTTGAGAAGAGATGCCAGATTTCCTTCTTGATTATGTACTGTGAATTACCTTCTCAGCAAGACAGAAGCAAAACAATTCATTTTTCTTGTCCCAGTCCCCCATACTAAACACAAAGTAAGAGCTACTGAAGGTAGGAGAGGTCTTTGAGTTGGAGAGTTCTCTGTGCATCAGATTGCACCTCCAATGCCCCTCTTTTTTTTTTTTTTCTCTTAAAATCTTCCTTCAAGTGGAAGATCAGATACTGCAACCTTGTCCTGTAAAGAAGCACCAATGCAATGGCATTTCTTGCTCTGTGTTTGTACTTCTCATTTATTTGAATATGCATGTCTATTGATACCTACAACAACTCATAAAATAATCATGAATCAATAACACATCAGTTATTGTGAAATCTGTTACCCTTTTAATTATCCCAAACCATTAAGGTCTATGGCTCTAGAACACAATCTATTCCTAATAAAGATTTCAAACAAATATAGTTTTTAAGTGTATTCTTTTTAAAATGTGTCCTTATCCACAGAACGTACAATGTAATGTCAAATCTGCTTCCTCCTAACTGAGGCATTTCTTCCTGGTGTGCATTAAGGAGGAGATTTGTCTAACATTCAGCCACAGCAGTAAACCACTCGAACCAGCAAGTCTCAGAAACTGTGACCATGGGACAGCAAAGGCCAACTTAACTTGCTTTAATAGGGTGAATCTGAAAGTTGGATTTACAGAAAGGAAATGTCACTGCCAACCGCACTGGTGAGGGATTTAATTAATCTTGCTCACAGAGGTTGTCTTGGGACAGCTGGGGGAGCACACCACAGGCTGCACTAGCTTAAAAGATAATGGCTTTTTTAAGTGCATACGCTCTGACAGCATTCTATATCACGATGATGTGGTGTTTGGTCTTGAATCATTTTAACTGTGACAGTCTA
Organism: Cyrtonyx montezumae; assembly: GCF_038088225.1. Taxonomy (NCBI): domain Eukaryota; kingdom Metazoa; phylum Chordata; class Aves; order Galliformes; family Odontophoridae; genus Cyrtonyx; species Cyrtonyx montezumae. Next base: position 8,697,496 of record NW_027072078.1, on the reverse strand, counting down.
AGTTTGAGCAATGAGACTGTTAAGAGATCTGCCCATCAAAATGAAATATAAATTAGAAGAGAATGAAGGCCTCAGGTACACATTTGCATGTCCTTTGTGTAGAATTATGGACATGAGAAGCTGTTGAGATAGAAATGTCATTAGCTTAAGCTACCAAATTCGTAATTCCTTTGAGTTCATTTCAGGCATTTTTTGTATTTTATTAAAATGAAGTTAACTGGAAGAAAATCAGGGATTGCAACATGCATCATTAGTGAGCTACTCCATCTCTGTGCCATTCACTTAATCTGTGCTTCTCTGCTAAAATTATACTGGGACATACATATCATTTGTAATTTATACTGAAACATGAGGAAAGACATTAGTTTAAAATCTGTTTGCATTCTTCTCTACATAAATTAACCATTATAATCAAAACTTAGAACTTATGATGTTTTTCTGAATGTTCTAGACACAAGGATAAATTGAGATAAACAAAGGAGGAGCAAGGCAGCTCTTCAGCTACAGACCAGAAAAGGACAATTTTGCTTTGTAGCAGCTTGAGATGTTCCAAAGAAGACAGCTGCATTTAACTTTGCAATAAAAGCAGAATGGGTACAGTATTTACAAGACAAAAACAAGCAAACAAACAAACAAAAACAAACCAAAACCAAAAAAAAAGCCATAACTTTTGAGATTTCTTACTGTAGGAAGGGATTTGCAAATAGATGATATCGTAAAACTGGGGATGTGTAAGATCCACCTGACGCTGTGAAAACCTCTTCATTCCAGTTTGCACTGAATTGATCTGGAATGGAGACAAGTTCTCAACAGCTCCCATGCCAGTACCATGCACTTCACTATCACACTCACTCAATTCACTTTCTCACTCCTTTGTCTTTTGTAGGCAGAAATACCTAGATGCATTTCACTATGAGTCAGGTTTTGAAAATAGGTCTAAACGTCTCTCTATTAAAAATTGAGAAGTGCCAGAAGTCTGGAAGACATTTTTGATCCTGTGGAACAACCTCATTTTGACAAAATTTGCTGCAGGTAACCCGGCTCATTTCAGCACCATTAAATATCTCAAACAAGTTGCTCACAGAAGGCTTATTTTGTCTGTGTGCCCCGAATAAATGTAAGACTTAAAGATATCTCAGCCACCTCTCTCACATAACTAACAGAAAAAACAACATTAAAAATCTAGTAAATCTTCCTTTCAATAATAAAAAGAGATATTTCATTTTGTGTGTGTTTTTTGGGGGTTTGTTGTTGGTTGTTTTTTTTTTTTTTTGTGTGTGTGCACGCGTGGAGGGTTTTTTTTGTTGTTTTTTTTGTTTTTGTGTGTGTGCATGTTTTGTTGTTTGATTTGTTTGACCACTGCATACATAAAGCATATGTCTTGATGCCTTTCCTTTTATCATCATGGTGAAAAAATTCTGAGTCACAGCATCAGCTCTCTGGAACAGGGAAGCATCTACTTTGTGTTTAAAGCATCACCTGTAAATTTCCTGCCGAACAAGCAACAAACACCAAAATGTAGAGCAGTGAGAGTAGCAAATTTTGCTAAACACGAGCACGATACAGACATCTTACATTAAGTAGAGGACTAGCCTACTTCTGCTCTCTGACTTTCCATTTGGTTATGACATATTCTCCATCGCAGGAGATCACAACCTTTTGCTCTCTTCATGTTCTAGCAAGTGCTCAACTCATTTACATTATTGGCTTAATATCATATTGTGTCAATGGTAATAGCTTAATCAATCTGTACCTTTTCTTGACTGGTCACACTAACTCTCATTCAAATGAATTCTAAGAGTTTAATTAAAAGATCAGTTTTTAATGAAGTTTATTTTTAGACTTCCATTTTTATATCTGCTGTAGAATTCTTGAAATTGACTTTCCAAAAGCACCAGTGAAAATAGGAACCCGCAGAAACAACGATCACGGTGGAATTAGGAACGTGATGAAATGTATCTCATAAGCTACTTCCTAGTCAGCCAGGACTGTTGACTCACTGTATGGATTCAAGAGAGAAGCAAACACAGTGGCAAGGCACTGTCGAGACCCTGTATTTGTATTTGATCCTGAGGATCAGGTAGAAGCCACTGCAGGGTTAGTTCCTCCACACAAGACTCTAAAAAAAGTGTGATGGATGGCTCGTGAGCCCTGGCTCCCCATCTCTGCACTAAGCACGCAGAATCAAAGTGCTCAGAGCAAGCAGAGCTATGCTCAAGGTGCATGTGGGTCAGACAGCAGCTGGCCAGAAACCAGCTTGACTCTGTGCCTCTTCTGGAGAGGAAAGCCTCTTACATCTTTCTTTTAATCAACATATTGCTGTCACCTGTACTTCAAGATTTAGGATTACAGTCATTTCAAGCTAACTTGGAGTCTGGGAATGAGAATGTAACTAAAATATGCTGGAGCTTTCTATGACAGGTGCAGCAAAGATTACGTGTTCTCTGTGCAGTAATTACAGAAAAATATACAAAATAGAGCTGGTAAGAGCCTCCGAAGCCACATGGTCTGTTCCTCTGCCTCAAGGCAGCAACACTGAGCCAGACAACCCCTGACAGGCATTTGTATAACAGATTTTAAGGGCTTTCCTCAAAGTTTTCTGAACTGATATGTATTCAAATTACTATTCTCCAAGCTTTCAAATGGATAGCTTTCCCCAGATCTGTCAAATTTTGGCATATTAACTCTTGTCCAATATAGACTGACATGAAGACAGTATGTCACCTCTGTGTGTTCAGTAAGCCTTCACGCATTCTGAAAATTGCCTCTTTTTCCTTTCCCCTTTTAGCTAGTCTTACCTTATAGGAGAACCTTGCAGACCATCAGAACAATCAATATTCCTGTCAAAAAGCAGCTGTGCTATCAAAAATCCCACTTATTCCACCTTCACTAAGCTAATGGAGCTCCTGTGATGCTATGTTTTGGTTATAGGAGACAAACATTGTTTATAGTTGCTGCTAAGCAGTACTGTATAGAGCCAAGGCCGTTCACAGAGAAGGGCACAAGGAGCTGAGAGGGAACAGACTTCAATCAGACAAAGAGATATGCCATAACATACAACTTCATGTAGGCAGAGTTTGAAAGGGGTGCGAGATCATCTTGTCATAATTGTTATCCTTTTCCTTTTCTCTGTCTTAGTGAATAGTTTTTATCCCAACTCATGAGTTCCACTTTTTTCTTTTTTTTTTAATTCTCCCCCCCATCCCACTGGAAAGGGGGGGAATGGCTGTGTGGGGCTAAGCCACCGCTGGGTTATCCCCACATTCACCAAAGCAGTGCATATCTTCTCACATGACAGCTCACGTCATGACATTTCATGAACATTGCATTTGGCAATCAAAGGTAATCTGCAGCTGATTAAAATCTAAAACACAATAAAACTGTTCCAATAGATGCAACACCAGTAAACCCCAGTGCTTTCTTCTACACTAAATGTGCTCCTCAAGTGCAAAAGACAGGCTGGACAGCAGGCAGGAAGTTTGCCTTAATTTCTTGAAAGTAATGCTGCAGATCTGATTGCCAGTATGAGCGTTTAATTCACACTGCCTCTTTCAGAGGTTGAAATAGAACATGCTGCAGCTGAAGGCCATTTCCTAGTCAGTGTCAAACACAGTTTACTGTCTATGTGCATGGGGATAACGAGGTTGGTTCCCATCACTTTGTGTTGCCCAGGATCAGTCATTTTAATGTGATGGAGCATGACACACATCAAGTGAAAAAGGTGTTTTGAAACACTGAACTAGACATTCTGAGATGCCCGTAGTAAAAATGCACATCTAAGATCTCTAACAGCAAGCATTAGGGTTCCTCTTATAAATGCTCTTCAGAGAAGCTGGAACCTTTGGAGCTCATGGGAACAGTGCCTGAGCTCAGAAGCTGCCCAAAGGAGGTACAAGCACAGTGCCTGTTCAATCACAAGGTTTTTAACCTGTTCTCTCAAGATGCTGTTAACTGATAGATCACAAACCATTTTACCCTGATGGACACATATCCTTGTACATGGAACTTTCCCAGAAGCATTGTCTGTGGCAAGATTTTATTATGATAATTGCAAAGTTACATTAGACTGTGTGGAGTCTGTGTAGCAATGTTAAATTAAATTTCTCATTGGCTTCAAGGCTTGCTATCTGTAATTAGTGACTTCTGTTCTTTATTACACTGATCAGTAGTGCAGCGCTATTCATCACCGCAGTCTTAGTTAATTATCTTTGCTAATGATTTTCACTGTGAAAATAATCTACAGTTCCCATTTGTAACGATTGCTTTGTGTTAAGATTATTTGCTGGTAAGGCACCACAGCGAGCTGACAAGCTGTGGGTAGGGAGTTACTTATCCTGTAAGATGGAAGCTTTGTTGGTGCAGTCAAGAGTGAGAAAAAGCATAATAATTTCACAATTTGGCAGTGAGTTCGTGACTACTCTGCCAGAGGCACGAGAGGGTGGGAGTGTCCTGTGGGACTGAGATGTGGAGGGGAGCTCGGCTGGAGAGGCAGTAACAGCAAAAGGAAGAATTTCAGCACTGTGGCAGGCTTAAGCGAGCCATGCTAAAGACTGCTTGTCTAACGGCAGCCAAAAGGGGCACTTAAAGCTAAACAGCCACAGCTGCCTGTGGTGGAAAGACAGCACACACTCTGAACTTGAAAGCAAAGGAGCTCACTTAGTGCCAAGTGGATTTCGTCTTGCAGATGGGAGGTTTTGGCATGGATACTGTTTGGTGAGGACAGGCACAGGAAAAGGACCAGTGGGGGAAGCCCCACATTTCTGATGTAGATCAAGGTGATAAAGAGTGCATGGAAAAAAAGGAGAAGTCATCTATCAGAGTCAAACAAGTTCTTTTTAATGATTGATTTTGATCACCTGAAATTCTTAATAGCTTTAAAAATCCAAGGATGAAGTTTCTCCTGCAATGAAAATACCAGACTGTGAAATTAAACAGCAGCAACCTGCCGCCTGCCTTCTGTGCTCAATGTTTGTTCTGCACCTGGATACAAGCACACCCTCACAGTAATTTACACAAGCCCTTCCCACAAATAAATTAATGCAGTAAGGGAAGAGGTGAAAGGACTGTGCAGCTGACGCTATTTGTCTCTGAAAGACTTTACAGGAGATATGAAGTCAATGCTATTACATAGACTATCAGAAGCTATACACATTTTGCCAGAAAAAAAACAATGAAGGAATCTGCTGATGGGGGAAGAGAACAAAGATTGGTGACAGGTGCTTGTCAGAAGGAAGGCGTCTCTTGTGACTTCACTGGGAAAATGCAAAACCAGCTGTGAAAACACACAGGTAAGAGCAAGAACAGGCCTGACACTGGAGCAGAACAGCTGCAGTCCCACAGCCTCCATCAGACATAGCTCCTGACACAGTGCTCTGCTCAGGTAGTGCTGGCTGCAGGCAGCAGCGTGGGGCAGCACAGACTCGCTCAGCAGAGGCAAGGATCCTATGGACTGTAACATTTGTACCTTGCAGAAATCCCCAGGGCAGGAGCTCTCAGCTTCAAGCAGAGGAAAGGCCATTTCCCGATGAAATGGAGTTAGGCAGTATGAAAAACACAAAAGCATGTTTTAGAGTTAGAAGCTCCCAGAGCAAGCAACGTTTGCTAAACATCAACCTTAAATAAGCACCTTTAAACCAACCTTTTAAAGTTAGAGTACCAGAACAAACCTTTCTTTATCTCTTCTGAGTCTTAATACGTACATTCATTTGTTTTGGTCTCCCATAAAAGCTGCTTTCATTCACAACACGTCACGGGTAATATATAAACTACAGAGAACAAACTCCTACCATTCTGTGAAGTGCCACAGCCAGAGCAGCCTTAGACAAAAAAAAAAAACAACAAAACATAGTTCACAGAGGAAACAAGAAAGCTGCACTGTCGATGAGTTTTTGCTAGCAGAAATCATGGAGTGTCTGCAATTCACCATTTCTTCATCTTTACCATAGAGCACACTATGGGAAATCCTGCTCAAGATCAGCACTGTCACTGCACAGAGGGCTGGGTACCCACATACCCTGCAGCAGCCTTGACTGGACAAGGGGTAGGAAACAAGGGGTAGTTCCCTTCAGGGACTTCAGCAGGGAGACTGCTTGATGCTTTTCCACAGGTTACAGTCTGAAACAGGTAATGATTTTTTCATCCTAATCTGCCCAGGGCCCAAACCAGCAGTTTGGCTCAGGTGCTTGATTTTCCCCTTTGAAAACTACTCCAAAATAAATATGTTTATAGTTCTATATGTTTTCTCTGTTCAATTCCTGGGAGTCAAATGAAGTGTGATGTTGATTTCAATCTGCTTTGCATAAAATACACAAAACAGACCTTTGCATTTCCAACCCTGAAAATAGCACTGAGTGAAAACTGTTTTGCAGCAGAGGCTCGGGGACTACATCTCCCTGGTAACTGGTTTATTGTGTCTTTCTGATGGCAGCAAGCTGTCAAGCTTCATTCTCCCTCCTGTGCCAGAGAGGAGCTGCAGTGTTTCCTCTCCCTTGCTGAGAGCTCAGGGCTGTGCAAACCCAGCAGTATCTGCTCATGAGTCCCTCAAATGGATTAATTTCTGCTTTCTTGTTAAGAATGCTGTGCCACACAAACAATGGCCGATTCACAGGAGATCCAGTATAACTCAGCCCATCAGGATGGATAGCGGGTTTACACATTCTTATAATAATGCCAGACTTGCAGGAGGTGTTAGTTCACATTAGCCATTGGTGTGTAGAAGTGGCAGTCATGTCTCAAGCTCCATCCTGAATTTACCTGCTTTTTTCCGCCTCCCACAATCCTGGAAGCTCCTCTAAAGCTTTCATGAACTTGCAAAAGCTCAGCAAGTCCCATGCGTACCTGTATCATCTTTTCCCGTATCATCTTCCTCATTTTTATGTCTCCTTTGTCAGATTGTTTGCAACTGAATATCACCCTCTCTGCCAGCCTTATGGTAACTTTCAATTAAGTTTAAGTTAAACTTAGACTTTATGCTGGTGCAGTAAGTGGTCTCTAACCCTAAAGGACACGAACAACTCCCTGTGTGGTGTGCCTTAGACAATGCTGATGAATAATTTTTAAATGTTTATAACTCAGAAATGTATTTTAGAGGACCTGCAAGCAGAGCATGTGGCTTGCAGAGTGGAAAAGAGAGCTCTGGTAGTCTTAACTGTAGCTCCTCCTCCTAAATTTCATTCATGACTTAAGCATGAATATTTTCCACACATTTCCTTTGTGGGGTGGGTTTACAGGTAACATAGCTTGCTTCCTTTTGGAGACAAAGGAGGGAGGAGACAGCTGGTAGAAAACATCCAAAATTTCCTGTCCCTTGGGGTTTGCTGGGAATAAGTTTAACTCATTGTTCTGAGAGTCAAATGATTTTTTTTATTATTATTCTGTAGAACATAGTGTGAAAAAACTTTGAATAAGGAAGCTAGGAATGATACTCTACAACTGTTTTGTCTTGCGTTACTCTCTAAGGTTGGCCAGCTGAGCCTGAGCCTTTTTAAAGACCTTTCCCAAATATGTTAAGCTGCAACATCAAGAAGCATTAAATACAGCTCAACAGTGAACCTAATAATATTCAAGTAGCACAATAGTTAAATTTCAGTAGCTAGTCCTATATATTTGATTCCACTGCATTACAGCTGCACCTATGCAGCTGAACAGAAGTTGTCTGAATCTTAGTATAATTTCTAATGTTTCCCCTCCCTTATTTCTCAAAATGAAGAATTGCCTCCTAGTCCTAGGGCTAGAAGTCCAGAAGGAAGAATTATAGATTTCAGGAAGGCTTAAGCTTAGCATGAACACCCTTATCATTAATTATCCTTTTTTGTCTCATTGTCAAAAACCATGGAGCATAGTTAAACTGTCCAAGTTCCACTGAAGAAAACAGTGTAGCACTTCCAACTAGTCATCAAGGTAGAATTTGATGGCTATGCTGCTTGAGCCCTTTTTAATATGAGAAAAAATATGCCAACTTTCCTAATTTCATCTGTTTTGTTACTTATTTTGGATTTAATTAAACAAGAATCTAACTACTCTCCTAATATTACACAAAACTAGCATATCTGCCAAAGAGCTCATGAATTACCAAAAGACATGAAGGGAAAAAAAGTGCTTAAAATGTTTCAGTTATTTAACGCTTACTTATTTATCAATAAATGGCAGCTGTGTATAAATACTTTAGATGTGAGCATTTCCAAAGACAACTGGTGGCTTCCATTACCGATAAGTGAAATGAAGGGGATTCTCTGTGAGATAGCCAAGATAAATTGGTCAAGAAAGTTATTAGCTTTCCCTCTCCTAGTAAGTCATGGAATGAGGCTGCCATTGACAATACAGCAGATGAAAACCTATGAAAGGTGACAAGGTGGAAAAAACAGCACGCAGGCAGCAGACAATCTATTTACTGCAGGGGGTCTAGTGACTGCAGCAGTGTCACACATCAAATCACTGAATACAGTCAGCATCCACCTACCTGCAGGGAGATGATAACCTTCTTCCCCTCCACCCCCCTTTCCTCTCCTCATCTTTTAAGGTGAAGAATTTAGAGCTGAATCCAGCATTTGGGATTAAAAAAGAACAAGAGAACGTAGTTCATAATTAAGCAGAACCAAGGCGATTAATTGATTTCTCTTTGGTCACCGCACTCCACTTTGAAGCATTTTAGCAAGGCTCCAAGATGGAAGGTCGACAGAGGGGGCCTGATTCTGGCAGGGCTCACTCCCTGCCCACAGGGGCCTCCTAGCCCTCAGCAGAGCTCATGGGTTGCTCCTGATGCAGGAACCCAACTGTCCCTGCTTTCTCTTCTGAAATACACAGGAAAGGTATTGCTAGCAAAACGGGAAACTGAACCACGAGAAAATCCAGGTGGAAAGCAAAAAAAGTCAAAATACTTTACTAAGGGTACCTGCCAACAGGATGAACTCAGTCTGAGAAGGTTTAGGTACTTGAACATTTTGGCCAGGAAACATTGTTTACACAAATAAAATGGAGTGGCATTTCAAATACCCAGCTTCAAAGGGGCAGCAACTTTGTGGAAAGGAGCAAACAAGTCTCCTCCCACATCTAAACTGTCACAAGCTGGAATTAGAACAAACTTTTGTACATGAAAAAGCCCACTTGAAGCACCAAGCTGGCTTCCAGCTCTGCTGCAGCAAGCCTGCACAACTCTGCTGAAGTAAGAGCAGTGCTGCAGCTCCCACCAGCTGGAGAGCCATTCCAGGTGTTCTCACCATGGGAAGAGCACAGCATCCCACCCTTTAAATAGATTACCCTCTGCAGAATTTCACTGCACTCAAGCAGTTCTGCATCACATCATGTCTCTCTGAAGCTGAGCTGGTGCTGGCAATTATTTTCCCCGTCTTCTTCTGATACCATAAACTCCCAATTACAGCCTCATTGCAGGACTGGCTGCTGAGCGAGGAAAGCTTTATTCAGACTACAAAAGTATACTTATTTGAGGAAAGATGTGGTGAGTTAAATCACCAAGCCTAGAGCACGCTGGTATAGTGAACATTTTAATAAAGCAGTCAAGATTTTAGAGAATAACCCTCATTCAGAGTTTCCTGTTCATAAGGAGGTTTGGTTTTTGGTTTTGGTTTTGTTTTTTGTTATTTTATTTCCCCTCCATCCTCTCATCAGGAAGGGCTGACAAAGGACTGAGCTCCCACAATGTCCAAGCCACCTGTGAGTAAATGTCTGTGTGCAAGGGGAGCTGGGGGGCAACACATATGGCAGTGCCCAGCAGCTTTCTCAGATGGCACAAAAACAACAGATTAGAGCTTGCTTTTATTTTGTGCCACCTTCTTTCTTCTTGAATGTTACCTTCAGCATTTGAAAGGTTTTTGATAAGCATTTATTGGGGGGTGTAATTCTTGTTAGTAAAAGTGGTTTAACATGTGGAGAAAAAAAAAAGTCTTTGTAGTGATAAGGTAATAGCATATTTGAATTTACATTACAAATTATTAGCAGCCCATTAGTTATTTTCTCTTCAGAAAACCTCCAGTGTGAAATCCTTAAGACATTAATCCTTATTATTGTTACATACATTATACACACACAAGGGCTCTGCTTTACTAAATTGTATTGTTATAATTCCTGGTATGCTTGTACCAGATCAGCTGAATTTTGTCCTGCCAGGTCACCTTCCTTTGTTCTGAATTAGTATCTAATAGGAAGTAATGTAGACAGACTACCACACTGTCATAATAAATTGGTATTTAATAATATATGGATTGGTGCTAGGATTTCATATCCATCTTCTGTCAGTTGTAGCAGGGTTCTGAAACAGAAGAAGTGTTTTCTATGTCCTAAAAACAACAGCAAAGATCCTCAAAACTTGAAAGGGAAGTATCTACATACTAATCGAGTTAAAAATTAGTATCCCTCAGATTCCTTTTTCTCCTGTGAGAGAGTCCCATTGTTGGGGCAGTAAGATAGGATCTGCCACTGCACCGAGGGCTCCGAGGGACCAGTAGGACAGCTGTGCCGACAGATCAGCACTGTTGCATGGCATATAGGGGTGAGTGCTTTTGTCTTAGGCAGCTGAATAAATCTCTCCAGCTTTCCCAGTTCAGTGAGATAAGAATGGGCATTCACAGGGGAACTCCAGAGCTCCTTTGAAAGAAGACCGAGATGCAAAATTTGTATTAAAGAACAGCTTTAGAGACCTCTCTCAGTATTGTATCCCTTTTAAGTTTTACAGGTCCTCCAAGATGCAGAGACACCAGGAAAGGAGATAAGTACGGTAGCAGAGGAGTAAGGAAGCCCAGAAGTATGGTTTGCTCTGTTAAGATAACAGAAAAATGAAGAAGCAAGAACTACAAGCACTGTGACATTTCACCCCATGACTTGGGCTGTCTCATATATTGCCTCTCTGCAGTGTTTTTGCTATGAACTCCTTAAACACATGACAGCAGAGGTAATCTTCGTTGTGGCTGGACTATTTTACTCCTATTTTACTCTGGTTGCAACCATAGAACTCCACGACCAGCAGCTTAACACAGAGAACCAAACTATAGAGTCACTGCAGGAGTTGGTTAAAACTGCAGAAACAGACAGAGGAACTCAAAAGGCAGTTAGAAAATGAAAAACATAATTCAGCCCTCTTAGTAGAGGCTCTGAAGGGTACCTGTAAGGATACCAGTGACAATGTTAGCCATAGTTTGCCTCAAGAAAAAATCTATCCTCTAGAAGGACTGGAAGGAATAAGGGCAAGGCTAGACAAATTAGAGCCTTCTCTGGCTCAATTACGTCCTTTGATAAAAACTGAATATACATTTGATAACAGTGAGGATCTAGACCCTCAAATGAATGTTAAGGAAATTCCCTTTTCAGTCACGGAACTAACAAAACTGAAAAGAGATTTTAGCTGTTCTCCGAAAGAATCAGAAATGGAGTTTGTGTGGAGAGTTAGTCTCAGTGGTGGAGAACAAATACTGTTAACTGAAAAGGAAGCTGAAGGTTATTGGGGACCAGGAGTATTTTTAACTACTGGCAACAATCGTGCTCCCTGGTCCCTAACACAGAGAGCTGCCTATTGGGCAGGTGGTCTTAACCCTCTAGAAAGGGGAGACCCCCTTGCCATTACTGGAACCGCTGATCAATTAATAGAAAGTATTCAAAAGGCTGCTTGTCTGCAAATGATGTATGATAGTCAGCTGCAGCCACACCGTGAATCACCTATGATGATGCCTGTTGATCCTGAGAATGACCCTTCTTATCAGGGGGCTTCCTGAATCATTAAAATCTATAGGTATAAAACTACAAGGAAAATTACAGGCTATGCCTCAGAGAGAAAGAATTCAGGCAGCGTTAGAAGGTGCTACAACCCCTAATCGCCTGCAGTCAGGATGCAAAGTATGGACGTGGGGGGAGGTTGCCCAAGAATTAATTAACTATGGGAGAAAATATGGACCAGTGATTTCTTCCACCAGGAAATTTGAGACAAAGGGAATGAGGTGTGCAGAGGCCGATTCGACCCCTCCCCTATCTAATCGGGAGAACAACAGATCTAGAAGGTTCTCATTTTCAGTGAAACCAAGTGGGAGAAATATAAATCATAAGCGTAATAGTTTTTGGGTGCTGGGCCGGCAGAAGGGCATTCTGCGAGAACTCATGGATGGATTGCCTACAGACAGGTTAGAGGAGTTAGTTAATGGATGGCCAAAAGAAAAGTCTGAAAGAAGTGACACTCCACCTCCGAGTGCTCCCTACTTTGGAATCAGCACGGGCACTAGGACTGCAGGAAAGCTAACGCCTTCGCCCCTCTCAAGTGAGCTGGGGGGAGGAGGGTGGATGTACATTAGAAAACTTACAACAAAAGGAAACGACCTGTTAAATACGTTTAGAAGGCTAAGGATGCCTGGGAAAAGGAATACCAAAGTACTACTCACAGGATTATTCCCTCATTTTAACCATAATAACAAGCCCCAGAAGGGCAAGCCGATGTCTTGTTTTGTTTTACAGAAGACCCCCGTTGGACCTTGACTGAACAAAGAAGGCAGACAGCTGACTTTAATCATTTGAATTTTGGGACAAATACTGAAGATTTGATCATACTAGAATTCTGAATATGCCTCTTGATTACACTGTGTATTTTGGTTGCATAGTGTCATGTTTCAGGTTGTTGTGGGTGTGGGTGTTGTCTTTAGGTCTATCACACTTGGGTTTGAGTATTCACAGTTTTGCTGCCTTACTGGCTACTCCCTGCACAGTAATGCCATTCCTTTTGATCCCTTCTTCTACCTCTTATTATCGAACTGATTATGATTTGCATGTAACTCTGCTATGGTGTTTCCAACTTCCTAATAAATTTGGAAATTAACCAAGGGACCCATCTAATATCTGTCAGATGTGGTCACAAAAAGAAACCCATTATGATGTTTATTGTAACACCAGTCCAGGAGTTCCATCCAAAACATAGCTGTTGGAAAGTGTTTATGTTTTGTTAAGTAAGGTGTATGTTTCTGTGTATGTTTCTCTAATGCTTTAAATTATGGGATATCCTAAACACACTATCCCGTGAGAGTTCTATAGACTATAACAATACTTGAACTTGCCAAACTAGTATAATATCTCTCTCAGCATTTCAATCGCTTTTGAGATGCTTAAATGACAATTCTGTTCATATTTAACATTGAAGCAACATGCAGTATTGAAGTGTGGTGAAGTTATACCTTCACTCAGCCTATTAGAAAACATGTTCGTTCCATCAATGATCTTTGAACACATTACATGGCAAATCCACATATCATTGAATTGGATTAGATATGCTTCCTGAGAATTAAAATAACAAATGCAACAAGTACTGATAGTGGCATTGTAAAACCAGTTAGTGCTTGGTATGTTGTAAGGAATAGGTTGCCTGTGTCGAGTTGAATGGCTCTGGTCGTTGTCTGAAGACTGATGGTAACGGTAAAGTTGTTAAACAAATTGCCCAGGATATATGGAAAATTGCCCATGTTCCTGTCCAAACTTGGAAAGGCCTGGACTCTGATCTTTTTTTTTCCCTGGCCTCCGGGTGGCTCATGGGTGAAATGTATTCTATTTTAACTACTGTGTGCTGTTGCAACCCTTCTGTTCATTCCTTACATGATTCCTTGTTTTATTCAACTCATTCAACACAATTTGTATCAAAGATACAACATAACTGCTTCAACTGATGATGGACAAATCCAACTGATCAGAGCAACATTTGTAATTAAGCCCAAAAAATCTGTTACAGTAATTGTGTGACTTTTATCTCCCCCTTACCTCCCCCCATCTTTTCTCTTATGCTTTTTTCTTTCCCCTCTCCTTCACCACCGTGGACAGATGTTTGCGCATCAGTTTCAAGCAATCTTTGAGCCACCGGGTGGTGTGAAAGACAGAAACTGTTTTCCTTTTCTTTTGTCTCAAACCTTGCTTCCTAAGGCCTTTTCTGGTGACCAGACTGACAACTGCCAGTTATCTAGATGGGTGTTATGGTGTCTCATAGTCTCTGCTTATGGTTGTAAAGATAAGCAGAAATAGGTGCAAATAGTCTTTTCTGGGGGGTAGGGCTTGTAGAAGCTGACCACCACAAAAAAAAAAAAAAAAGAAAAGACAACAATGCTCCTGCATGGCAATGAAGGTGACATCCAACATCCACTGCTGGCTTATCTGTTGGGCCAGACATGTCACGCAAACAAAGAGAAAAGGAAAAAACACCTGAGAAATGAGGGATAAAAGGCTTTCACTGAACCATGGATTTGGGAGAAGAACTTTCAGAAAATAACTTTGGAGAAGAACTCCCAAAGAAAAAATCTTTGAGGAGAACTCCCGAAGAGACTTAGGACAGACCCTGGGGCCTGCTTGCTGCCATCTCCCATCCCCTGTGGTGACCAGACAAGTTCCTGAGATCAACGGACCTACTACAAACCTTGCTGGATCCACAGTGGTGATTATATCTCTCTTGCTTTCTGCCAAGACTCCTTGCTTTTCATCTCTTTTCTATCACCCACCTTCCCTTCCCCATATCCCTAAGCAACTAGTATTTGTAATAAACTGGTTGGGCTAACATTTGACCCGTTGTGTCTTAATCTCACCATCGGGTGTACACATAATCAAAGAACCGTCTCACTCCTTTATATTGGAGCGTGACACCATCTAACTATGGTGAGACTCCAGTCTCACAAACAAACATTCAATAGGAAGCACAATTTGTTTTTTGTTGTTGTTTGTTGGTTTTTTTTAGAAAAGAATTACTGCTTCACACTGTATTTTTTAGCAAAAAATAATAACAATAATAATAATTGAGGAGACTTATAAGTAATCTGCCCTGAAAACTAATTACTTTACTCAAAACTTTTCATTTCATTAAATCTAAATTTGTTAATAAACAGAAAAGTATTTACACGTCACAAAAATACAAAACTATTCCTGCAGTTCTCTATTTTTAAATCTCACAAATAAAACTTCTTTTGAAGCTTAATATTTCTCGGCTCAACATGAGCCAGCAGTGTGCCCAGGTGGCCAAGAAGGCCAACAGCATCCTGGCCTGTATTAGAAATAGTGTAGCCAGCAGGAGCAGGGAGGTGATCATCCCCCTGTACTCAGCTCTGGTACGGCCGCACCTCGAGTACTGTGTTCAGTTTTGGGCCCCTCACTACAAGAAGGACATTGAGGCCCTGGAGCGTGTTCAGAGAAGGGCAACAAAACTGGTGAGGGGTCTGGAGCACAAGTCTTATGAGGAGCGGCTGAGGGAGCTGGGATTGTTCAGTCTGGAGAAGAGGAGGCTCAGAGGAGACCTTATTGCACTCTACCACTTCCTGAAGGGGGGTTGTGGTGAGGAGGGGGTAGGCCTCTTCTCCCTGATGACAGGACGAGAGGGAATGGCCACAAGTTGCGCCGGGGAAGATTTAGATTAGACCTGAGGAAGCATTTCTTTTCTGAAAGAGTGGTCAGTCACTGGAATGGCCTGCCTAGGGAGGTGGTTGAGGCACCATCCCTAGCGCTGTTCAAGAAGCGTTTAGATGAGGTGCTAAAGGACTTAATTTAGTAGTTGGGTAGAGATAGTGATAGGAGGATGGTTGGACTAGATGATCTTATAGGTCCTTTCCAACCTTATGAACTTATGAACTTATGAACTTAATGGAAGTCTGTCACATCATTAGATGTGATCAGTAGATGCAACAGTGATGGGCCCAAATTAATTTAAAGCTCCTGATAGAACTACACAATCATTTCTACCTCAGTCTTTGATAAAGAGTAAGAGATGCCTGTCAAATATTACCATGTGGAAACAAATTTCTTAGAGTTTTTTAGACATTTTCTTAGATAACTGAAGTGCTAGGTGACTGAGTAGTAAATATTTTCCTGTGCAATATTTTCCAAATGCACTTTACTAACAACATGCGTTTGAGACATTTTTACTGCATTTCTCTGAAGCTATTGGTTATAATGACATTAAACTTCACATCAGTGATTAGGATATGCAGAACATACTACACCAGATCTCTTGCTAGGGAGAAGCTCTTACAGCTTCTGCAAAAAGCAAAGGTAACCAAACCTTTCTGGGTGACCCAGAAACTGTAAACTGCTTTTAGCTGAAGGGCTGGTAAATGGGACAGGTGTCTAAAAGATTGTTTAAATAGTTTGAGCTTGGCTTCAGAACAGAAAAACCCTTTGTGTATATTGAAATACATTGACTTACACAATTCAAATCACAGTTAGAAAATTCAATCCTTTCTACAATACTTGTGCCGTTTGATTGTTGTTTTTTGTTTCTGTTTTACTAAGACTACATAAAATAGAAGAGAAAACGTGGAAGAGGAAGCCAAATAATTCCCCTCACACAATAAAACTGGAAGTAATAACGCAGTTTATGAGACATTATCATAGTCTGGTTAGCAGGTTTCTCTGCTCTTCTAGAAACTTTGCACCTCCTCAGTAGATAAATAAAATGACAAATTCATTCAGCTGAATTAATCAGGCTAACACTGCTAGGAACATCAAACATCTCTTGTAATGAAGTCCTACCAAGAATTCAGAAGAGAAGCCCCAGTAAGAAAAACACAGATGTGTCTGGCTAACAAAGTATTTCAGTAATTTTAATATAGAAACTTCAAGTGACAGTGACGTTCACATATAAACATTTAGGAAATGGTATACAATGATCTATGCTTTCAGAGATTAAAGAAAAACAAATGTAAGAGTTAAAAAAAAAAAAAAGGAGGACAACATGGGAGTGTTCCTACGCGTCCCCTAGCAAAAGTGCATTGGTGTGATTTGTGTGGATAACACATATACTACCTGCTTTAAGACAAGAGCTACATTTCTGAGAACCTAGAAAGAAATCTAAAGGCTTTACCAGTGAAGATACCAATGCACTGCAGGCTGTTTGAGAGCAACCTAGTCCCCTTTGGACTCATTGCTGGATACAGTGCAACTACTTGTGGATGTAGTAAAAGATAACTTCACTCAAAGCACTAGTTTTGTTTTACTTTTCTTTCCTTTATAATGACTAGAATAACACAGTGAGGATGTTTGGAAGAGCATATTGCTCCCATCTGCTTGTTCTTTAGCCAAAAACCTCTTCTCCTTCACGACTAAACAATCTTCAAACTTTGAGTTTTGGATCAGAGGAGACACGAGCTTCTGTACAACTTCAGCTTTTTTTCCTCTGCCCTTGAACATTTAAGATGCCTCTAGATTAATTGGAGGTTAAGTGTCTAAGCATTTTGAGAATTTAGGAGCATTTTTTCAAAGCTGCTTAGACCCAGCAACAGAAATAATCTATGTGGTAATTGAACACAACACAGTGAGATTTTATCAGCATGCCATGCAAAAAGGAACAGGCCTCAGGTATTTGTCTGAAGTGCCAGCACTCATTTGGTGCAGGTCACTTCACAGGGGCTCTGATGCTGTGCTCATTTGCTGTTACCCAACTCTTCGAAGTCCGCAGCAGCTTGGTGCGTGGCACAGTGCTGTCACTGGCCTGCACCTGCTCTGGGGCAACAGCAAGATTTCACTTCTAGTTCCTTCCTTCACTGAAGTCAGACACCTGTATTTTAAAATAACATTTCCTCCACTCCCTCTGGAAGCACAACATAAACCAAGACACATAAACATCAGGTCCTGTTACACTAATGTTATCTATCACAGATTTTTTTTTTTTCAAGTTACACAGGTGGTAAGAACTGTGTACAGCTCTTTTTACACCATTTTCCTTGCATGTGTTCTCCATCATAATATACTTTTAACACTGAAAAATGAAAGAAAAAGAAAAAAAGCTCTGTTCAGCAGTACCCCACACAGTACGCTCCCACACTTATTAGCAAGAGCTATGGAGCCCATAGTGCTGTGCCAGCCAAGAGAGCTGTGCACTGAGACAGTTTATGTTGCTGTAGGACAGGAGTAGCTAGCAGGGCAATGCTCTGCAGTAAAGTCTGCAAAACCTACTCACAGATACTGGATCCACCAGGGTCACAGGAATGGGCAGGGTGCAGGTGTAGGTGCAACCCAGTGCAGCGGTTTTGGAGGAAGCTGTTCCCACTGCTGTTAGAGGCAGAGTTCAGTGCAAATTGCTACACCAGAACAGCCATAGCACACATGGCTTAAGTGCAAATATCTAACCATCACTTCTAATAGCAAAGGTTGGATTTACTCCTCAGTCAGCAAAGGTTGTAGAGTACTGAAGCTGGATTTTTTCATCTAGGTCACCTAAGTCACAATTATCTCCTCAGCAGTTTTGAAATGCAAACAGTAAATAGCTCAAGTCATTCAAACCTACCAAGAGCAACAAGAGAGACCCCTTTCCCGTGGGCCAAGAAGCAGCAACACACTGACTTCATGTTAAGCACTTTCTACCAGCTGTGTTTCTTCAGCAATTCACAATGTAACCCATTCTGAAATAGGTGATGCTGAAAGATACTCTATTCACAGGCTGAAAATATTTTCATGTTCAGTAAGCTCAGCATGATAGTAAAAATATTCATGTTTTTCCATCCATTAGAAATTATATTAGATACTTAGTCATCAGATATCTGACTCTTACTCTCACAGTAGACCAACAGTATGCTTTGCTTCCTGCACAGCTTCAAGACTTGAGTTCAGAGAGCAAATAAAATCACTGCAGGAATCAACAGCTCTGGAGGAGGTGCATAGCCATGCTACCCCTTCAGGCAAAGGTTGTGTTTACCAGCACCAGGCAGGTGCCGGATCTACTCCTGTAGACACAGATCTGCAGAAAAAAAAAAAAAAAAAAGAAAAAAAAAAAAAACCACTGGTCCAAAATATGGCAAAATAGTCCTCTATTTAGGTCTTATCACTTCCTCATTCTGAAACCACATTATCATAGAGCTGTTCAAGCTGAATTAGATGAGCTCTTAAGGTCCCTTTCAACTTCTCTGCAATGAACAGGGACCTACAGCTAGATCAGACTGCTCACACACAAGTAATCCATTTTATCCCCAGTTAACAGCTAGGGCTATCATAGGTTGCCAGGATAGCAGGCTGAGTTGAGCTTTTCCTCCCCAGAGGTGCAGATATACAAAGCAGAATATCTTTATGCCCCACAGCGTGGTCACATTCCCTGTTCTACAAGAGAAGGGTGTGTTGCTCTCGCCTTCAGCAGCACAGAGCAGATGGTGCATCGGCTCCACCCACAAGAGCTGACACAGGCAGGGTGGGATCAGACACAGCAGGTGGTAAAATGCAACGGAACACACCACGCTTCCCAAAAGAAAGTTCTAGGTGTCCCCAAAAGCCAGCAAGCTGTACATGAGCAGGGTCAACGCAGCACAGCCTGGCCCCTTCCAAGCATGCACACGTTTCTGTATCATTGTGTAACTTATGTATTGTCACACGCAGCTGCATCGTCTCTATTAAAATGCCTCATAGCCTACCTCTAGCACGCTTCCAAGTACGTTGATCTGGTGATGCTTCCTTGCTCGCCTGTTTCCTTTTGTCTACCACTGATTTCTTAAATTGCTATGACAAAGAACTCGGCAGCCTGTGAGAGATCCACCCACTGTATTGTTATCCACACATTTTCTTCCATGTATGTTTAACAGGGTAATGTGTTTATTACAATCTTTCTCGTTACTATACATTGTTGCCTGAGTGACTGTGCTGCTTCCTTCTGTTAAAAATTTATGAACACAGCAGTAACATTAGTAACCCCTACCCTGCTAGATAAATTAGATTAAGAACTATCACATAAGATGTGGTCTTTCTACACAATGAAGAATCTCATCTTGTTCAGCGTATATAATTCATGTAATATTAGAAATATAATACAGCTGTTTAGACAAAATATATATGTGGCATGTAATTTATTTCACCAAATTTTATGTATTTTGTCATATTTAACTTTAGGTTTCAAAATGCATTACTTTTTTTTTTTTTTTTTTTTTTTACCTTTGTACATTGGATCACTGCCACTTCTAACATTAAATTTTAACTTAGTGGAGAGATGGGGCTATCTTTCAAATGTATTATGATATGCCTTTCTGCAATCTTCTGAAGACCTAGCAAATATTACTTCACTACAAGCAACAGATAACAGATGCAAAATCCTTACTGGCACAAAGAAAACTTGTGTAAAGGTTCAGTTTGCAGAACATGCTTTTAGCCCAAGATTTGCAGAGCACAACTTATATAGCAATAGTCAGCTGGCTTGCAAATGGGTTATGCTGGTAGCATGACTTGCACCACTGCATTGCTGTAATGGGATCTCAATTCTATTGCTCTAAGAAAAATATTTTGCCATTTTAAAGAGATGAAAATATCATAATAAAGAACAGAAAACTCATTAGCATTTAGTAGTCCCTGCACCTGAAGGCTTTTGTGAAGATGAGGATAATCCTGCACCATTCTTGAGTTGATAGACCATTTTCCTTTTCAGCTCTTCATACTCCATTTTTACACCTTAGACTAACATTTTGCAGTCTGACACATTGGGATTCATTCAGAGAAAGATTTTGATCCACATTTTAAAAGACTTCAAGTCTTGTTATTATGTATCTTTATCATTGTTCAGTTGCTTCCAATTTTTTCAGCACCCTTATGCCCTAAAACACATTTTTAATTTAGTTATGTTCTTCACAAATAATTCAGAGATGCAAAATACCTGTGACTGCAAGCTAAAAAGCTTCAGAGAACAAATGCAGATGTGCAGAATTAATTAATAAAATAAATGCTGCTGACCTCAGCATAGAAATTATAGCAATTAGGAGGTTCAAAAACTGCTGCCTCAAGTCAATGGGATTTTGATATCTCCCTCCTTAATATAGCGGGGGTGAGCAGCCCTGAAAAATAGCTTCAAGTAGTCCCTTTCTGATAGTCAAATGTAAGATACCAGTAGGTTTCAGCTAGAGTTTTTAACACCTGGTATGCACATGAAAGCTGAATGTGCCATCGTTTCACACAGTTGTGTGAAGCAGACATTTTCAGTAAGGAATTGCAATATGAAGTAACATCATACATGATGCTCTAGCGTTTTCAAGCATTCATTTCCTTAACTCTGTAAGCTGACAAAACTTTATCAGTGTTTGTGAATTTGCTGTTCAAGGAAGGCTAAGCCAAGCTTTGAAAGTAAAAGTTTTAGAAGCATGTCTACTAATAGGACTGTCAATACTTGCGTTGTGATAACATATCAAGTACAATTTCCACAAACACCATTAGTGGTGAGCATTTCTGTACAGAAAGACAGTCCACACTGAAGGAAAAAAATCAGCATTCATTCTGACCCTGCAAGAACCTATAGAGCAGATTTGCAAGCTGGGAATACAAGAAGCTCTGTGGAAAGCTCTGTCTGGCTGTTAGTGACGTGACATCCAAACA
Organism: Cyrtonyx montezumae; assembly: GCF_038088225.1. Classification (NCBI taxonomy): domain Eukaryota; kingdom Metazoa; phylum Chordata; class Aves; order Galliformes; family Odontophoridae; genus Cyrtonyx; species Cyrtonyx montezumae. The sequence goes on along the minus strand of NW_027072078.1, from coordinate 8,676,208 downwards.
CATCTGGAGAGGGTCTTCTGAAGCTGAGAAACCCTGTCACTGCTTCAGGTGGTTTCTCCTTATGCAGGCTAGAGATGCATGACATCCAAACAAATGTGTATATATATGGGTAAATTATCTTCTCTATTGAATTTAACAACTGGTGGACCTGGATTCTTCATCACGTTAAATATTTCTATCAGTCTAACCTTCTGAAGATTGTATTCTAGCTTAACTAGAAGTGATGAACCTCACATAGGAGTTGAAATTTCTATGACTCACATAAAGCAGAAAATCTATAGTAGCTGATATTAATAGTCCCTCCTGGCCTTAAATTCAGTGATATCTCTAAATTCACGTAACAAGTGCTCATGTAACATGTATTCTTTTATTAGGTTTGAGACTTCAGCCCCATATGCACTTGGAAATCTTTCCTCAGTACTCTTTAGTGGGCATGTCAGGCATTGTCATGCCCATGAAAGGGCAATATACCAAGATGGTATTTCACAATACCACGGCACAGGGTCTTGTGCTTGGTGAGCAGCTGAAATAACACCTAATTCAAAGTACAGATGTCCCCATCAACTCTCAACTTCAGGAGTTATTCCGAGAACAGTTTTATACACTATTTGTTGTTTTTCTCAACCTCTTCAAGTGGATTATATCATTGAGAATTGCTATAACTATGCCCTAGTACTCAATCAAGCCAACCAGGAGACTGTCTTAACCAGTAATTCCTCTCCCAGCAGTGCACCAAAGCAGCATTTGCTCAAGCAGAATCAGGACAGGCTGAAGGAGTCCCTCGCCTGTAGTTAAGCCAGCTATGACTCTAGCAGAGCTTTTGCTCAGAAACCTCTCCTGAAATTTATTCAGGAACTACAGGACCCAAAATAGGAATTTCACCCTCAAACTCTGATTCCTCCAGAGGGTCCCTCAAGGCACAACAGTCCCATCTTCTCTCATCACATCTTGGCCAGCAGTTCTCAAGTTCTAGAATCATCGTATTTTGATTATATTGCTATTTCTGGTACATCAGTACTTCAGAAGCTGAAAAGCCTTTGTTGTGGCACCGATCATTTGCACCCCCAGCAGCATTGCAGCAAACCAGTGCACAGTGTGTTTGTTTGCCCTGGCTCTACATCCAACTACATTGGATCTTGAGCGTTTAGAAGGAGCCTAAGGCAAGATTATGACCTTCTTAGTATTGACAGTGTTGGTACAAGAGTTATACTTTGTACTTGTAGTTTGCTTCCTTCATCTCCATGAGTAGCAGCTTCAATAACTCATTTTAGTGCTAAAGTCTAAAGATGTCTTAAATACTAGTTCACTGCAGAACTGAGTCTGACTTCACCATAGCAAGTAGTCTTGAAGGGTTTGTTTTGACCACATATGAGATCACTGCAGAACTGCTATTCGTGGTTTCACACTGGCACAGACTTCATGCAATCAGACAAGATGCTAATACTTGGTGCGTAAAGCTCCAGCAGTACAGCAGAGAGGAAATAAAAACTGTGCTATCCTTACTGATAACCCAACCCTCAAAAGAGTTAATGAAAAGATTTCCAGCATATGGGGAAAGAGAGGGTTTGATCTCTAGAATGGGGAGGCTCAAAAGATGAAAGCAATTATCTGTGAAAATACTAATTTATACTGATAGCAGTTTTTAATAACAGCACAGTTTTAATCTTAATGTCACTTCTGCTGCATTACTTTCTCTTCGTTGCGTAAAAAGGTTAATCGTTAAAATTACACTTAGGAACAGAAAATAAAGGCAATATCTAGCTTCTGATACTGTTTAACCATCAACATAATCTGGTACAGTTTCATTAAGCAGAAGAGAGGAGAATCTAGGGAGCAATGCACAGAGAAGACTGAACATGGAAAAAAAAATCATGGTAAGTGGGTCAAATCACGCACGGTTAACACTGAAAAGGATAGCATCACAATATGTCAAATGCAATGCTGACTTCTGTGGGATTAAAGGAGGAATTGCTCCATACCATTATTTCCTACTTCTTTCAGTGCAACACTGACATCAGTAATCTTTACTTCTTTTGGTTTTATTCAAGCTCACAAAGAAACTCTATGGGGAAAACAAGATGTATGAAAAAAATCAAATAGTTGTATCAAGCCTGATTTTCTTTCTTTTGGCATTGGTGAAGAACATGAGTTATCTTACTGAGCCCTCCTAATGCTGAGTGGTTTCAAGAACGGAAAAATTCAGCCCTTTCTGATTCACCCTGTGAAAGAAATCAAGGCTTTATTTGATGGAACTTTTTTATTTCTCAGTTCCCAACTTGACCATTATCTGCCTCCACTTTCCTCCTCATTACTTCGCTGCTTCCATCCTGAGCTGCCTTCACTGTTTTTTTTGTATCAGTCTTGTTTCAGATAGGGCTCCTTCTGTTTCAGTGCTCAGAGACTGATTCTTGGTCCAATTTTACATGGCTGTAGGCTCCAAATTAAGATAGATTGCCCCCCCTCCTTACATTGAGGCAGGCTGCACACTCCTACTCTCCCACCTGAGCTCTGCAGATGTGTCATAAAGGCTAACCCATGTTTTCTTCCCTCTGTGCGGATCTTTAAACTCCTCTGTCCCCACCCTGTATTTATCACCTTTGTTTCACAAAGCTCTCTCTCTCAAAAAAAAAAATCCACCCACAGCACTGTACGAATTTCCTTTTTCTTCCTCTTCTGCCTCCCACAGCCTCTTCTCACTTTAATCATTAATATACTTTCAGACTACTTATCTTGATGACAAGCTTTAAGAAATTCATGCACAGTCAAAAAAACACAGAGAAAAATATTCCTGCGTCTATAAATACTTATCGTCATTATTCATTCAGATTCTCCAAATTCTTTCATCAAAACAAGCTTCTTCCTTTATCATCTGCCAACTCTAAGAAACTAAGCCCCCTGGGAGCTCATCTTTCCTATGAACTGCTGTCTTAGATGCTCCTTAGATTCTCTATTTCCACACACACAAAAAAAATAAATAAATAAATACAAGGAAAAAAAAGGGGGAAAAAAGTTGCTGCAGCTTCATCAGTGAAAAATCGTGAATCCTTGTGAGTGTTGTCAAACAATGAGAGTGGAGAAATAATCAAGCTCCTTGTTAAGGTGTTCAAGATGCAACATGTAGGTAGCTGTTTACAAGATTCTCTTCTTGCCTCTCAGCAAACTCACATATCTCATACAACTTAAGCTACGCTCCTTTTATTTGGCTAGCTATTATTTTCTCAACCCTTTCTTTTGCCTCAAAAGAGAGGCTTTGATAGAAGGTGCACTTTAATAGACACTTGCAGAAAATGGATAGAAACAGCAAACACGTAAGTAACGTAAGTACTAAGATCCTGCACTTAAAGACATCTTTCTTAGGAAGCAGAAAATTAATCTGAATTTCAAGTGTAGCAGAGATAATTAGCTAAAGAAAACATATGCTTTCATTATTAAATTTAGCCACAGGACCTGCCAGCAGCATCACCTGAGTGATTTATATGCAGACAAGAGAAGAAACAAACAAGAGAGACAGCAAATATAAAGGATTCAAACTTAATAACACACTTTACCCACTCCTGGGTTCCACCAACAGATCTACCAAGATACAGCCCTACCAAGATACAGCCCCACCAAGATACAGCCCCCTCAACCCTCCTGGCAGCTCTCCTTCCCTGGAGCCCACTTGGGTGGTAGTGAGGAGTGAACTGCTGGGAAATTCATCCCAAATTGACCCTACACTGTAAATTTACAATTCTGCAATGCAAGTCTACTTCTAGTAACTGACCCTTCTTCAGGTGGAATAAAGTCATAGAAGTGAGAAAGGAAGAAGCAGCACAAAGCGGTCTGGGAATTGCTGTGACAGAAGAGCTTTGCGTAACAGGAAGCCCTCAGGTAACCATACAATGCTTAAATGTAATCAGTTACTCTCAATTCTAAGAGAGACTCCAGGGAGCACAGTTTTTACAGAAAAACTACCTGGCTCCCCATTAAAACAACAGCAGCAACCCCAAAGCAGGCAACAAAGCCCACTCTTAGAACATAATATAGTGCTTTCATGTCATCTTCAGTATTACCTCGCAAATACTGGAAACTACAAAGGGACTAATTCATGAAACAGCAGGGTTGAATTCGAATCCAAGAATTCATAAAAGAACAGTGTAAAAATGCCTTTAGAAGACAACAACAACACATTACACAGCAAAAAATGCAGAAAAGCAGGGAGGCAGCTTACCTAAGTGCTCACTGGCTCCAGGTTCCTCTAAGAGACTGAGTGAGAACTCAGGTATTCGCTGCTTAGGTGTAGTGTGGGCAGCCCAGGAACTTGGGGAATGTTTTGTGCCCTGCTATAGCAGTTGTGGTCAGCTCTGATTACACAAGGAGGCAGGACTGACATGTAGCCTGCAAAAGAGGAACCAGTACAGGAAGAGTTAAATGGGGGAAATTTGCTCATATTTGGTTGAGGAGATGGAGCAACAGTGAGACAGTCCCACAGTCAGATACAGCCTGGGGGCCATTCTCCTCTCTCTATGCTGATAAATTAACTGAATTCTACCTATTAAATGTGCAAAAAGGTAAAAAGCTGTTCAAGCAACACCCAGATGAGTACCTCTGTACAAGAGAGCTGGAAACTATTACCTTCATAATTCTCTCTGTGTAAAAAGCTGTAAATGTATCACTGCCAGCTTCTCAGTTTTGTGTCTTTTGTTCTTGATTAACACAGAGGGCAATGGGTACCAACCATATGTAAGTTTCTATTAGGTGCTCTCAGACCATGCACAGTGAGCAGCCACCCTCATCAGCTGGTACCAGTAATTCACTTCTGACAGAGTCGTTTGCTTTTCAAGTGCTCTCTCAGAAGGCAGTGTCTGCTTGTAGGGGCCCACCAGGCACCGGAGAGTGATGATGACCATGTTCCTCAGCTGAAATGTCTTGAGCATTTGCAGCTTCAGGAGGCAGAGTTCTTCACTAGCATTGCATCACTCATTACGTTTGGACCTTAGTTAGTTTGAAGAAGTGTTCTGTAAATTTTGGATAGTAATGAAGAACACTAATTCAGCCTGGCAGTGTACCCCTGGGGCATCAAAAATATTTTCATATGTATTTCATTAATAGATTCATTTAGGTTCAGTTTGCAAAGAGAGTGGCAAAGACTGGGATAAGAATACAATAATAATGCACTTCTTGTTGTATAATTTGACTTGCATATTTCACAAAATTGTATCATTTTACAAAATACTAGTAGGTATTCACGATAAGATAGCTAAGATATAGTTCTTTTGGTTCTTCTTTTCTGTTACCTCTTAAGTGTTTTTGGTTTTTTTTCTTCCTTTGCTCTGTTTTTAAATTTTAAAAGGAAAAATAGGTGCTTCGTCTTACTAACCCTAAACTCACCGTCAGCTGCCCTGCTGAATGGGAAGCCATTTTTTCTCTGCAGTTTGCCAGTTGTTTAAATGTCTGTCCTAAGGTTTATTTCATAAATTAAGTCTTAAATGAGCTGAAAATGCTCAGATCTTCCTAACCTCTGCCAGTTTCAGCTGACTAAGGAAACTCAGTATCGAGACTTAAGGATGTTTATTCAGCACCACAGACCTATGCAAAAGCTCTTTATTCTTCTTAAGTTGACCAAGCGCTGAAATAATGCTCAGTCTCAAATTAACAGACCTGCTCTGCAGACAAGGTTTTACTCTGCTTGCAGAAATGAACTGTTCCCTGCTTTCAAAGAACTAATTATAACAGCACCTGGTGGTGTTGCTGCAGATAGGGGCCTGTCAGCATTTTCTCCAGACCTTCTTATGTAGAAGTTTATAGCTTGGCCATTTAAATTTGCTTCAGCCTAAAACTTAATATAAAATTTCTAGTGGCAGGCACTTCTACCAGATATGATTTGAGTGATCAGATTCATTTATTATAGGCAACTTTTAACAAATTCAGCCTATGAAACAGTGGTTTTAATAAAAATACAGAGATGAACTGCAACTGATTATTTTCTTCATTGTATCCTTAACAAATAAATACTGATCATGACCATGTTTGAAAATAACTCATTTTCACATGTATTTTTGCCTACATATATACTTTTAAACCTTTATGAGCTGAAATATTAGGAGGAGCATCTTATTCATAATGATGGGAGCACGTTTAACAATACATGTTTATAAATACATAGTTACATTAAATAAAATCACATATAAAAATCTGGCAAACAGACTTACTCCACAACCTAGCTATACAATTTCTTAGCTCGTATGTGGAATGACAAACTGCACAGTAGATCTGACACTTGGATGTAAAATGGTGCTGGTGCAGGCAAGTCCAAACAAATATTTCTAACTGGAGAAGAAAATTATAGCAGAATTACCTGCCTTCCCTCCCTTATCTATCTATTTAAAGAAAAAATGAAATGAATTCAATTATCAGGACTGTTGTATCTTCCAGACTGATACACTTTAATCAATTAAGCCTTCAATCTTGAAGAGAATTTATGTCATTCAACTTTGCTTAATCCAGCTGACCTCTCCAAAACAAGAAAGGATTTCTAATTCTGCAGCATTGCCATATAATGGTGAGATAAGGAAGCATTACCGATAGGTTTTTCCTTGCTACTTTTGTTTATGCAATTCCTGGTTGCCTTAAAAACACACAGTTAATATTTTATGTAATTCTAATTCAACTCACTGATTTGTTTCCCAGAGCTTTCCTAATGTCACACTGACAAAAAAAAAAAAAAAAAAAAAAAAAACCACAAATATATATGTATATTAAAAAAATAACACTTTAAAGGTTAAAACTCATGGATTTCCATCCACATTTTTATCATATTTCTCTGGCAATTACTATCAGTCTAACTCTAGCATCCAGCAATATGTAAACTGAAAATAACTCCCCACTACCAGACTATGAAAGAGAAATACCAGAATTTGATAAGAGGCTGAGTTCTTTTACACAGAAATATAGGCTTGAATTTTTAGGTTTCCCCAGACATACGTATTTTTGGCAGAATCAGTGTAGGCCCTTATGACATATTTATGTCATTCAGTAATTTCAGGAGGACTCGGGAGAAGTAAAGGGACAAACTGTGCCATTAGGTGACCACTAAATGCTGACCATTGCCCTCACTGCCCCACACAGTGTGAGGTACTCCACAAGCTTGGCAGCATGCAACGAAACCAGTGGCAAACATCCAAGAAGCTGAATACATCTAAATTAACTTGATGATTTTCATTAAAGAGCATACGTTAATCTGACTGATGAAAAAGGAAATATATACAGACGAGGTTAGCTCTGAACATGAAAGCAAGGAGAGCATTGGTGTTTACAAAGAGCAGTTAAATGAAAGCAGCACTTCTGTGCTGCTCCCTGGCACGAGGATGAGCTGTGTCCACTGAGTGGGAGTGCTCCCAGCCTGGTACCACAGTGACTATAATGCCATGGCACCAGTGCAGTGACCTAGGCCCCTTCTATCATGTTTTGGGCCAACCTGGTCGACTTTGCCCAAGACTAGCCAAGGAGGAAGATGTGACCTGTTTGCTGTTGTCTAGGGACAGCTCTGGAAAGAGTGTGGTGAGGACCACACAGGATGAACACATTGACATTTATGACCACCTAAGACTGGTTCCAAAATGATATTACACATGCTCTAATACCCTCTGCTGACCCAATAACTAACTCAGTATTCCCATTGTATGTTTTTTAATTATTAATTCATTAGGGCAGAGGTTAGAGCACTGGAAGATGCAGTGAAGTCTTCAGCAAAATTGTGACAAGAATCACAAGAGCTGCAGCTGTGTGCATGATGAAATTCTTTTCCTTTTGCCCCGAGGCACAGTCAATTATTTCTCACTAGGAAGATTTTTCTGCAAACCCTGTGGATAAGATTTATTGGATTTGGACCAGTGGCTGCTAAGCCCTTGGTCAAGAATCCACCTATCGCACTGCTACAGTATACATGCTCTACAGCCTGGTTCTCCTCTTTCTCGTCCCCTCTCAGGTATTGCTACTTCCCATTGACAGCTCTTCTCTCCCAGTTAAACTCTGTCCTCGGCGTTTATGCATTTGTTCCTGACTAATATAATATATTCACTTGAAATGATATTTTTAACAATATCCTTCTCTTAAATTAACAAAGAACTGGTGTCTGTGTGCCAAGTGTACGCAGCTGATTCTTCAGCCATGAGTGAATAAACCAGCTTGATCCAGGAAGATACTTAGGCCTTTGCATGGGTGCATGACAGTAAGGATAGATGTTCATTTTTACAGGAAGTCATTTAGGTCTAAAATGAATATTCCTAAACCCTAAATAGAAATTATAGAAAATTCTCTTTCACACAGAGTAGTGAACATGAAAAAAAACACACTACTTGTGGAAGAGTAAAACCCACTGCCAGAAAGCTGACTGCGGTGGGATGACAGGTGTTTCAAAGTAGCTGCTGTGGCTGATCCCTGGAAGAAGACCACAAGCTATGCTTGCCAAGCTTGCCGTCTCTGGTACACCACTGTGATATGTGCTTCAGGGTTTTCCTTGCATCACAGCTTAGTCCTTCATTTCTAAAGACTTGACTCCCTATTCCTTTCTTGTGACACTCAAAGGCCAATGAGGGAACTCAGAAGTATCAGGAAGAAGCATGCAAGCACAGACTCACTGCCTCTGAGCTCTGTTCTTTGTCAATTACCTGAGCAACAGTATTTTCAGCATTTTAATTCTTAAATACCACTATTTGTTAAATACAATGTAGTGCTTGTTAAACACTTTTTACTAAATACCACTTATTCCTGTACAATAAAAATAGCTGCTGCACTCTGTTATTTTCCAGAAGTGCAGAGGTAGAGCCCTGCTACCATCCCAGTTGCTCAGCTCATCACCAGGCTCCCAGCTTCCAATGTGCCTAATGCAGGGCATGCAGCAGGAGAGAATCTTCTGCAGCATGTCAACGTGAATTGGGGCTGCTCAGAAAGCAGCCAGGCCCTCCAAGCATTAACACACAGTAATTAGTATCTAGATTGAGCTCACATGCCAAATTATGTTCCCAAATAATTTCCTAACCTATTATATTCACTTTTTAATGAGCTGTTAGAAAAGTATATGAAAACCTTCAGGTGTGAATTCCAAATGAAAGTATTTAATAGAAAAAGTTATATACCAAGAAATTATAGTCTATTAATAATAAAGAGAATTAAGTAGTGGAAATCCTTTACAATTTAAGCCCAAGAACAAGGTGAAGTGACTTTACATTTAGCAAACTGAGCCATAAGTACACACGTTAATAATCTGAGTACTAGACAGGACAGGCAGAAACACAACACAAAAGCAGGGCCATGGATGGCTGCTGGGGGGGCATGGTATCAGGATGGAGCTGCATGGGCACGAGTCCTGCAGGAGATGCTGTTGCTAACCCTCGTATCAGAGCCTGCGATGAGTTACTGCTAAATTAAGAGGCTGCAAAGGAGATGCAAGGGACCTGAGTGCGTAGTCAAGGAACATAAATAGGACTGCGTGACCAGAGAAGCCAGCTTCCCAGCCCAAATGGCTGGGAATGATGGGGAGTGCTGAGAGGAATCCATAGACAATTACACAATATTGCATAATGCATAATAATACATGTATATTACATATACAATATTACACAATCCACAGTAAAATTATTTGATTTGACAAATCATTATAAATAAGGAATAAAGTAATAAAAAAGTCACATTCTTCATACGAGTATTTCATCGAACTGAAGAGAAAAAGGTTAAACCATCTGGATATTTGGTGTTTTTGGGCAATGTGTAAATGCAGATAAACTGAGCAAGGTGATACACTACCCAATCAGGTGGCAAGCATGTATGCCTGGTAAGGTGAGAATCACATGACAAAAGTCTTCAAACAAAATCTGTGCCTAAAATACAGATGTAAAACATGCCACATTTCAAACACAAATAATGGCCTAGTACACCAAGCTATATTTTGAATAAAAAGATACGTCTTCCCTAGTTATGACCTACATTAATATATATATATATATATATATATATATATATATATATATTTCTTAATAAAGCATGAAATGCACCACTTCAAAACAAAATTTTACCAAACTAAAAGTATATTTCAGACTGGAAAACTGCAATGTTGTGACTGAAACAAGATCTAGGGCTTTAAGCTGACCTATTTCCCTTATGACTTGTTGCCTTCCTTTGACAGTTTAATGCGAAAACGTGGCAGAATCAAAAGAGTTGGTTAAAAAGAAATCAAAGGTTTCGGGAGTCATTTAGTACCCATACTAAAACAGAATAAGAAAGAATGCAAGCAGAAGTGTCCTAGTGTGATTTTGAAGCAAGATTTCAAGAGAAAGAGGCAGCATTGATGCTTGCAGTTTGCACAAAGATACCTGGTTATTCCCTGCACATTTCTTAGTGTTCCTCCTCTGAACACTCAAACAGACTGACAGCAGCCAGACAAACGCCCTGCCTTTTCTGAGGGACTCTGAAATCCCCTTTCTATTGAAGAAATACAATGTCTTGCTCTGCCTGTGGTATTTCCATAGCAAATAGTTTGGCAAAATGGTTTCCCAACTGCACATGTGATACCACGGGGGAGAACGAGGGGTTGTTTATCTTGTCTTAGAGAATTCTCCTTAGTATCATCGATGGCAAGCTCTATGCTTCCGAAGGAGGTAAGCTCCTCCTCCTAGAGTTTTGTGGTAGACAGGTCCCTGTGTTAGGCACAGGCCCTTCTCTGGTCTGTTGCTTTTCCCACACTCAGCATGAAAGAACCGACCACTTGATGTGAGCATGAAGTGCTCAATCAGACAAATGCAATGGCTGCTCTGGAGGCTGGTGGTGTTCAGACAGCTGTGCAGATCACTACTTTCAATTCTGCATTGCTGAATAGCATTTTCAGACCAAAAAAAGCCCCACAAACATTAAAAATACCCAAAATCTCTTGAGGACATGACTCCCTGACACCATATAAGAGTACTATGAAAACCTATTCTGAGGTTCACATAGACATGTACAGGTCTTGGAATGAGTTCACAGCAGTAAAGACAGCTAGAAAAGGAAGAAAGTCCTGTTGCCTTTATTCATAGAAACTGGTAAGTTGTTAAAAATTGAGAACCAAAAACTGAGTACTCCCTTTGGAGACACCAGAGTTGATAACCTTCCCCAGCAGGGAGTAGAAGCCTGAAGCCCTAAGCACCAACTTCACAGTGATTCTTTTAAGAGTCACACATTCCATGCTGTATAGAGGTAGTCTGAGATTTTAATTAACATAGTACATCTGCCTCCTTCAATCATGTTTACTACCTTGAGAGCCTTTTGTTTCTTAGAGACTTTGTTTCTTTCAACAGTCTGTTGTGTTTTACACTATGGATAATTCCTTTATTTGAGCCTGTCTACTTCAGTGAGCCATGTTCATCAAATTCATGAGAGGATCTTGAAAGTAAGGCCAAGCCTTTTCAGCTGAATAAATTAAACGCGTTTTTCTCCCTGTCAGAATAGCACAACAGTGACTGTTCCAAAATGAATGCTTGAAGCAAGAGAGAAAGAAGTTCACTGTATCTGTAGTATGGTTTTAACATTGTGGTGAATATCCATCTCTTTTCATAGCCAGCTGTGTAACACTTGTCCACATTAGACATTTTAAGAGCTATGAATTGCATAGAATTTTTTTTTTCCAGGAGAGTTAATCACACCCCTGAATGCATGGCTATAACTAGAAAAGAATCAGTCCTAACGAGCTTCAAGCACTGCACTTTTTAGTTTCTGTGGAAGAAAGCCAATCTGACAAACAAATTCTGTCTTAAAAAATAAAATACATACTAATAAAAATCTTGCCATATCTGAGTATAGGAGAATTAATCAGAAGCAGAAGTAAATGTAAAAGTAAATGGTAGGGAGAACGTTAAGTAACAAATTAGTGCAAAAACTGTGCTTTGAACAAATCTCAGAAGGAACTAAGTGCCATTAGGCAATTCTTACATTCATAGTGAGCATCAATGTGAAGAAAATTATTTTTTAGTTTAAAATTCAATTATTCATTGAGTAATTAAACCATCTGTTAATCTTGAATGGCTGTACTTTATTCTACCTGGAAGAGGAATGTAAGTACAAAAATAGTGCAAGAATACTTCATGGCAAATTTGATAGGAAAGCTTTATCTCATCAGATTTCTGAACCTCTGGTGTAAAGAATGTAGCCAATAGTACCCACATCATGCTTTTGACCTGAAGCCTGCTTCATTTACTGAGCAGCTCATATAGTATTGTTGCAACTATGATGCAGTGAGAAGCTGCCCCCTTCTAAACATCAATTTCTAGGGAACACTTTAGGGTATATGCAGTACCAGTAAAAAAGCATTTTTTGATTGCTTCTTTCTAGGTACAATGCTACTGGAGTTCTTCATGAATCACCTAAACACCCTTCAAAGTGGAAATTCTCTGATAATTTATTTTATTCAGCCACATACTCAAATGTTAATTTTCTATTAAATTTCCTTATAAAATCATAAATGCTCTTCAAATCACCAGCAGCTTTGGGGACAGGTGATTTGGGGTGCTTTTTCCAGGCTATCAGCAACTGCTCTCTCTTCTGGTTTAACAAAGACTTTCCATCTGCGCACCAAGTTGTAGGATTTTTGCCACCATTACACTCAGAAAAAATAACACTTATCAGCAGCACTATTAGAGATACTGAGCACACTATTGAACTACTAGGCAGTCCCATTTTTCCCCTAGAACAGGTGTTTTTAATCTCTTCACTGTTTTTCCCTTTTTCAGTAAGATTTTCATTGGGTCCACTGCTGCATTTGGGATTTATGTCCATTTATTGCCCAACATCTCAACTTTTTCTTCTCCTAGCATTACATCAGAACGCAGAAAGCACACAGACTCTTTTAGCTTCTAAATTTCTGTGTATATTCAGTATAGCAGAAAGCTAAACTTGATTCTTAGCACGGTGACTATTATTTTCCGCCTCCTTATAAAGCACAGAATACAGTCAGCACCTAGTTGCTTGCAAGCGCTTTGAAGAGACTTCAACTTGTTCCTGTGCTCCGCAGGAAATGTTTAACATCCAGTCTCTCAAGGAAAGAAACAGATATGGATTAAACCTGGAAGACTGATCATTTGCATGACTTCCTATTCTGTTTGTATTTTATTATGAACACACTAAGAAGCATGAGATTCAGGTAATTAGGTCATAAATGTGCATTGTTAAAATATTAACTTATTCTCCTTATGCCTCCTGTGCTCTTGTTTTTGAGTCCTTACTACTCAAATGAAATAACAGTTATCTAAAAGATACTATAGCCTGACAAAAATATTTAATACTGTTTAAATCTTTAAAAATGTTGTTTCTCTTAACTGAGCACTACACTGAAATAAGTGGGAACAAATTGGTGGCATCAGTTCACAAACCAGAAAATGCTTTCCTTCCCTAAGGATTGTAATTTTCATAAACGGGCACCTGTTGCTGAAAGATTCCTTTTCATCTGAAAGTGACAGTGCATCAGAGTGACTTGAGAGGCTGCATTTAACTATGGCTGAACAAAAAAGAATGACAAAATGCTTTATAACCTAGTCCAACCTAGTCTAGGTATTTTTAATGCAAATGTAACCCTTTCAGGGAAGTACATTGTTCGAAGCTTTTTCTGAAATCTTCCTTAGCTAAAGAGATGGGTCTTCATCGCTGGTGTTATATTGCTGTGGCTTTTTTTGTTTTCTTTCCTTTGGGTAACTTATCACAGGGCAGAGCAGTAGGAGGTTATATTATTTACTAAAAGGCGTGTAATGGTGAATTCCAGGTGCAGTGACATCAAGCATCTGTTTCTCTGTGCTGATTCTTTGTCTGTAATACTTGATGTGAGTACTCTTTAATTAGTAATGTGTAATTTCTCTTTGAAAAACAAACTATCCTTCAATTGGAAGGATTAAGTTGCTCAATTTTACAAGCTCTACAAGTAGTGATTCCTCTTGTCTACTAAGCTTTCATGACAAGCAAAATTATTTCCAAGTAAGTTTCTGATGCCAGAAATAAAGAGGATAATATGTCTTAAGTTCATGGGCTGTAATACATCAAAGCTTCATACTACAGGTGAGGTTGATAGATAACTCTCTCAAGTCTTGCTCAAAGATGCTCCCTTGTAGATGTTCAAAAGAAAGCTTTGGAAAGATGCCTTTTAAATTCAGAGGTTTCCAGGAGAAAGTAGCGCTTAAAAGAAAATGCTCAAGAACAAAAACAGTTTTCTACACCTTGGTCTCTGGCAGTTGACTCTCCTCTCAATCTGTATAACGCAGCAAGATATTCTGACAGATTCTTAAGTAATCCAGATACTGCGTGTTTTCTGTCATGAATTTAATGCCAATCAGACAAAACTGAGAAAGAGCTTCTCAACAGTTTGGACAAAATGGAGGATCAGAAGCACACGGAAGAAGTGCTAGGAAGGAAGAGAAGCAAGCCATATTTGCTTCTGAAGCAAGTCTTGCTTTCCAAGCACAGAGAGCCAGGACAGGTTGGTTCTTTTTTTCCCTTAGTAGGCTGATACTCTACTAGCCAAGGCCCTAGCAGTCCAGGATATTACATTTTTTCCTGAGTAATTGCCTGACATCACACTTTTATTTTTATTATTTATTTATTTTTTTAAGTCCTCATCCCAGAAGAAGTTTGTTCACCCAGATATGTTTATTCACCCAGATATGTTTATTGATGGGAGGAAACCCTCAATTGTACAGAGGATATGTACAGTGACAGCTATATACTGGCAGCGAGCTCCCATTTGGGCTCACCATTACCCTGACCTCCTAAGAGTGGCTTTCACCTGATCTATTTACCAGTCCATGAGAAGACTTTCAAGACTAAACTGCTTTAGAGAAATTGGAAAAAAAAAACCACAAAAAAACTCTACATTCTCCTCCTCAACCATTTTAGATACTGGCCAATCATCTACTTTTCCTTTTTAGGAACTAGTGCATTGCTAACAAAAGATTACTAGATATGCTGTAACACAAATGCAGCTAAAGTGAATTTGCAGGATATTCAAAAGTACTGGTCCTAAATGAAGGAACAAAACGTTCACAATATTTACCTTTTCATTTATATATAAAATATATAAATAAATAAAAAAGAAAAGCACATACCATACCATTTTCTTTATGTTTAAAAGGTAGAAGAAAGACTGGGGGAATAAAATCCCTCCCAGTGTAAGAATGGAGAAAGTCCAAGATCATCTCATGAGGCTGAATGCGTCCCAGCCTATAGGGCTAGACGACACACATCCCAGGGTCCTGAAGGAACTGGCTGAGGTGGTTGTCAAACCACTCTCGATCATATTTGAAAAAATCATAACTGTTACGATTCTATAATATAATTCCATGAACATGAGTTTCCAAAAGATGGTAAGGCAATGTAGTTATGTTAGGAAGATTATATAAGAAGCTAGAGATTAAATTACAACAAATAAATTATATTCATATTATTAACATACTGAAGTATTTTAATAGCAGAGATGACAGCATTCCTGCTCTCCTCTTTAACTTCTTTTTGATGAATAGGATAATAACATAGGTTAAAAATTGAAGATTTTCAGACTGTCAGTTTAAAACAGTGGACAGTAAGAGTCTAATTACTTTTATTTTTTTCTCCACACCTCTAGGACATTATTAAACATATGGGAACTCTTTAAACCACTTTTTCATAACTTATTACTTCTGAATTTTAATTGTGTTTTTTTTTTTTTAAATATCAAACCTATTTTCTGCCTCTTTCTGAAATCAGAACAATTATTAATACTTCCCCTGTTCATTCAGCAAGAGTTGACAGACTTGTCTGAATTTTTTTTACCATGCAAATGACTGTTTTAGATCTCTTGCCCTTTGCTACATTCTTATTAAGAAATCCTCAAAAAGTGCCACTTCTTGTTTTTGCTTCTCATGCTTACCAAGACAAATGTTTTTGATTACTGCTAGGCTGGGCTTTGCTGTAACTGTTCAACAATTGCATTATCAGTCATTTTACTATCAGACTTTATACCTTATCAGTTAAAAGATATTTTGTCCCCATGGTGTAATTTCCTGGAGTTTCTTTGCAGGGATTTTAAAGAACTAAATTAATGAGTTCTGCTTGCTGAAAGAAAACACTATATCCACAATTCCATTTATTTGATGAATCCAACTAAACACAATTCAGCAATTTGATTTGACTAAATGGTTTCTGACAAGATGTTAGAATTGCAAGGAAAGAGGCATTTAACATTAACTCTTGTATCTTCTATCCAGTGTTTGTATGGTAGTGGTACCCATTTGATTTTAATACTCAGTATTAATTTTAATAAATCCTACTCGCCCATGAAAATTAAATGTCATTCTCCACATACGCTTTTCATTGTTACTAGGCCTTTAAAATAAAATTGACCTCATATGTCCATCTCAAAAAAGGGCATTCGGATATCAAGTGATATATACTCTTCATATAGATATTTTATGTATTTCTCAGCCTTGTGATTCCTGACATTAGTTCATACCTAATATCATTAGGTAATTTGTTAAGTCTGAGTACTCTGGCCCCCTGCCACAGGATCATGCTGGCCAAGCCAACACCTGAGCATACAGCCTTGATGCAGAGCACAGGGCACACTTTCATCCTAATACCTGCAGGGAATGATAACCATGTGTATGCCTAAGCAAAGCCACCTGGCTTAGCTGCACTACTAAGTGATTAATCTGTCAGCACTGTGCATTTTCTTGCCTTTTTAAATTTGGGTGGGTTTTTATTTATTTTCTTTTTTCAGCAATGGAAACCAGTTTTCTGTAAAAATCTCACTTTTTCCTTGTAGTAGTTGGTACACTCTGCCCTGAGGGACAGAGAATCTTTGGGAGAACTACTGCTTTCCCAATGCAACCCTCAGAAGGCAGCTCATCTCTGAAAAAAAAAAAAAATCTTTTTTCATTCTTTTTTCAGTTCTCATTGTGGGACCACAAGTATTAGCTAGCTCACCCCAGGCAGTTTTGGATACGTTGATACAAATGATCAGAGTCACAAAGTCATTTAATTAAAAGGCTTTTGAGAATAATCCACTGTAATGAAAATGTTACTCTTTACGTAATATAGAGTTTGCTATGTGCTCAAGCAATTATTTTGCTTCAGACTCTGCAGGTGATTTTTAAAAAGCTCCTGCTGGCGTGCTTTGATAAGATTTTATTTAGAGATCTTCTCAAGATTTTTCTTCTTTGCCTTCATAAAAGTTAGAGATGTCCTGCCCACTTTCACATGGATGGATCAGAATTAGGTGAAGGCAAATACCTGGAAAGATGCATGCTGCCATTTCATTTGACATATGTACTGAAAGACTTCTGAACAGATAGTTGTGCACAGCTATTGCAAGACCTGGAATCTTTCCATCTTGGAAGAGGCACTGTGATACCCATGGAAGAGCACTTTAAGGGCTTCACATTTGCAACAAATGGCACAGCAATTTCCTGACAGAACGTTCCATTCCCTAGCGCTTTCAGCTTGCAACCCATCATTATGGAGATATATTTCTTTTTTTTTTTTTTTGCCATCCTCCAGTTCTCTGCTCAGCTAAAATTCACTTAACACCTTTCTTCAGGTCACCCCTATTTTTCGTGTAGGTACATACAGCCTTTTCAGCTGTATAACTTAGCCCCTTCACAGAGACATAATCCATGCAAGGACTAACACAGTGACATGCTTTGCATTCACCCCAGTAGTGACATCACTGGGGTGTCTTTCTGCTTATCCAAGGGAAAAGAGAAAATGACACGTACTCATTTGTGACTGCATATCAATGATGAAAGAGCCAGAAATCCTCCAAGATCAGATCAGATAGAAAAACAGAGGACATCTAATTTTCAGCTTCCAATTGCTATCACTTGGATTTTCATTTTTCGCTGCACAAACCTTTCAAGGTCTCAGTTTCTCACTTCCTGGTGCCATCCTTGCCCTAGCAGCTTTCCTTGGGGAAAGCAGCAAAGCTCCAGAGTAAAATAAGGTGTCTGAGGTCTCCAAGACTTAACTTGCTGTAACATACAAGTCAGCTGTCTTCATGAAGAGAACTACTAATGAACTGGTAAGATATTTTATCTTTTAGGTTCATGGGACTGCAAGTAACTGGAGATTCACCAGAAATCATCAGTCCCTCTCATTCTGGCATAGCTACCACAAAAGCAATGTGCCACAGGCCAGTATCAGACAAGAGATGCATTAGGACTCACTATAGCTAGGAATAAAAACATACTGACTTTGGCAACAAACACCCACAGTTTCGTAGATTTGTGGCCCTAGGATATTTTATTTCTTTTTTAATAACACTGAAATTATAATGTTGGGAGACAGCAGGCTTTTTGATTTTCACTACATGCACTTTATACCACTGACATTAAGGGCTATGAATAAATGGTAGAGAATACAGGTACAAATACACAATTTAGAACTACCTCTGCATACAGCAAAATATCATCTCTCTAGTGGCTGCAATCTTGTAGGTGCTACTTAGTTTTATTTCTCTCACTGATTATACCCAGAATATGAAGTATGGGATTTCCTACTATAAAATGGCAGCTGTTTTTTCTTTCCATCTTACACTGCTTTTAAATCACTTGATTTAATAGTTGCTATACTAATATTTCTAATTTTCTGCAGCAAATTAGATTAGATTGAATTTAAAGCAAGTATATTTACTTATTCTGCCGTGAGACAGACCCTTAGTCATACAAACATCTCTATCTATCGGTGTAATATAGCCCAGCAAATCATCCCTATGACAACTCCAGCTTTGTTTCTGTAGAGCAGACAGTGTTTCAGGGTTTTCTGTCAATCACAAGAGCATCTGCATTTCATTGTGGATATTTCCAGCCACAATTCAGAGGGTGTGTGTTCAGAGATAACAGCTGATCTAATTTCACACAGGAAAATAAATGCATTTAGATAAGGTGAGAGGGGAATAATGGAGTTAAAATCTGTCTGGTGTGCGACAGCAGAGATCAGATATACTCTTCATACGTATTGCTAAAATTGCCATTAATAACGAAGGATGAGTGAGAAATGGACTGTATCTTACTCTTTTTGGAATGGTTTTCCAAGCTGCTGCTTTTCGCTGCTGATTACCTAATAGAAGTAGGTGTAAGTTCCTTTGTGGTATAGTGACACCCTTCACAGAAAGTAATGTAAATGTACTTCTGTGAGGTCCAATAAATTGTTCAAATGAAAAAGATGATGTGGGTATTGTATTGTTGTTTTTCCCCTACACAGGAGTGGATAGAAGTTG
The DNA here is from genome assembly GCF_038088225.1 of Cyrtonyx montezumae. Lineage (NCBI taxonomy): Eukaryota > Metazoa > Chordata > Aves > Galliformes > Odontophoridae > Cyrtonyx > Cyrtonyx montezumae. Next base: position 8,656,968 of record NW_027072078.1, on the reverse strand, counting down.
TTTTGAACTACATTTTTCACACTGACAGCAACATGGATAGGTGAGGGCCATTGTAGGTTTCTTTTGAACCACACCCAAGATCCTGGGGATCTCGATATGCCATTTATGCTTTTTTGCATTAGCTGTTAAAGTCTTCCTAACTCTGTGTGCTTTACTTCCCTTCTCAAATGACTGTTCACAAAATTCTGCAATCCATACAATTGTGCAACACCTGATTTATTTCTGTTATCAGCTCGATTACCTAAAGGATAATAGAAGAGTTGGACAGTCTATTTTGCTGTGCCAGTGACTTCATTTTATCACAACAGAGTCTGAGCTCCATAGCTCTTGTAACTACAGTCAACATATCTGTTTTTGGCCTCTTTTCTCCTGGTGGAAGATCAGCGCATCACAGTATAGAACCCCTCTGAAAATGCCAGCCCCAAAGGAGAGGAGCTCCTGGGCTGGCAGTAAAGCAGAACAGCACAAGGATTTCATTTGAGCCTATCTTTGCCTCACCTGGCAGAGGGATATCACAGGCAAGCAGGTGCACAGGACAGCTGCAGCAAGAGCAGGGCCGTAGCACACAACATTCCTGAGTGTGCAGCAATGAGGTTCTGCTGGATTGGGATCTGTAATGGAAGGATTAATCACTACTCAGAGAACAGACACCCATCAAGATTCACAGAGCCAATCTGCTCTCACATATGTGCCGGATGTCACAAAGGACACACCTAGAATTTCTTCTTCAGCATCCACCTCTGGCAAAACCCTGTTCCTAGCACCTCAAAAAACCTTTTGGCATGTTTCTGCAGAGCACACAGGCTGCAGTTCCACTAACTGGAACTAACTTTAAGCGATTTAGCTTAGAGGCACCTTCTTAACAGGGAAAATGAATTCCTACAGACTTTCAAGTAGCAAGAGCAAGATGTTTTCAAGTATTACTAGAATTTGCTTATAACTAGTGCTTACCAATGGGATGCAAATGAATATAAAGGTGCAAGATATCCCTGAACTGAAGATTTTGGGAAGCTGTAAAAGAGTTCAGGGAAAAGTGCACTACATACTTAACATGCTCTTTTGCCCTTCCTCAAGGCACCCCCTGATTCTTTTTAGGGACACTTAAAAGAAAAGATACTAGGCCAGATGGGCCAGGATGGTCACTTTTCTGTTGAGTGAAGCATTGTTCTGTTCTTCATCACAGTAAGGATGAACCCACCCCTTTTGCTTTACAGGTCCCCTTGAAATAATTTGTCAGAGGTCATACCCTGAACCAAAGTTGAGCTGAGAATAGATACAAAATCTTTGAACTTCAATTCTTTACCTAATGACAGGCTTCTTCCAAGTCTCAAATGTGGGATATTTCAGTACAAGAAATTTTCTATTGTATCTGACACACAAAACATTCCTGCCCATTCGGTTTGTTATTTTTTGAAGATAAAATTATTACTAAAATCAAGTGCAGCTTTATAAATTTGTCCCATTTGTTAAACTATATGAGAATCCGCAGGAGATAACAGAAATATTAATATATGCTAGGAATATTTAAATGTACCTGCAGGTCTAACGATAAATGCATTTGTATTACCATGTTCCTTTCCTAACAATAGAAAAAATGTAATCACCAAACCCTTCACTTGGCAGAATACGAATTAATGTGGATAGTATGTACGTATATACTAGCCCTAAAAGCCTCAAACAAATACATCTGGACCATGTCAGTACTGACTACCTTCACCCATCCCCACATCCATCCTGACATGCTTCAGTACACAGTAGACATTCTGTTTGAAAACCACTGCTGATGGTTTTTTTTAGGCTTGATGTTGTGGGGTTTTTGTTTTTTTTTTTTTTGCCACATACCTTTCCAAGTTTTATTTTGTGCATTCCTCATTAATATGTATGAACAGTAAGATCTACAGAAATATTTCATACTGGGCTGACATTACTACTGCAGATTTCTGGTATTTGTTTTTGGTTTTTTTTAATAAAAAAACATGTATTACTTTTGACTACTATATTGAAATATTTTAGAGAAACTTTTAACTCTAATATTTTGTTATTCTATGAGTGAATAGTTTCTCTGTAGTAACAATGCCATCAGATGAGTTTAGTAATCTATGCTATGGATCTATTGACTCCATAACTAGATAGCATTAACAATACCAAAGAGAGTTATGGATATGTAGTGCCCTCCTGGATTTCATACTCTCTATTCCTTGCCAGGCCCTTACAGAACATTTAATTATATTTTCCAAAGGTTCCTTGCTCTTTTACCTTATTGTTTCTACCTCCATATTCTGTGATACACACCAGGTGATATTTAATTCTTCCTAACAGCTTATCTGCTCAAGAGTCATTTCAAAGCCTTTTAATGCTGCCTTTTCACTTCACTCCCTGTACCTTCAACCAGCCCCTGTAGTAATCTATCCCTCAGTCACAACCCCCTCAGCATCTTCCACAAAGTATGAAAGAAAGAAGTGAACCCAGGCTTCCAGAGATGTCAAACTTATCTCTGTCATTAACGTGGTTTTTTGACCTCTTGCCTCCCGTGTTCACTGATACAGGCTGGGATCCTTGCTGCTTTCGCTGCTAACATGCTTCTTGTTCCTTACCTTTTGTATTTCCTTTGCTATATTTATGCACTTCTTCGACCTTAGTTCCTTATCAGGTTTTTACACAGCTTTAGCTCCCTATCTTTGTACCTTTTCTATTTCACTTCCCATTTTTAATTTTCTCTAAGCTGCTCTCTTCTCTTATAAATCACCTTGTTAAGCTCTTTACCAAGCTGCGTAAATCTTTTCTGAGTCCTCTTTTCTCTCACATAGACCCCTATCCAAACAGGATCTCCTCAGCTGTGATGGCTCCCAGCAGCATGCTCTATGCCTTTGTACATGAGCTGGAGAGGTGGGCTTTACAAAGTATAGGCAAGTGGTTTATTGTACCCAACAGTGGCATGACTAGGCAGGCTGCCTTTGTCCCTCTGAGGAATTATGTTCTTAGATGATGGGGTCTCAGCAGCATTGAGAAACATGGTTCCTTATTGTAAAGCAGACAAGATAAACCTGTTTCATTTCTACTTTTGTGTGAGTTTAGCAAGCAAGGGGAATAATGCAAATGCAGGTGGATTTTTAATTCTATGTTTATAGCTTAAAACTGGCTGAGAATATGGAACTTGAATTCCCTCAGCATCATGTCTCTGGCATGCTTTTTTGTGGGAGTAGGGCTATAAGAGCAGCTCCAGCATCTCCAATGCTCTGACAAGAGAGGTGGGAACCAAACATTCCCAGGAGGAGCTGAGAGGGACAGAACTTGTTTGGCTACTTCTTTTGCACTGCTGGCACCACTCTCACCTGTGGTGTGAAGTCTCTGGTATTATGCTAAGTTACCTTCTCCTCAAACCACTCTGTGAGCTTGGATGAGTTAACTATGATAACTCTGCTAATATAAAAGCGAGAAATACAGGTCTGTTTATCTGCTCGGTATTTTATCTTTAATTACCTGCTATTTCCCTGGGTAATTTTTCCTGTAAGGAAGATTTTGCTCTAAAATAAAGCTGATGCCAGCCTGATAGGAGGGAAGCCAGAAGAATTCACAAAGTCACAGGCATCCTGCTGAATGGCTTCCAAAGCTACTCAGCTCCTGCAATCTGTATCGCTACCAACACACTTTAAAGACCAGCAGGTAACTTCTCACCATTTTTGACAAGCCTCAGTTTTGGAAAAATCTTGGCTCTTGGTAAATATGAAGTTATTTTGACAGAATCTGAAACTTCCCCACTCTTCACATACAACAAATTTAGCACAAGGATAGAAAAAGTTAGGGTGCTATTTCACTTCCTTTCAGTGCACTGGGTCTTCCACAACTGGATCACGTTGCCTATGCAAGCACAATCAATTACCACAGCCTACTTATTTAACCTTTCTTAGTCTTTAACCTTCATAAAATAGAGATTATTAATTTTAATTTATAGTTTTTAATCTTAAGTATTCCACTAGTACAGTTCGATGCACTGGTGAAAACGTACAGCAGACAAAGCTTTGAATAAATGAAAAGGACTAGTTATGAAAAATCGAAATAAAAAGCCTGAATATGGAAAGGAGAAAAAAAAAGTACATCAATACCCACCGTGGTTTTCCCTGGTATTAATCCACTTGTGTTTTAGATTCATGGTAAGAGTACTATTCCTTGATTAGAAAGAGGAACAGATGCTCTAAAAAGTAGTAATACTTATAACCCCCTCTTTTCTCATGGTTGCTTTTTCATGTCTTCTCATCTGCACACATCTGGGCAATAAAAGCTCCCTTGTATTAGTGTATTGTCTATTGCACTGTTAGTGCTTCAGCACTGGAGAAAGTATGTTAGTGCTTTTTCATGGACTCACAGAAGAGGAAAAAAAGGCAAGAAGTAAAAGCATGAGTACCAATTGTTCTGGGCTAGTAGAGGCTGGCAGGATGCTCCTGCACTGGTCCCCACACTGCTTTGGGCAGGCAGGTGCTGCGTGGTCAGGAATGTGGGTACCCAGGGCACAGATGCATAAGGCCCTGAGACAGCAGAGACAGACATAACACGACACTCTACGTGCCTGGTCCTGCTCTTATGTGCCACACTCAGCCAGCAGGATAAACTTATATCACACTCCGAGCGAGGAAAAACACAAGAACAAAGGCCTCAAACAAAAACAACCAACCAACACAGTTCTTCTATTCTCTCTCCCCCATCTGTTGCTTATTTATTTTTCTTTTGCTTTTCTATAATACTGATGCTAGCAGACACAGTGGGATAGAAAGAAATTAATCTTCACACAAAGTAGAGAAAGTAAAGTGAGATCTGTGACTTGAACATCAACTCAAAAAAAAAAAAAAAATCAAACCCCACATACACAGGAGGGGTTCGGAGATGTCAGATATTCTTCAACTGTTTACTAACCCACTACTTCTTCCTCCCCATCTTTCCTACCAAAGGCAGCAGGGTTCTAATGGATGAAGCTGGGTGAGAAGAAATCTCTTGGAAAAGGGTTTCCCAGACAACCAGGTGCCTGTGCTAGGCATGACCATCTGGACAACTGGTATCCCAGGTAACCTAATCTGCATTAGAAACTACTCACAAGTTTTGCACTGATTGATTATTGGGATTCATTCTAATATTAATCAGGTTTAATTTTACTATTTTCTAAATTTTGGTCAATTTCCTCTTTGAAGTCATTGAGTCTTTGCTCCATATCTGTAGTTTGAATGTCCCTCAGCTTTGTGATCTATATTTTTAATTACCAATATTAATACTGGATGATTTTATGTTATTTTTCACCATTGCTGATGCTCACACTCCTGAGTTGATTATAACGTATACAGAAACACTATAATTTCCCATTTTATTCATAGCGATCACACAGGAGTTTTTCCAGAATATTTGCTGGGACTGTTTGCATACTATGTGTTCTGCTCTAATAACTGTTGAACTACTTGGATAATTTCAGTTGAATTTGGCAAAGAGACATCATTTTCAAGCATATCAAATTCCTATTAGTTTAATGAAAATAGAGTAGCCAGAACCTATTAGCACCGTTATTGAAGAAGAGATATCTGAGTGAATTAATTCAAGTTAGAGAAGTGTATAATGCTGTAACACGATGGAAAGTTCAGCAATAGTAGCAGAGTGACACAATCCTAGGCTGCAGCAAAAGAGAACAAGCCCAAAGGCAGCAGATGCAGAAACAAAGGAAGAAAAACTACTCACCCTTGCAAGACCTCAAGTATACAGGGAACTCCAATGAGATTCCCTTGCCTCTACTGCCAACCCTTAAATGAGGTCTGGGGAGGGGTAAATCCTGACTCCAACCCTTGCAGCCACTCAGCTGAATTACGTTTCATTGCACGCACCTAAACTTCCCCTGGGTGGTCCTGCCTTCCCACCAGGTGCTCAATCACTGGTTCAGGATGTGACTTAGCATTTCTGTTACAGAGATGTTATAGAAGCTCTGCCTCTTCAGAAAAAATAAAATAAAAAAATTATAATACAGATCTGTAAGAAATCAAGATATTTGCTGAACTACTCATTTTCCTTATCATAGCTAACGTGGTTAGGAGCTGTTATTTTTGTGGGGTTTTTGGCATCTCGTTTTTCACGTAATGAGTCCTATCTGCTAAATACGATATAAAACTCATTGGTTAGCAAAAAAGAAAGAGTTTTTGTCTTCCAAACTCCACAACATCAACCCCTGGATAATACTGTATCTACACAAGATGGTTTACATCTACAAAAAGGGTTGGTTTCATCTCCTTTCATGTATTCGCCTTGTAACAGCTTTTACTCTTAATAGCAGCTAAAGCTCATAATTAGCTGCAGCCACATGGTTGGTGCTGCAGCTGGGTTCAGACTCAATCTTATCCCAAGTGAGACGTGTTTCTGCCAAGCACTGCCTGAAGTTTTAGACACCGGAGTGCCATTTGTCCTCCCATGGGCAGCAATGAAAGCAGTTCCTGTACACTGAGTGTCTGGAGCAAGTAATTCTGCTCTCACAGTTACTTCAGTATTTGTCCTCTGGTCCGCCTTCTCTAGCACAATTAACTGTCATAGATGCCTTATAAACAGTGACAATGCCACCTAATCCATTTTTTTTAATTGACATTTCCCAATGATTTTTATTTCCCTGTAGAGGAAGTTTTTTATTCAGCTGCCTCCAAGCACGTGTTCTGTTACCAGCAGCTATTAGTAGGCATATGCTGAGGAGCAGTTGGAAACTGTTGGGTTGCATGTTCAGCATTGCCTTGGATCTTATATGTACAGTTTTGTTTTGGACTGTCTGACTGTCAGCCAGTGCTGCCTTGGCAGTTAGCTGGGTTTGAGTGGCCGGGGACTGCCTAATTGGTATCTAGCTGAGAGCAAATGCCATCATTAAAAATAAAGGTGTTTCTTATATAACTCAGCTTATATTTTTACTACTGTGGAATGCCTGAAAAGCATAGTGTATTAAAATATATGGCTGCAATAGCAAAAAGTTGAACCTACATATTGTTTATTCACTTCTATTTCGTGTGTGAGAAATTCTTCTGCATTCATGGGAATAACTTTAGATTTCAAAAACAGCAATTCAAATTTGGGTTAGGTGAATCATCTATTTTTACCTATTAATATTTTCATGAGCATAAAAATGTCTGCAAAGACAAATACCACCCTGACACAGTTATAATTGCCAACTGCAAATCAAGTACTAGATCCGATTGCCCAGGGCCCCATTCAACCAGGATTTTAACATGTCCAGGGATGGGGCATCCACAACCTCTTTTGGAAACCTGCTCCAGCATCTGCCCACCTTCTCAGTGAAGAAATTCCCCCTCACATCTATCTAATAGCTCCATATCTTTCCTGTGTTGGGGGCTCCAGACCTGGATGGAGTACTCCAGATGGGGCCTCATGGAAGCAGAGGAAAGAGCGACAATCACCTCTGTTTCTTTCTGCTGGCCATCCCTCTTCTAGTAAGAACTATCTAACCCAGGATACTGCTGACCTTCTGCACTGCAAGCGCTGGTTTATGTTAAGTTTTTCATCTTCTAGGACCTTTAAGTCCTTAGCAGGGTTGTTCTCGAGGACTTCTTCTCCCAGTCTGTATACATATCTGGGATTACACTGATCCAAGTGTAAAGCCTTGTACGTTGCTTTGTTGAACCTCATCTGATTCATATGGGCTCACCTTTTGAGTTTATGAAGAACCCTCTGGATGACATTCTTTCCCTTTGCCACATCAACTGCGCTACTCAGTCTGTCATCAGAAAACTTGCTGAGGGTGCACTCAATCCCATTATCTGTCACTGATAAAGGTGTTAAAGCATATACAGCATATAAAAATACAACTGACTGGGAGTCACTCATATACAGCATATAAAGATACAACTGACTGGGAGTCACAAGACTGCCCTCTTTGGTCTCTTTACTCCCTGACCATTTTGCCTACAGCATTAGAGAAAGGGCTTGGTTTTGAAGATTTTTTCTCTCATTTTATTTGATTTATTAGCTTTAATTCCAAAAATACCGTTTTATGTATTTACTGTTTTTATGTATTTACTGTTTTATTATCTCACATTCCACTACCATATTTAGTACACTAAGTTTTTCCATTAGATTGTTGGTGCTGTTTTCCCCATCTAGGCCCATCTCTCTACCTTTTTCCCTTCTAAACCCCCTCCCACTTTCCCAAGGCATGTGTCCATGGGTCCCTTCTCCCCTTGTCATGGAACTAGGCCAAGCCAGGGTGAACCATGACACTGTCTTGGACCACTTGCTTGTCCCTCATGTGCCTTACCATTTCTTCCAGGAGATTCTGTTCTATGATCTTCCCAGGTGCAGAAGTGAGACTCACTGACCTGTGAAATTTTATGTATGCAGCACTTGAAGCATACACTTTACAAGCACCAGGCAGTTTTCTGCCTTAGGAGCTCAGAACAGAATGCAACAGGAAAAAGTACCTGGGTAGCAAAGCTGGTGCTGTGTGGTGCAGGTGGGAATTTGAAGGAAATCTGCAGAGTTTGGCAGGTGGCAAATGAAAGGCTGTTCTAAGCACAGGAAAGAAGCACTGAGAAAGTGCTAAATCATCTTCAGGGCAGGGAGATGAAGAAAACAATTAGAAAAGTGATCTGGGAAAAAGAAAAAGAAAAAAGGGAAATTGGGAAGAAAAGACCAGAAATGAAGACACTGTGAATTTGATAAGGATTCGGAGGGCAAGAGTAAAAAGATGTTTGTTTGGAAACCCATGGATAATATCAAGTGTTTAACATTCTGCTTGTTCACAGAAATTGATTGCTTGTTTTTACACTTAGGTTGAAGCACCTTGGTAGATGCAGGGGATGCAAGTTTCTTTGAGATCCCACATTAGAGGGTGGAAGAGCAACCAAGTCACGAATAAAGCTGTAGGTGAATTTATATCAGAACTCTGCTAACAAAGTTACATCTCTGAAACACTGTACATTCTCTCATTGCTTCTGATTACGATTTGCTCTAATATTAGTTCAGGAGTAGACACTTATTTGCTAGAATGTTTAGGGCAATGAAACAAATAACAAAGAATTAAATAAATTACTAATTTACTGATGTCTTTTAACTGCCATTATCATTTCAACTTCTTATTTTAATTTTGTTACACGTATTTAATTCACTATGTCATCTACAAAAAGAAACATTAATTTTATGAGCCTACCCTACAGTGAAAATTGTGAGGTGTCTGCATAACACAGCATATAGCTTTTAGGACAGATGCAAAGATACAGATGCATTGTGCAGTTCACAAACCTACTTTGTTCTCCAGTAGTTATGTTCCAAATTGTGCGTACATAAAGTGGAGTCTTTAAGCATGTCTGAACTGAAAATCTTGGAAGACAGTAAAAGTTGTAAAAAATGCTTGTAGTTTAGAGCATTGCCTAGGCCCAGATGTACTGAATGTCATTAGGACTAGGTTACGATGAGCAGCAAACATTTCAACTTTTCAAAATAAAATCATCATGGCTAATGGTATGCAAATTACAACAATGCTGAGGAACTTTCAGCACCATGAAGGGCTTCGGCTTGCAAATGGAAACATCTGTGAAACAAAACTGACAGAATCATGAATTGTGGTATTGCTTGTGTTGTTGTGCGTTGTAAGGTAACAGAAAAAAGAAAAGAATAAAAGAATAAATAAAAAAGATAAAAAAGAAAAATAGAAAAAAATAACTCAATAACTGAATAATAAAAAACAACAACAAAAACTAAGGAAGCAGCAAGATGATGTGCATATGCAACGTTTCCTGGTGTTGAATTTGGCTGGCTCCTAACTCCTTTTTTTTTTTTTTTAATAAGAAATCCTGAAAGAAGTTTTCAATCAGACCTTTGGATGTCTTTCCATTCAGTTGGACTATAACTGTCTCACAAAGACACAAGCTGCCATAACTGTATTTTCTGAACTAGGCTAATTCAGAGTAATGTTTTTCTTCAAAGGGTTTCCTCCCTGTTGTATGCCTCTGGCATTTGTGCTGACTTGGGCCATTGCTTGAAACATCATCAAAGAATGTAAGGTCAGGTAGACTAAAGATTTTTTTAGGGAACATTGAAAATATCAGGAAGAGATTTTAGGATGTTCAAGTAGCTTTTCTTTCCACTTTTAATCTCTGATGATGTGGAAAAGTGCAGAGACAGATTGAAGCTGGCCATGTTTTAAAGTCAGAATGATTCACACTGTCCCCTGCATTCTGTGAGGAAGCTCAAATCAACATTTGTTTTACCTTACTGTATATTTTAATCTCAGCTTGATTCCCTTCTACAGTTAATTGTGTTGTACTTCTTTTTATTAGTGTTTTTCATGAGAGAAAAAAGGATGAAAAATTTTCAGCAAATACTTGAAAATATTTTCAACTGCATTATCCATTCCCCCAGATAATTTTCATCCTCCTGATGAGGAGACAATGATAAAAAAGTATTTTTATAGTACATTTTAGACTCATAGCTGGTTTTGATTCTGTGAAGTTCAGCTTATAGGTTTGTATCTTCTCTATTGGCCAAAGATATGCTTTGTGCTTATGATGCTTGGGAATTCTAATTTCACTTCATGCCTCAAAGCAAGATGCTGAATTCAGTCTGAACCATCAGCTGAAATAGGTACCAGTGGAACTAATCTCCATCCATTTGTCTTATTTACTTTTTAGAGATTTTTAGTTCCTATATTTTATGCTAATAAGATCCAGAGTTTATCTGTATGTTGCATGAGGTTTGTATTATTACCTTTTCTTTGATATTGAGAAAACTAGTGGATGTCTTCATTATTCATTTTGGTTCAATATTAAGAATTATAAGAACATCTAAAAAGCAGCAGAAGAATACACAAGTACTTTTTTTAACTGTTAAACGGTGAATATATAAATAATAAATATTGCTTCTAAATTTATCTGCTCTTTTGAGTATTATATACATTAACTTTAGTTACTATTTTTTTATCATCTGAGCTAAGGAGAAGCACAGGTATAATTGGCAAGTTTTTAATTTTTGTACTGGAAAATGATAAATAACTATTTGGGAAGCCAAAGCACAAATTGTGTATTTAGAATAAAAAGTGTGAGACAAATATTGACATAAAAAAGTGAATCTACAAAAACACTCTTCTAGTACTGTGGCACATTATGCAGCTCTTAACATGAAGTTATGCATGAAGACCTGTCTTTCTGACCCCAGTGGCAATTATCCTACTGCCTTTGGTCTGGTCAGCATTTTTGCCAACTATTCATTTAAGATCAAGATTGTCTGTATAATTAAGTGAAAACTGGAACTGCATATAAGCACTCCACTTCTATTATTATGAAGAAAAAAAAGAAAGAAAATCAATGTCTAGATACTCAACTAAAAAAGAAAAATAATATATCCTAGCTCTGGGAGGAGTTGAAATAAATTGCTCAAAAGCTAATAATTATTAAGCTGTTGGCTATTTGATTGGAAAATAATAATTCTACAATTGGAAATCACACACACTTGTTATTAATGACTAATCTACACTGATTGATTTTTTTGTCGCTTACATGGTTGGAGCCATCAGTGTAGATTGTTACTATAACAAGATTTATACCTTTTGTGTTTTTAATGCATTCTTGGTGTATATCTGGAATTGTGCAAGAGTTTAATGGTAGTTTCACTGTTAGCCCTTTTTTAAGAACTGTTAGGAGTTGTTACAAACTTAGAGTCAGATGGATCTGTTTTTGTATCAGGTTATGAAATAGCTCAGTAATTCTCACCTGACGTTTCTCCCAGTCTTTAGCTAGAGTTTAATTATTGTACTGATCTATATAAAAAACATAAGCATACTTTCAGTTGTGAGAAATATCTATGCTGCACCAATGCGAGTGAACCACCAGGACTTTTGTTAACACCTGCTGGTGAAAGCAGAAACAGACAGTGAATGTCCATGTGGGAGATCACCACGACAGAAGATCGTATTCTTTTGCTGAATGGATTGCTGCATGTCAGCCCATCAATGACCCTTGAAGATCTTTCTATGATCTATGCTAGGGCACTTTCTTGGCTGGCTGAAAATATGGCAAACTCCTCAGAAGGGTATGACCATTCACATCACTGATCAAAATTATTAGCTGACAGACACTTGCTAGCGGATTGTTCACAGTCAAAATATTCAAGTTGAATTAATTGACCAAATATGACTAAAATCTTACATTTACAATCTGAAAGTAAATCTTACTTACATTTACAATCTAAAAGTAAATCTTACATTTAAGATATTTCTTATATTTCTAGTTCATTTTCATTCCAAATTCGCCTTGATTTTGAGGGTAACTTTGGGTTATTTTCCCTAACATGTAAACATCATGTATAAAAGTGTCCTGATACTGAATGTCACATTTTCTGGTTTCTTTCAATTTCTTCTATCAATTTCGTGGCAAAAAGTAAAGTAACCTCTACAAAAATGTTTCTTTTTTTTTGCAAGCAAACAAAATATTGTAACAAATATTCTAAATCTAATATAAGAGGAAGGAGAACATGCAGTCAATAAAGTGACATACAGACACTTGCACACATGCATGCACACACACACACATACACACTCAATTTTCATATAAATTAGTCTTACTTAATGATATATTATCGTGGCTAATTTCTTTTCAGTGAATTAACGTTAAAAATGCATCAAGTACCATATAACACAGCTATAAAATGAGGACTCTATAAAGAACAACAACAAATCTTCATAAATATAAATGTTTCTTTGAATAAAGTAAACAAATTAAACATCACGTTTATTAACTCATACAAATGTATGTCTATGCATGTGTGTATTTGTGTATACAAATTGCACACACACACACATATTCAACCATTCTTATCCTGATTGCACTGATGCACACTAATTCTGGTGCGTAAGTTTCTGTGCAACTAGCTTTTTGCACATTTTCAGTATCTTTCTGTATATTTTACTAAGCTTTGGAATAAGAATTTGAATTAGCAATGCAAGAGTTACTGTGAAGAACAAGAGGAATGCTGCAATGTGATGATTTTGGTGTTGTGCTTATCATTCTCCTAGGGAGACACTCAATTACTGAATTTGCAGAACAACCAGCAAATAGCATGTAGTGAATAAACATTAACTTTTTCAATTCACAAATGTTACGATGTGCTTTGTTGAAAGAGCTTATAACAGAAACATGTTCCACTGATGTTGAAATTACATTTCTCAAACTGACTATTAAACCCTTTGCTGGAGAAGAGTTATACAAACGCAACATGATTAAAGTCATGATAAACATGAAAGAGAACTTGAGGGGACGTATACAGTATTTATGTACAAGCAATAAGCAACAAAGAAAAAAAAAGAAAATATGCTTTACTTTACAACACTGCTTCTTGTCTTTTAAATGTGAGAAAACATATGCCTGTTTGGCATAGTTTTTCTTAGGGAAAGATCTCGATGGTGCCCTTCTCCCTGCCCTCCTGACAGTAGCTATTCCTCTACTCCCTGAGCATCCCTGTAGGTAGTTACTGCCTGCATCCCTGGTATGCTTAGTTAGGCACCCAGGGTCTGAGCTGTAGTAAAATAGCTGATTTGCTTTTACAACTTTGTTCTATCTGCATTAGTTGATTGTTCCAGCACCCCACTGCCCCAGGGCCTGATGGTCTGAAGAAGCTTGAGATCTGATTTCTGGTTTAGACTAGGCAGACAAACTCAATTCTAGCTTTTCTAGTTCAGCCTGAGTGACCATGGGGAGATAAGGGTGGAAGAGGTCATTTTGGAGAAGTGGACATTGTTCTTCGAATTGCTATCAAGTCTTCTTGTTCCAGAGACAGAAAAAAATGTACAGCCTGTGCTGATGGTCCAGTTCACAGTAAAATTAACAGGCAAGGAAAGTATCAGCTATTTCTGTCGCGCAGTATACTTAAAAATGCTGGGCAGTCTCCTTCACTCAAATGATTTTCACTCAAATGATGAGTCTGTAATGCAATCTAACAACTCCTACATTTGTAGGATAAGAAATATACCAAACAGATGTAGAACTATCAAAAGTCATATTTCTCTGATGCTCTTATCTCACAGCATTTGACTCAAACACACTAGAGACATTAAAAGACATGAAAAAGTATAAACTGGAAGTTATTTTTTTAACTAGCTTTGAAGTTTTCCTAGTAAGTTTTAAATTAACATTTTTTTTAAATTTCTGGTAGTGTTTGTAACTGATGATAACATTGAATAAAACCCTTTCTTACTGCATTGCTTGGACAGAAATGACCATATGATGTTGTTTTGATACTCCAGCTGTCCCATTCCTGAATGACAGCGACCGCTCAGAAATCAGTGAAAATGAAGTGAAAAATGAACCATTTACAACCTGAGAGTGCTGTGTCCTTGCAGACCAAATTCATCCATCACAAGGGGTCATTTGAATTGCACAGTGAAAACCAGTCAAGTGTAGCTCACTAATGCTGTAGTTATTTTTGATCAGGCTGTGAACAGGCAATGATCACACCCCCTTTTGGCCTTTGCTCTTATAAAATCGGTTAACTGTGAGGCAGACTACAAAAATCTAAATTGGATCAAATATGTGCACACGTCATAAGAATCCTTAACTTAAGGATTGTCCTTTACTTAGTTGACAGTACATATGACATAAATGGAGCAAGCATTCTTTTTCATTGTAAGTGGTGGATGAGGTGTAAGAGAAATAAGATTGCAGAAACTATAAGTATATTGTCTTCTTATTAAAAATCCAAGCTCACAACTTTGGATGAAAATTAGACTATGCAAATTGTTTTTCTATGGAAAAGTAGGTAAGCTTTTACTTAGTTTTCATTCTGTTTGGTTAAGGAGGAAAAGATGCTCCAGGATTTCTTCACTATTTCTAGAATAGTGTATAGGATATAAAACATTGTTTCAGGGCTAGACAGTGGCTTCAGGTGTTTTGACCTTCCCAGACCTTAGAGTGTCTGAACACACTGCAATTTTGCAATCACTGTTTATTGTCAGCAGCAAACAGACTCCCCAGGACAAGTGTAATTAAGGTGTGCAGCACTGCCTAAAGAAATTCATTCACCCTCATATAAGAGATATCAGCTTTTACAGCTTACTGAGGACAGGAGTAATAACCACCAGCTGGTTTCAACCTTGATAAACTCCTGAATGCTGCCCATTAAAGCAAGTAGCCTTTCACAGCTCTGGCATGACAGTCCAGTGAAAGCCAAGTAGCAGTGTGACTGGAAATATCCTTGGAACATTTTATACACCAGATTCTCCTACTACCATTTCACAAGTCTGTGAGAGGAATTCATAGTGCACGCCCATCTGAGTGATAGTGAAGGATACACAGGCCAGAGACTGATGGCAACCAGAGGATGAATGCACTGATAATGTCAGGATCTGTCTGTAGACTCACTAAACCAGAAAACTGAAAATTTGACTCAGGCGTGAATTAAGGAGCCAATCCAATAGTTTATAGCTCTCATCTGTATAAGAATGTATAGATCTCAACTATTTAGGACAAGTTACATCAGACATGGTTTAAGGAGCTGCTGTCCTCCCCACTCCTCATATCCATTTGTTTGTTTGTTTGTTTTCATCCTGCTAGAATAGCATCTGTTTACCAAAGGAACAGATCCAACTAAATATAAACT
This sequence comes from Cyrtonyx montezumae, assembly GCF_038088225.1. NCBI lineage: Eukaryota > Metazoa > Chordata > Aves > Galliformes > Odontophoridae > Cyrtonyx > Cyrtonyx montezumae. Next base: position 8,641,362 of record NW_027072078.1, on the reverse strand, counting down.
TTCCAACATTGTGTTTTGACCACAAGTAGCCCTTGACCTGCATCACAGTACTACTCTTAAAATGACCACACGAGAGGAAAGGAGTGACCATAGGCTACCACAGAGTAAGATACACATAAGACATCTGTCACTGCCAGACACCCTTCTACAGACTTCTGAGATGATATCACGGCTTGGGACATATGATGAGAGAACAGTGCAATACACATCCCTCATATTTTAAGGAAACCAGGACCTGGCTCAAAAGCAAGGTCAGCACCAAAGCCCCCTGACACCAGTGAAAACCTTGTAGCAGATTTGACAGACTTGGGGAGGCCCAGGAGTCCTAGCAGAGGCAGGCAGCCATGCCTAAAACACAACAAATGAACCCTCCAATGCAACAATGAAAGAGGTAACATAGCTCTTGGGGAATTAACAATTCTACAGTGAAATGAACTGTCTATGCTCCCTTGCTTCCTACAAGACAGTTGCCAGAACAGTGATTTATTGGTTTGTTGTGTAAAATTTGAAGCAACGAGAACAAGAGCCTAGGTCTTTTTCCATAAGAATTTTTACAATAACAATCCTTCCTGAGATGAGTGGTTAGTATAGGACTTGGAAACACAGCAGCCTTTCAAACAATTCAGATGTAAGATAACTGATTTTCTTCCTGACACTGTTTTGGAAACATAAACACAAGAGTGGTTTTTCTGATGTACTGCCAAGCCAACTGGAGGCTTAGAAAGTTTTGAAGAAGTACGGATGTCTTTTCCATGCTCTTCATTATATAACTTGTTTTTAGATAAGTATCACAGAATCCAATGCTGCAAGAGAGCTGATTATAAGTTAAGGAGAAAAGCAAGATTTTATGGAGAGAGTTTAGAAGAAAAAATGATTTAATGTCTTAAAGTGAATAAAGCAAAAAGGAGTTCCAGATAAATGAGGGCAAAAATTAAAAAGTGACTTCTGACACAAAATCAGGGAAAGGAACAGAACGAGACTGGAAGGAAAGATCTAGATTAGATAGGCTATTCTGGCTGATGGTTGTGTCTTTCTTTCTTTCTTCTTTTTTTTTTTTTTTTCTTTACTTTTATTTTTAACTACAATAAAAATCCTTAGTCCTCATTAGAGATAAAAAAGATCTTTTATTTTATAAATGTTATGTTTTCTAAAGGTAGCAAGTTGCTGAGGGTAAGCTAAAGAAACAGTTTCTTCTTTGCACAGGTAACTACAATGGGTGAGACACTGCATGTTTTCGTCTCTTTGATTGCAAGACTGTATCTGAGTGACAGTGCCCTTTCTTCTAAAGCTAACACATTTTAAGAGTCAATCCTGAGCTTTGATCAAATGTTGGAAAGTGTTTGCACTGAGACCTCTTTAAGTGGATGAAAAAAGAAGTTGTAAAGAAGTGAATATCAAGTTCTCCTTAGGAGCTTTTCATTTGAAATTGTCATGGACATCAAAGATGTTGATGAATCAGTCCTTCAAACACCTTTTCCTTCCAAAGGATGTGATTTATGTAGAAAGTAGAAGTATGCACTATACATGTATATGCACACACACACATACACACACACACATATATATATATATATATATATATTTTTTTTTTTTTCCCAGACAGCTCATTTATTTAGTATGGCTACCAAGACACAATGTCTTCAGGACACTGTTCAGAAAGGCATACTAGTCTTCTTTAGTATGTAAAATGAATTAAGTTTCATGGGATTACAGAATCAGTCAAGAGTACAGACTGCCAATAGGGCCTTTGTTAGATCAGTTGCTCAGAAATACATTTCAAAAAATCCTAAAATCTTGTCAAGGTTGTGGATTTTTAGTGTAACACTTGCCTGTGTTACTGAAAACTGTATTTTTCTCCTTGCTATTACTATTTAAATGCTGCCAACACAACTAGTCCCTTTTTCCTGAACTGTTAACCCTTTAAGTGGTTGAAGAGCAAGAAAAAAAATTTTTTTTTTAAAGGAAAAGAAGAAAAAAATGGAAAAGAAGGGATGCTATTTGTTCCAAGAAGTTCTATAACTTGTTTTCACTTAGTCAACAGCTTCTTTATTCAATAAAGAACTGTGCCTATAGATGCACACAGTGGGTGAAATATTCATTACAGAGCAAGAGCTGCAATAATGAGTGATACAGAGCAATGAAAAGTACCTTCAGTAAAAAATTACTGACCGAAAGAGGTAGAGGTGGACAAAGCTGGTGCTACCTATAGACAGTTTCTCCTAAGAGTTTTAACATACTATCTCACCGAGCTTTTTATTAAATACTCAGTTTAAGGCTATGACTAAAAAACTGCATAATTGATATCCTTGCCTTAAGTTCCAGTGAATGTTTTGCTTGCAGTGTTCATTTGCGCATTATAAAAAAAGGAAAATGGTCCACAGAGAAAATTTGTTTACGTGAAGCATTTCAGGCAGATTGAAGCCTGCAAATCCTACACTCCAAAACCATCACCCATTTTGTATGTTGTAGCTGGTAACGAACTGCCATCAGCTGCAAGCACAAGGACACTCAGCATGTTCTTGCTGTGAGGTGAGATTCCTTCTTCTGTTGCCAAGACAACTCAATAGATGCTAATGGTGTGCGTTTATTTGGCAGCCCTGCTCTAAACCACACTGTGGATATTAACAGGGGGGCCTTCAGGCATTCATAAAACATTTACAATTTTTATTTTTGCCATTTTTTAAAGTAGGCATAATATACACATACCTATAAAATGATCACTGCTGTCCATGGAAAATTAATGGTACTGTAAAAGAAAGAAACGGATAGTAATAAAAATAAGTTTATAGATCAAGTGAAGGACAGAGTCTGGACCAGACTCTCCCAGAAAGGCAAGAAAGCATTATGTCTTCAAGTTTTTCTTTGGACTTTCAATGGTTGGGAAACAAGAAGGTTTTCCCTCATCAAACAATATTCTGGAATATTTCAGCCACTGAACAGTGGACAGAAATTCAATGCTGATAGTGATTGTAGATATTTCCAAAATCAGAATCAGCAGCAGTATGTGTCCAGCACCCTAGGTAGCTCAGTCTCACAAATGCTTTTAAGATTTAAAGTGCTGAATTTCACTTTTCATGTATAACATTATTAAGCCAGTGGAAACATGGCAACATCATGTCCTTGGTAATGGATTGGAGAAGCAAGTTCTAACAAAGATGAGGTAAGTTGTGCTGTGGAGAGGAGGATTACCTCCCACATGGACTGGTAATGTCAACACATTCATTCCTTTCTTATGCTAACCAAAGTGAAAGCTGAAATGCAGTGCAAAGCCTAACATGAAATCAAATATAACACAGCTGTTTTTTTGTTTGTTTGTTTTTTAAAGGCAGTTTAGATTAACTTGTTAATAGCCAGCAAGGTTGGTGAATGTATTAGGAAATGTGTGTTTATAACTAGGCTTCTTTTAAACTTCTTTTTTCAGCTGCTCACATATTGGGAGGCTGGAAACATCAGGAGAGGTCTGCCCATAGCCCATATGTGTTTCTTATTGTTACTGTTGAAGATACATTTCCTGTAGCTAGGTAACAGGAACACTTTAGCTCAGCAAGTTGGCCCTTGAACACTTCCTTTGACAAGAGAAAAGGTAGGAAAAAAAAGAAATTGAGTTAATAGATGGCAGTGCCGTAGAGACACATGTATGGCTTTTTCATTCCACTGGTGTACACAGCCTGGTAAAAAAGTCACAACATTTCAGGGCTTCTGAAGCTATTAAAACTAGCTTTCTTGTGCTGTAGGATAGCTGTGGAAGGCCACTTAAGAAAGTCCTTACCCAAGATTTTCAAAGGCAACAAGTGGATTCAGCTGCTTGTATAGTCATTGAGGGTACAGGAAAATGCAACTAGATCTGAATTAGGCCTAGATAAATGAAACGCTTTGAAGTATAGAATTTGTTTCACATCAGCTAGGTAAAAATGGTATGTTGGGCCTTAATTTTGTATTATCTGGAGCTCTTTTATCATGCCAGATTTCCAGGGAACATTTGTTTTCAAATCTCTGGGAAGAAAAAAAAAAAACCATAACAAAAAAACCCAACAACCAACAACCAACCAAACAACAACAAAACATATTTACTATTCCAAACACATCAGAGTGCAGCATTTTGTTTCTGACACTGACGTTAATATTATAGATTATGTCTAATAAAAACAGAGAGGTTTTTTTTCCTGTTTCACCTGTCAGTGAGAATCAGAAGAACTCGATCATATTTGTTCGTGAGCTTCTGAATGTGTTTCAGAGGTCAAGATCAAAGAGATTCCAGGGAGCTCTAAATTTGCGCTAGCAGGGAAGATTGTCCTAGCAAAAATGTAAATAGTGATGGAGAGATTTAAATGGGTAGTGTTTAAATGTGTGGCCACTGCCTTACGCAGTACCTCTCAGTTGTATTCCAGTAAAGGCATAGGAATGTGTGGGAAGGAAATTTCTGCATGTTAGTACTTTGGTATTTCATGTATATATACTGCAAAGATAATGAATGTTCTCTCTTTAGTTTTAACAACTAACTCAGCAACTTTAAGCGCACCAACAAATATATACATTATCAGTACAGTTAGACAAAGAAAAATATTATCTGACATTTTTTCTTAAAACAGCTGTGAGACACCCTGTAAGATGCTTAACTTCTTGTTCCCTTCTTGCTCTTATGCTTTATAACTACTGCTCTAATATTTGAACAAAAAGACATGCCATAGTCTGAATTATTATCTTTAATTAAAAAATCATTATGTGATCAAAGGATTAATAAAGATTTACCTCCGGAAACAGGTAAATAAACTTATACAGAAATAAAGCAACAAATCACTTCTCTCTCATTCTAGAAAACATATTTTCTATTTCCTTTTCCTTGAACTAAACTGAGGTGCTGAAGAAGGCTGTAATGGCCAATTAAAATGCTCTGTTTCTAATAGTCTCTTCTTTCTGTTCAGCACTAGTTTTCATAATTCATTTTCCCTTATACCCCAGTGGTTCCCTAACAGAACTTTCTAAGGATGGAAGACTAATATATTACTAGATTAATATATCATTTTAATGTAATTTCTTGTACATACATGCTCACAAGCATTATCAAGCAGCAAAACCAAACTGGTAATAAGTCCTTTAGATCCTCCTCAGAGAACAGAGGTCAGGCTCTAAACTGAATTTCTCATGGACTTATTGCTACAGCAGGCAGAAGTTCCAGTTTCTTATTCTTCAATGCTCAGAATCACCACTGAAAACACAGGGGTGGAGGAAGGGAGCCAAGAAATCAGCCTTGCTGAGATAGTTGTCATCCACGTAGTAGATGACAAGAAGTTATTTAAATTACAAGCAGTGTCACATAGTCAACCATCTCAACGTCTACAAGTTAAGCATATAAGCCACCAGAACATGGATTTTGCCTTTTCCTGAAATCAAGGTCAGAAAGCTTCTGTCGTTCTATAATAAGCTCATCTCCATCACATCTCTAACCCAGCAGCATGCACAAGTAGGTGCTCATTTCCTTCCCTTCATGAGAAATAGAGAGGGAGGATAAGATGTAGTGAGGAGTCCAGAGCTGAACTGTTTGGCTCAGTCATTCCTATCATATTATACCAAGAGGATTTTTTACATGAAGTCTTTGGCCATTTAGAAAAATGATGCCAAAAATGGAAAATTCTGCCTTGCTGTTTGGTACGAAACAAATGTTACCCTAATTGTCTTGCAGCTTCTCTTGTTTTTGTGGCTAGTAAAAAAAAAGAAGAAAAAGAAGGAAGGAAAGAAAGAAAAGAAGGAAAGAAGGAAGGAAAAGAAAAGAAGGAAGAAGTGTTTCTCTGAGCACTTCTATTTCTCTACAGCACCATGTCTGCTGTGAACATTGAGAAGGTCTGTGGTTTTCTACACAAAGTGCAATTGTTTGCTTGGTGCTTGGTTACTTGTTCAGATGTCTTCAAACAAACATTTTCAAAAGGATCAGAAAAGGATCAGAAAAACAAGTATCTTTTTGTTGCAATGAAACTGTACTTAAAACACACTCAATATGCGTGTGCTATATGTTACATATTGATTATATATTACATATTATTTATTGATATAGGTTTATAGGAAACCTGCTTTGGCGGGGGGGGTTGGACTCAATGATCTCTTGAGGTCCCTTCCAAACCCTATGATTCTATGATTATATATATCTGTATTATATATGGGTTGTGACTGTCGTATATGTTATACATTTTTCTGTATATGTAGAAACAACATAGTTTTTAATTGAAAGTTCTCTCTTTCTGATGCTTTTTCCCCCTAATTTCATCAGGAATGCTGCCTACTTTTACTCTCATTTTGTAACTTACTGGGCTAACTGCTGTGCATCCTGGAAGCACTCTGTGTGCTATCACTTCCACTGGCAGTGATCCTATAGATTCCGTATGGCATTGAAGCCACAGCGATGGATGTGGAATGTGCCTATTAAACATACATCTCTCTTTGGGACATCCTTGGGTTGCCCCAATCTGCACCAACACTTTGTCAGCTGCAGCTGGTAGGTGTCATCAGACCATAGCCCGGTGTGTCCTTTCAGTCAGAACAGGAGGGAGAAGAAAGGGGATGGAGAGGGAACTCCATGGGCCCCGTTCAGACCCAGGAGTATGGTATGGACAAAATTTTTTTATCTGTTCTAGAAGGAGTAATTAAAAAAAAACAAAATACATTGATTAAAAGCAAGAGCTGACTGCCCTGTTAAATTTGCCTTGAACTCTACATACAAAGAAAGAAATGAGAGTCTCAAAATGTATGCCACAGTCAGTGTATTTGTAAGCTAGTGACTGTGAGAATATTTTATATCATTAACATTGATTTGAAGTACCAAGAAGGCATTATTTCCTTCAGAGTCAGTAAGGAATGGAAGCATTCACTCCAGCAGTATATACATAAAAGCAACAATACTCTTCCAATCACACTTTAAGCTATACATCACTACAGGTTGCATTAATGTCAGGTATGTGTTAGCGTGTATACGATTGCAGAAGTACCTGTGCCATCTGAATATTTTGTAAGTCTTATTTATTTCTTTGGCAACTCAAGGAAAATGAATCCCTTCTTTACAGGTGGATGTGTTAACTGAGATGCCTGGTTCAAGCATATTATTACTCTAGACATCTTTTCAAAGTAGCAATATAATAGGATATTGACTGTATACGAACTCAGGGGAAGAACAGAAGGCCAGTTATAACCAAATCATTGAACTTTGCTGAATCAAGTTTTGATGAATAATGTAGTCATATACAGCCGTGAGCAGAAACCTTTTCCCTCTTTTTCCCTCCTACCCCTTTCTGTCGGTCTTTCTTTTTTCTTTGTCTCTTATCTCTCAGGATTTCAAAGGGCCCACATTATGGTCCTATGCAATGAAATAGAGGCAGGGAAACTGTGAAAGGTTACCAAATTGTAACTTTTCTATAAAATGAGTTATTGTGTTGCCGTGAAAAGACTTTTTAGTTATTGCAAGTACTCAAGAATTGTGAGTGAACTTTGGAGCAGTCACCCTCTTATTATCAAACTAGCAGCAAACGCTATCTTTTCATCTGTTGCCGTCTGCCTTAGCTGACACCTTTCATGTCCCTGGCAAGCTGAATGACTCAGCTCCAGGCGCCCTCCAGAAATGCTCAGCTATATATTTTCAGTTTATTGGATTCTGAAAAATGTAATTCCTATTTGGTGGTAACAAATAAAATGGAAGGGATTATGTTAGATACCATTTTACATGCAACCACATGCTTTGTTATTATGGATATTAACAGGAGCATTAATATCTAAAAATATTGTTTTGCAATACAAGAAAGAGGCACCTTAGAGATTATATATTTCACCATGATTGAAAGAAATCCCATATCCCTTATGTTGTAAATTGTTTGTGTGACAGTGTACAAGTCACTATGGTTTCCAGTTAAGAAAGCTCTGGAGAATATGCTTAATCTTAGAAATACATCATTGTTTATCTAAAAGGAGCAACATGGATTTAAGATTAAAGTAGAGCAAAATAATGCCTTTATACTTTCTGAGTGGACAGGAACTCTTTCCATACTTAGTTATGCAGTTCATATTATCGGTGCATACGATCAGATTTGTGGGGTTGGTATCTTTTTATTTTTATTCTTCTTATTTTTATCTTTTCATTGGAAGCAGGGAACTCTGAATAACTCCCTCATCTGTCTTTCCACTACAGACTGAAATCTACCTGATTAAAGTCTATAATGTGTTACTATGTAAAGGAAATGCCATCTAATGTGAAGCAGCCTGGTGCCACTATAATGCCAGTAATAAACAGCAACAGCTCGTAATACAATCTAATTTTTTTTTTCCTTCTACAGATGAAGTCAGTGGCAAGGTCTTATATTAAGGTTTGAAAAGGGAGAAAAAATACATCATGGTTCATACATTTTCATAATTACTCTCTTGATGAACTGCAAATGTCCTAATTTATGTGATTACCTGATCAAGTGAAATGAATCTCTTTTAAAAACTGTGATCTGCAATTACTGGAGACAAAACTGCAATGCATTCACCATGCAGAGTTCAGCTTGCCATGAAAAAGATTTCTTTAATGCATTTTAGTCTGAACCTCTTAATCATTTTTCACAGAGCTAATAACTGTTAGAATAAAACAGGAGAAATGGATTATTTCACACAAAATACACCATAGCACCTTTGCATTTTTAACTAATATTGTATACCTATAAATAATTAAAGCTTTAGTTCACTTTGAAGCCAATGGAGCTGTTCACACCACATAGACTAAGAATAGATTTATTTCTAAACATTCATATGTGAAATTATCCTGGACTTAGTAGTTCTTTCCTCTTTATGCTATTTGTGTGAAAAGGCTTCCAAACTCTAAGTGCAGAAATGAGTCACACGGAGGAAGATATGCACTAAGTATTTTATTGGTCTGCTGCTGGTCAGAAATACATTTTTTAATGTAGATTTTCTAAAACATTGTGCCAACCACATGCTAAAAGTGGCAGTTTTAATGAACACTAGATACTCTCTCTGAGAGGAGTTTAAAGTAATTAGCGCAGTTTAAATCCAAAGCTAGACACTCTGACAAATCATGCCTTGCCACTTTCCTAGGCTGTTGTGAATTCACGAATATGGAGCTGTGTTCAAGCATTTGTTGAAGCTGAGAGTGGGACAAACTCATGTGTTGACGTGGCATGAGAGAGCTGATTTCACAGGTAAAGTATCCCTGTTAAAAATATGACGTTGCTGTTTTGCTTTGAATAAAAAATATTACAATAAAAAGGAATTGAAAGTGGAGAGGGAAGGGAATACCTCCACTGAAAAACATGAAACTATGTATCTTGCCCTGGAGTGCTGATGAAGGAAGCATGGGAAGCAGTCAGATCATTCCAGGATATAGCTCTTCTAACACTAGGTGTCCACCCTGGGAACTTTTTATACTTACATTTTTACAGTGTGATTCATATGACCTGATTTATAGATTCCCATTAAGAGGATACCTATCAAGACATAGAAGGCCTTTTTCTCTCCACTTTGGATGAAGTCTGGATCACTCCTGAAGATTAGAAAGTGCATGATAGTGGAGTGGATGGAGGGTTGAGAACTGGATGACTAACAGAGCTCACAGGGTTGTGATCAGTGGCACTGGGTTTAGTTGGAGAAGTGAAGCTAGCAGTGTTCCCCAGGGGCTGGTGCTCAGTTTGGTCTTGTTTAACATCTTCATCGATGGCCTGGATGAAGGGATAGTGTTCAGCCTCAGCAAGTTTGCTGATGATACAAAGCTGGGAGGAATGGCTGACACATCAGAAGGCTGTGCTGCCATTCAGTGGGACCTGGACAAAGTGGACAGCTGGGCTGAGAGGAACCTCATGAGGTTCAACAAAAGCAAGTGTAGAGTCCTGCAGGTGATGGGAAATAACTGCATGCATCAGTACTGCTTAGCTGCTGACCTTCTGGAGAGGAACTCTGCAGAGAAGAACCTGAGTGTCCTGATGGGCAACAGGCTGGCCAGAAGCCAGAATTGTGCTCCTGTGGCCAAAAAGTCTAATGGTAGGTATTTCGTGGTGCATTAAAAAAAGAGTGGTCAGCAGATAAAGCAAAGTGATTTTCACCCTCTATTCTGCCCCGGTGAGACCAGATCTGAAATACTGTGACCAATTCTGCACTCCCCAGTTCAAAAAAAGACTGATTTCTTCTTGAAAGGATCCAGGGAAGGGCAGTCAAAGATTATTAAAGTCCTGAAGCATCTCCTGTATGAGGAAAGGCTGAGAGACCTGGGTCTGTTCAGCCTAGAGAAGAGAAAGCTGAGGGGGGATCTCATAACTGTGTATAAATATCTGAAGTGCAGAGGGAATTGGATAAAGCCAGACTTTTTTCAGAGGGGTGTAGTGATAGGACTAGGATCAATGGCCAAAACGTATGAAGTTCAACATAAATATGTGGAATAACTTCTCTGAATAACTTCTGTCTGAGTGACAGAGACTGGAACAAGCTGCTGAGAGATGTTGTGGAGTCTTCTTCTTTGGAGATATTGAAGACCCATCTGGACACTGATCTGTGAGACCTAATGTAGAGAACCTGCTACAGAAAGGAGATTGGATTTGATGACGTCTAGAGATCTCTCCAAATCCCCACAATTCTGTGGTTCTGTGACTGTTTCAGATGACTGCAGATGAGTTGTTCAGGTGAAACAAGTTTCTCTCTGTGCTTATCATTTTTTCCCAGATCACAAGAGAAAATGAACTACAAGGACCTTCGTAGTGCATATCAGTATCACCTTAAAGCATAATAATTTACAGAGGTATGTCTGGATACTTAAGGAAATTTTCAAAAGCTTCTACTGATAAGGTCAACATTATTGACTTTGCGATGAAGATCTCACACTATTATTAACTCACTTCTGCATTACTCTGCTCTGCACTTTATGCCATGCTCTACATAACCAGTTGAGTGTTTAGTGTTCCTTATGTTTCATCCTTACACCAGAATGCTGGTGGGAAATGGTGCCGGCCAGGAGGGTTTCTCTGTGCATCTGGACTGTCTTTGCTTTTCTGGGAAGGAAGTGCTCCATTTCATTGTGCAGCTCTTAGGGAGGCTGAGCACAAGTCATTCTCCTGGCTTCCCTGCCCTCCTTCAGCTATGCTCCAGGCACTGACATACAAATGTCAAAACCCAATCCTTGCTTTAGACAATATAGTTTGAGAGCCTAGAACTGAAAGTACCAGAGAGAAAGAAACCATTACTGTAAAAATCTCACTGTTGGTAAAACTTCACACTGACTGCACACTGACATATATGTAAAAAAAAAAAAAAAAAAGGTGAAAAAAGGTGAAAAGGTTTTGTTTCACCTGTGTGATACAGTAAATAAAGTGCTATTTGTGAAACCTGACAGTGAGTCAGGCTGACACTTTGGTAGTATGCAAAGAGATTTCTGCTACCATGCTAATGCCTACTTAAGGATCTTGCCTTTACTCAATTACTATTGCTTGTGGGAATAAGAGATTGCTATAAAATAATGTGAGAAAATGAGAAACAGAGCCTAAACACATGAGAAAGACATAAGATAAATCCAGAACTTGAGAAAAGCAGTGAAAAATAAGACCTCTCAAATACTATCTTATTTTAACTGATGTAAATCTACTTATCTCAAGATGGAAAGGAGAAAAACAGCCACAAAAACATAATGAAAGAAGAATTTTTAAGTGAGATTGACAATAAGAAAGGCAAAAGTCATCAGAAAAAAGCAGATGCCAAAGGCTAATGTGTCACTGGTCCACAACAACAGTCACTTGTTAAATTAACTTATATCCAACCTCTACAAAAGCCTCACTTCTCATCAAGAAAATCTGACATGATATTTTCACCAGGGAAAGTGAGGGAATTGCTTCTTCATTGCTTTGATATAAGACATGCAATGCCAAAAATAAGATGCCTTACAAATATTTTCTCCTCTGAAACCATTGTTATAGTGTGATGCCTCTAATTTGGTACCCTCAAACTTCTGGAAGGCAGGAGGCAATATGTCAAGAAGGATGATCAAAATAACGTTTGCTACTTCAAATACTACAAAGTTGAGACCCAGCAAAAGCTAACTCCCGCCCTATTAGTCACTTCCAGTGGGTCTCATCTCATAACTCACCAAGTACACTGAGAGAGTAGAATTTTGGGCTGAATGCACAAAAACATCTACAATATAGAAAAGTATTGGCAAAAGCCAGGTAAACTTCTGAGACATTTTCTCTTTAAATAATATTGCCCACTGTCCTCAACACAGTGAGGTAAATTAAGTACACTGTCTTGACTAGTTATTTTATACCTTCATGTATAATCCTAATATTGTGTTACTCCAGTTGTTCTTTTAATAATTGCAGTTGGAGAAAAGGCATAAATATGCTCGTGGTGTGCAATGAAATCTGAGACTTGACATAGATTATATATTCTTAATGGAGAATATTGCAATTGATTTATGCAAGTGCAACCTATCATTATAAGTCAAGAACTCTTAGAAACACGAGAGTTCTTAGAAACACGAGAGTTCTGAATTGAAACATCATTTTTTCCTTTAAAAGTAGAAATTAGCCATTCTTTTTTTTCCTACATATGGACTGTATTGATTTAGACAATACTTATATTAATCAGCTTTAATGAAGACAGTTGCTTGGTAGGATAGTTGTTAACTCATTTTGCTAGTGCCTTAGGCAACATGGGCTCAGTTATCATCATTAAAAAAAAAGGTTGCATTTTCTAAGACAAGGAACTGGCATATTTTATTTTACCTGCACTGATTCTATTTATAGAGAGTAATTTATAGAGTGGTCTATGTATAAAACTATACAGAGCTCATTCATATGAGGCAAAGAGGGAATATATGATGACTATACTTATTAAGTCTTTAAGAGTCTTATGTTCAGTTTGCTGCTTTGCTGCTGACTTTTGTTTTACTTATACTGCAGCCTACAAAAGAGATTGGTGCTCTAAGCGTGACAGATGTATGACTTAAGTATTGAAACTTAGATCAATACTCCTCAAAACCTTGGCATTATTAATCTCTGGAGGATCTCCATGTCACTTACTCAAGAACTACTGGACAGAGGGTACTTCCAGGCACTCTGCTCATCTCCAGTGTTTTTGTCAAGGATGAAAATTAAGGAGCTAGTAATGAACATGAAGAAAACCAAGAAATTGACTTTAATTGGGAGGTCTGGTAACATTTAAAAAAAATGATGATAAATAACCGTTCCTCAGAATTTGATTAAAGCATTTTGTTTTGTTTCTACTAACAGAACTATATTTATTCATAAATTAGTATTGTACATCAAATCTTATTCTAAAGGCAATATAGTGATTAATTTTTGTGTATGTGTTGCTAATTCTATTTACTACATCTGATTTATTTTGGTAAAGAGTTGTATGGCTTTCTTAGGTAACGTGTTAAAATTATTAAGATACGTTCAACATATTCAAATTTTGATTATCAGAACTGGTGTTGCTTTTAAAAATTACCTCATAAATGTTCATCTCCTCCTTCAAAGACTGAATACTCAGAAGGCTGAATTTGCTTTTCCAAGCACATTATTATGAGATATAGTATATCATAATTAGAATTCTAGTCTTTTATATTGTTAAAATAGTACTGCTTAGCTGTTCTGGCAAACGCCATTGCTGTTGTCTTTGGTCTTGAATGGTTGGTATCTCAGTTTAATGGACTCCTCATAAACCACTGAGGAATTTAAAATTAATTTTTCTTCTAAATTTCCCAGATCATTTTAAAATTCCAAATAATCTGAAGCCTGATACTTTTATAATTAAGACTTTTGAAGCTTAATTTGAACAAGACTCATTTTTGTAAAAACATTATCAGCAAATTTGGGGAAAAAACTATTGTTGAAGAAGACAAAGTAAATTCAAAATCACCAGGAATTCACAGCACTTTTACTAAGATCTTAGAAGCATTGGGATTATAGCTTATGTGCATATCTGTGTAGGGATGGCCAGTTGGACGCTGTCTCCATTCTGAGAGCCTGATTGGATCATTTGCTCTCTTTATTTCTCAGACACAAGAATCCTACAGATTATATGGAACTTTAAAAAGAATCTATATGTCCCAGTGGTATTTTTTTTTACTCTTTTTCAGTAAGACACAGCATCCAAATTCAATTAGGTTATTTCAAATACTCTACCAGTTCCATTTGTTTTTAAAAGTATTTTGGTAATAAAGAGTGATGTACTCTGATCCAGACATTTAGTTTCTCTTGGCTGCTGTTCAGAAACAATTGTTTATGTAATTTTTTTTTTCATTTTTCCCTGAGATTTTTTTAAGATTCCTTTCACCCTATGTGGAGACAAAGAAAGCCAATGATTCTGACAGCTATTGGCCTACAGAGGTTAATCTCTTTTAAATGAAATGTGAGGCCAGTCTTTTCTTGTTAACTATAAAATATTATTCCCAAAGGTTTACTTATTTTCAGTCCTAAATATCAGGCTTTCACTTACTTGAGCATATGTATGCTGAAGGTGCCTATTCTGAGGAAATGTTATACATACCCATTATTACACTGCATACACTGATGTATTCATGTACCATTCATTCTTTTACAGCAGATAAGGCTTCAAGCAGATTCCTATGAAAGATCTTGTACTGCAAGGTCCAAAGGGTTTTTCTGTATATTTCTTAGGATTATCTCCTACTGCTTTTGCGTAATGCTCTTAACAATTTAATGTTCCTGAATAATCCTAAAATCCATGTTGGGATTCATTTTTTTATTTAATTATGCATAAGTTTTGAGGAAATATGCTTAGGTTTTTATAGGGAGATCATTATACACCATGCTTTTTTTTTTTTTCCTTTGAGATACTGAATGTCTCGGGGATAAGGTGTGAGCACTCTGCAAGTCAAAACAACAATTTAAACTTTGATCCAGTGCAAAATTAAAGAAGGTCAGGCAGTATGAGATAGAGAAACTAACATTATTGCAGTTAGGCAGTGAGTGTACATGCACTTTATCTCTAGGGAGATAATGTATATATATATAGTATGCATATATATATATACGTATTTATATATACACACAGTATGCACTACCCTGCTACAAACTTTTTCTGCTATTAATGTTTGCTTTTTGTTCACTCTTAATATATGAAATAATTCACATAACTGGAAGAAAGAATCTGCACAGATAGTCTCTCAGAGTGTGAATATGCATGGCTGAATAGTCTGGCAGGTGAGAAATACCTTCTTGTCACCTGAGCAATTTGAGAATCGAGTCATGCATGGAACTCAAAGAAGGTTTCTTGTGGTAGCACCAGCACAATGCCAGACAAGAACAGAAATACAAAGTTTCTCCATGCAGTGCGTGGGAGCCAGGTAGCTGATTTTCAGTCCATATCCAAGAGTATGGGCTTACAAACATCTTTTGCACAGTAGCCTATGAAACTTTGCCAATATGTATTAATAACTACATAGCCCATAAAGTATCTAACATCATATTCAGCATTTCAAAGATGTAGGTCCTACACTCCATCTATACATTATCTCTTTTAATACTTAATTTGCATTTTGACCTGTTTTGGTAATTATATTTCATTATGAATATTCCACCTTTGATTGATAGGTGGAGCTGACACAGTTAATTATGATTTTAACACCATTTCCTTTGAAGCCAATGACAAAACTCCTATTGACTTCAAATAGCGTAGGACAAAGCTTTATAGAACAAGCTTTTATTGTACTCACATCAAATAAAATGTGCATACCTAGACACTGCAGAAAAATGATGAGCATTCATAGAAGACACTGGAAGTCAAAGACATCTCACATTTTCCTACATAGTCTTCATTTAAAACTTTTCCAATATTGTATATTGAACAGTTACCTAG
This sequence comes from Cyrtonyx montezumae, assembly GCF_038088225.1. NCBI lineage: Eukaryota > Metazoa > Chordata > Aves > Galliformes > Odontophoridae > Cyrtonyx > Cyrtonyx montezumae. Next base: position 8,625,525 of record NW_027072078.1, on the reverse strand, counting down.
GTTCATAATGCATACATTTGTCATTCAAAATGAGATAATTGTCAAATGGAATGAAACTATTTTACAGAAGTATGTTCATTTTCTATTATTGTGGATATCAAAAAGTCACGGGAATTTTGCTAATGGCTTCCATGGGTCACAAAGTTCATTCCAGAAAAATGACAGATTTATGGAAAGTAGATTTCCCCTTGTACCTCCTGGTTTATAGAACAGGAAGAACATATTTATAACAGTTTGCTTCCTGTATGCACATATTTCCTTTCCTACAGAAGAAAAGAAGTTATAAACAGTGACGCGACTGTAATGTGGATGAGAAAGAACATAAATTGGACAATTAATTCTCCCATGTCACACATGAAAAAGGTAAAGAAATAAGACTGACGCATACAGTACACTTCCCAGCAACAAAATTGGTGGGATATGTTCAATGGGACATGTGTGGACAATACATTAGTAGGTACTTTGAAGTGTGTAAACTGTGGAGCTTGACATTGCAATGATCTATGATTTTTCCATCTCAGAACTGACACCCATGCATCTCACCCACCTTTGACACTATTACACTTCATTTTCCCGTCAGATGTGAAGTTAAGCTTGTCTGTGGGCATATTATGGTACAGTGATACTCAGAGGCAGGAATAAACAGGAAATTTTTAAGGCAATGGTAAAGAGAGTGAATATCTAAACCACATTTATTCATGAAGGCATGTCATAAAGTACCCTAAAGTACAGAGAGAAGAATCATTTATGTGAAAATTGACTCATTTAGTTTGCATATATAAAAGGTATTACGTGCAACTGAATTGTGAGTCCTGAAGTGAGCTGTCTCCCACTTAGAATAGTAACTTCCAACATTTCCTCCCCACAATTAATAGAGTATCAGGCTCTATGCAGTTTATCTTATATGAGATCATAAATCTCCTAAAATTACACTGACTTGGGCAAGGTATTTTATTGTTTTAACCATAGTATTTTAGAAGTATTGGAATAGATTTGGATTTGTGCTGCTACGGTCAGCAGACTTCAGGTGTCTAGTGAAGCTCTGCACCCATTCAGATTAGGGTCCCAAACAAATTATGCTGGAAATTAGCCCTACAGGTAGGCACATATTCAAGAGGCTAGATAGCTGAGTTGCAACAGCAAGCAGATAATTCCTGTTCCAAGTACTGAATTCAGCATGGTAACTTAGGAACTTCATGTTTTGTACACTAAATACGCTTACATTTTGTTCTCTCCAGTTTGCTTTCTGGCACTAATACAACACGTGCATTTTACAGGGACAGTCACAGCCTTTGCTATCTCACACCTATGAAAAGAGAACACCTACTTTCGCTACAGCTTACATTTTTCTGTCAAACAGGCGCAGAACCAGATGTAGGGTGTAGATAGTTGTTACCTCCTACCAGGTGGAAATTACTAAAGGAATAATCATCAATTGCAGCATCCAGGTTATGGCCCTACTCTTCCCAGATGAGTTAAATTAGTACAGATACAGTATGATTAAATCACATCTCTTGGATCTTAATTTTCTTCTGGTGTATCTGGTTCGATCAGGCTTCTTCCAGAGGATTTACATTTCCATTTAGAGTATCACACCAGCCTTGCAGATCAAAGTGGACATTTATCAGAGGTCTTTTCAATGAATAGTTATATTATAATGGGATTCTCAAAAACTAATTTAGAATACACCAGCTTACACAGATCTTGTTTTCACGGCAAGTTCTTTTTAAATAAATGGCTGATAATGTTAAGAAAATGAATAATGAATTTGCATAAAATGTTTTTTTTATTTAATCTTTTAAGTGCATGGAGAAGGACATTCATTTAATGGGATATGTGAGGGTTTTGGACAAACAGAAAGGTCTTTTCTGTCTATAAAGATCATAGAATCATATAATTGAGTTGGAAGGGACCTTTAAAGGTCATCTATTCCAACTCCCTTGCAATGAACAAGGACATCTACAGCTAAATCTTATTGCTTAGAGCCCCATCCAGCCTGACCTTGAATATCCCAGTGCCTCGCTACCCTTATGGCAAAAAAAAATTCTTATGTCCACTTTAAATCTCTCCTATTTTAGTTCGAAACCACTTCCCCTTGTCATATTACAACATACTCTTTTAAAGAGTATATCTCCTTCCTTCTTATAACTCACTTTTAGATTATGAAAGGCCATTACTGGGTCTCCCTGGAGCCTTCTCCTCCCAAGCTGAATAACCCCAGTTCTCTCAGCCTGCCCTTGTAGAAGAGGTGTTCCATCTTTTGAATCAAAATATATGGCAGTAACCAATTACTGAGAAATTATATGTAGGTATTACTGAAATAGTAGCTGTGTGTTACTGAGAAATGGTAGTATCACATAGTTACTGATGGAAATTTGAGAACAACAGAAGTTTATGATGACATAATAGCTAGATCAACTTAGATTGTTGTCCAGGAAAATGTCATTGTATTATTAAGTCAGTTTTTATTTCGACAGTGCTTAAGCCCATTACAACAACAAAAAAAGTTTATTAAAATATGTGGAAGGATGTGGAATTACTCTAAGAGGGTATATAAACAATTTCTTAAGGTCCTGATCATTGCATTGTAATGGTCTGGTTACCACTTTACTACAACCAACAACAAAAATCCATATACCTCTGGTTTTGGGAATCTTTCATTAGTTAAGGTTTATGCAGCAAATAACTTAGGCATTTAATAGCATGAATTAAAAATATGTGAGATAAAAAGCTACAGCCATGATTCAATATCTGAATGATTAGCTTGCTCCTTAAATAGAAGTTCATCTGATCTTTGCATGAAATATGGGTCTACTGTAAACTTCTTAGTAAATATAATAAGCCTCCAATAACAAGAATACTCTAATGTCATTGCAGTCAGTGTCATTCTAAAACAAACTGAGATGGATGCTTCAGGATAACAGGAGTGTATAATCAAGTTGCACAGATTTAAAGTATTAATTACAAGGTAATCATAATGTTTTACCAATCCTGTAACAGGGGGCTTCCAGGGAAAATAAGAAAATAAATCTATTATTACTACTACTACCTACAAATTTAGAATAATTCTGTATCTGCTGGTGTAGAGTTCTGAGTATTCTATATTTGTTTCATATCACAAAATGGAAATGGAATTTTCACCAACAAACGTATGTAGCTTTTTCACTGTAGGAAGACTGACAAGTTAGAAACCGTCAAGAGGGAAATGTGTTGCTAACTTTAAAATTGATTTTTACCACTATTACATTACTACTCCTCCATTCTGATGTCTGTAGGTTCTGTGAACTATCTGAGCAGCCCTACCAGCCTATGGGTCCAAGCTGTTGGCTTTTTTTTTTGTCAATGACCTACTTCAAGGCAGGTTTTGTTAAAAGGTATTTCTGGTGGATCATGTTTTACAGCTGAATTGAATATCTGTGAATTTGACAGGTTGTGTATAAGACAGCCAGTGTTAATATTTATGAAGTTGACTGTCCATAAGGACGGGAATGGGATTGGTTAAATGTTTGTCTCTCATTAGGTAACACACCAGCCCAAAGTACAGGCAAATGTAACGTCAATTGGTAATGTATTTAGCTGCAGTGTTTATCTAATGCTGAAAATTCACTGAATTTTAGCTTTTTCTATTCCTCTCTTACTAGAAAGTAAATTGTAAAAAAAACCAAACACTGTCTGGCAAGACAATATTAGGTTTCAGTGCTCAGTTGTTATGCATACCATCAGTGTATACCACTTACATGTTAAGGATGATTTTCTTACTTCTTCACTTACAATGTAGTGATTACTTGCCAAGCATTCATATAATGGGTGATCTCCACTTTGCAGTTTAATCTTCTATCATTGTCCTTCCCATATTGGGAAAGACACGTTAAAAACAACTACCACTCTGTGGTAACAGGTTCTTTCCAGTTTTTTAATGGGAAAGGTTATTTTTCCCTGGAATAATTAGAACCCCATTTAATGATTTTTAGGGTTTTCAATAATATCAAAAATTTTTTCCTTTTTTTTTTTCTTTTTGAAGATCTTTTTGTGTCAAGTTCTGATCTCATGTTATTGTTATATTCTTTTTCACTCTTTTTTTCTTTTTTTGTCTCATATTTGTTAAGACTACAGATCACAGTTTTTACCATGAGGCTGAAAGGCATTCAAACTTTTTGATAAGTTCAACAAATTCGAGGGAGTCACCATAATCCTACAGAAAGATCATGCGTAATCATATTTTTAATTCTACAAAATTCAACAGAAAAGTTCAGAATTCCAATACAATCTGATCAGTTTATCCCATCAAGGAAATTTACTTGAATGACAGTTTATATTATCATGTTTCTCAACTTGAGTCTGATCAGCAAGGCTCAGAGATACTGAGAATTTATGGGAAAATGAATACTCAAAAGTATGCAACTGAGCATTTTTAGGCCAGTTGTTTCAAAATAAAGGGAAGTCTCAGGTTAGTCACAGATTCAAAAACTGTCTAAGGTGTCAGAAAGACCTTGTGAGGTGTGCCTTCTCTCAAAAAATCATCATTACAAAGGCCAGGTAGTGAATAGTGAACGGTACTGAGATAACCTAAGTTCCTCTTGGCCTTTAGCAGCAGTTCACACCTTTGTTCTCACCATAGTATCACACTTTACAATCAGTAGATCTGGAAATAATCTTATCATAAATAATTTACCATTATCAAAAAGGCCTCTGTTTGAAGATATAGACACATCATTAGACTGCTTTCCAATACAAACACAAGTTTCAGAGAGTAAGAATACTTGACAATGACTACCTATACCATAATTGATGAAGACTGCCTTAGATCAAGTTCCATGCCTATGCAACGTGCAGCATGGAATAATTCTGATAAGCATATTCATACCTTTATAGCCAAGTAGTTAAGTAAATCTGTCCTTAACTGATTTAATTTTTCAGTGATCCATTCTTCATTTCAAGCTTTATGAAATTACATGGGTGAAAGATATAGATAGGTTGGGCAGGAGAAATAAAGAACAGATCTAGGAAAATAATAAGAATTCTGAGAATAAAAGTGGAATAGAGATCTTTTAAGAACTCCAATAACTTCTCTTAATAGAAAGAAAAACAACTAACAGTGAGTGAGCTCCTGGGGTTTTGTCAATAGTTTTACCCATGAGATCATCTCTGTTTAATGCAGTTGTGCTACGGGAACCATGGTATGATTCTGTTAGCACACTTAAAAAGTATGTGTTACTCGGTTGTTGGAAAAGTCTATTGCTTGCCTACAAGGAATTAGAAGATTTGACTCACACAGACATTCTTGACACACAAGGAAAAATACCAGACTTTAAGAATCAGCTTCTGGAACTACTTTTAAACACTCCCCTATTTAGATTAATTTATCATCACAAATCTATGTTGTCAGCATAAATTTTCCTAGACCTTTGCATCCCATATATAGATAAATAAATAATTCAGTGTTTACTCCTATTTGAATCGATGGCATGCTTGTAATGATTATAACTATTAGTCTTTTTACAACACAGTTATGGAATAAATCAAGAACTTCCACACTGACTGATAAGATTATACTTTGTGATTTTGTGAAGCCATAAACAGATCTGTCTTTCAGAGGGTGAATAGTTAACTTCTGAGAGCCAGGGCTATATGAAAGAATAGTAAATTAAGCGTCCAAAGAAACATTCATAATTATTACTCTTAAAAAGAATAAAATCTTGACTCACATGTGACTGCAGTATGATTGTTGTCATCACAGCTGACAGTGCTCTATAAATATGAAGTTGCTGAGCATCTTGTAAAGTCTGCAAGGTAAGAAGCAGAGACATTTTGTAAATTTTACTGTGTAATTCTGCTGTGTACATATTCATGTACAATACTGAATTGACAATGACACACATTTTGCATCTAGTTAGTCAAAAGCCAGAGGGAAAAATATATCATCAAGGATGAATTTCCCAAGTGTTTTACTTCTGCAGCAACAGTGGTACTTCTGCAGATTCAAATGGGATTATTCTGCAGTTTTTCCTAAATGCAGCAGTAGCATTTATGCTGGGTTTTCAACACAAACCAAAGCAGTAAAGGTATATTCCTACAGTATTTACACAAACAAAAACTTTATCTGTAATTCATTTTTAATTAGGAAGCACTCCATGATAAACTGGTCTTTCTTCATGTGTCCATGCTTACGGTCACTAAGCAGTATGGATTTACTACTCCCTAAAAATACTACCTAACTCTGAAATAACATCTGAGGTGTGCAAGTAATCAGAGCTTCTGTTTCCAAACCTTATGAGCTGGCATAAAACACTATGTTAATATTCAGCCATTATATTTATTATACATGGCGAGAGATAATAAGGTGTTATTAATACATAATAAGCATCATATATTAGGAATGTAATGAAGATGCAGTGTCTGACTTTAAAATCAGTTATACCTCTGCACTGTTTTATTCTGCAAAATTTGCCTGAAGTTTCCTAAGAGTTCAAAAGGAATAGAACCAATACTTGAATATTTTGATTTGTCAATCTGCTCATTACGTTGCCAGTCTTTCTCCTAATTCTCAGCAATATGTTCTGTTGAACTCCTAGGAATACATGATATATCACAAATCCATATTTTCATTAAGAAAAAAAAAAGGATAGTTTTGCAAAAAGAAGAATTGAACATGGGACCAAATTTGCAGCATTAGAGGTCTGAAAGCCAAAAGGTGAATTCAGAGCTCCACTGTGTGTAGATCAATCATCCGCATGGCTGCCTGATTCATGCAATTTCTGTGCTTAGAAATGTGTGCTATGGATGAGTTAGAATATTTTGTTTCCTCACTTCTTATTCCTTGTGAAGATTTTTCAATATTTTCTTTCATTAACCTTTAATTAAGATTTTAAGACTGTAGCTCATTGGAGCAGCTCCAGGTTTGAGTATCAGGTAAATATTAATACTATTTGTCATTCAAACTCAATATTATTTCCTATTTCTGTTGTATGTTCATGTCAAAATAGCAAACAACTGAAAATGTTTTATTTAATTAACAACCTATCTTGCCTGCAGTAGTTCAGACTATGTACTGAGAAGAGAATTTACCAAGTCTATCTTGAAGAGCTACTGGAAAGGAAGATGCTGCTCAAAATAATGCCAGTAACAGAAGTCCTGCTGTGGACTAGATTTTGCTGACATAAATAATTTTTTACTACTGAATATGAATAAACACAATTATTACCATATGACTGTCATTATGAATAGCAGCATCTCAGACTCTATAGCATCTACATCACGAGAAAATCCAAACACCTAGTAGATGTAACAAACTAAAGAAAAAACCTAGTAACCCAGAGCCATGGCAAACATTGCCCTCAAATACCCCAGTCACGAAGGTGTCCTGATACCAGGCCTGGGCTCAAATACCATCACTGCTTTACAAACTTGTTCCAGGAATGACTGTGCTTTCCTTTGGCATGTTAGTTATCTATCAGAAACATCGGACCAGCAGTTATTCCTTAGAACAAATAAGAAAAGAATGGACATTCTTGGTGTACTGACTTGTTTTTAATATGGATTTATTTTGATAAATATGTCATCTGTATTGATGACAGTGAGGTTATGTATTGTGACTTCAAAGCATTTCACAGATGTCAATGAATTAAACTTCTGAGACATCTGAATGAAAGACAAGTTTTTATCTTCAAACAGATGGAGAGCCCATGCAGACGAGGAACCACAGAGATATACAGGGGAAAAAATTCAAAAAAATAAACAAATTCAACTTGCTTCACTCTGAAGTTGTTTTAACTCTTGCCCATATCCAAATATCAACTCTTGTCCCCACATTTGCTCTGGAATTTTCCTGACCACATCATGAAGTTTCAGGAGTAGAAGAAAATGAGCAGAAGCGTCTCTGACAGCCTCAGAGCCACCCGGATACTGGCACAAGAGAAGAGAAAGCTAAGAAATGAGGGCTGAACTGCCTGGTCTGCCTGCTAGTGCTTAGATTTGCCTTGGCTGTGGTGCCAAATTGAGCACTCGTTCAGTGGCAAGTCATGCATTTCATATGTGGACTAATAAATTGTAAAATATCCACTCTCAGGCCATAGCAAAATTTGCACCCAAATGTTATATGAAGAAAGAATTCTCACAGTAAATAAATAAATAAATGAATGAAAATAACCAACGACACCCCCCCACCCCCCCCCCCATACACACACACAAAAAAAGACAACCCCAATATAAAAGCCTGCAGCAAAGCCAAGGAATATCCAGCTGGTGCTAAGATGCCTGAGATACTGCAGAGCTACACAAAAGAAATACTTTTATTTAAAAGAAGATAGAAAAGGACTACAGAGGGTTTTAGAAGTCTCTTGCAAAACAAAGGTCTCATCATTCTGAACTTAGAGCATTCACCAACTTTTTTCCTAAACAGTTTTAAAACAAACGAGACAGCCTGTTAAATTAAAAAATGGGAAATGATCTACTGTATGTACAACTTTGTTTTTTCCATTCTCATTGGAATTGTCAATACAGCACAGAAAATAAAATCAAGTAACCTAAGGGACACATCAGTTATTAGGCTGCACTACGCTTCAAAACATTATTTTTTATTTCTTAAAGATTTTGGCAGAAACATTTTGAATAAGCAAAATTCTAACATTCCTGAAAGACATTTTCTTGTAGAATTAGGAAGAATACACAAAAAGCATGGTAGCTTCATGATAGCTCAGTTCCCTAAAATTTCTTTCTTAGTGAACATTTCAGTTGAGTCTTTGCACTGAGCAGAGAGGCAGACAGTTCCAGTACCTGCTTTTTCCTCTATTTTTGGAAATAGGTGCCTGGGGACAACTTCTGCTCAGAGGAATAAACCTCACCATCCAGGTAAAAGTGGGCAAGCAGGAAGCACGTTAAAACTGGCATCTTCCACTAGGAAAGCAATATGAGCTTATCCTCAAATTTTACAGTAGACTATACACCTGTGAATGAACATTTGGCTAATAACACCTTATCTCTACTGCTTCAAAGGTCTGTGTTGGAAAAAGCAACAGCAATAATAACAAAAAAAAATAGTGTTACAACAGACAGAGCTTAGGCTACTCTTAAGAGAGAGGTTTGACTCATTGCAACATAAATGGAGGTTTCATTTCTTAGGGCTTGCATATTTGAGTGTTTCTGCTCCTTCAGGCATGCTGACAGCAGTTGGCTGCACCAACTCACTCCAGACTTGGTCACGAAGGCTCTGGCTGCAGCTCAGAAACAGGAACCCAGTGATACAGTTTTAAGGTTACCTGAATTTTCTTCATAGCTCTCTAAAGGCTTTCAAAAAGATCGTACTGTATAGACAATGAGTGACAACTTTCTCTGCTGCTGAAATGAACCAGAAGTACCTAACATATGTCTAGGCTGAGTGTCTGGCTTTTAAGCTGGTACCAGTATTAATTAGCCTTGTCCATTTGGAGGGACAGATAACATCTTAGCTGAGATTTGTAAATCTCTGCTCAGACCTTGGTGCATTTTGTGCTTCTCTGGCTTTGTGTCCAGACTCTTGCAAGCAGAGAACCCAGCTGGGTGAGCATTGCTCAGCTAATGTCATTCTGGCCCATGGGACTGTGCTTTATCTTGAAACACATATGAAAAAGCAGACAGCATGAGCTAACCTATACTTTATCAATGTTGTCATGGCAAGAGGAAGTTCTGTTGAAGGAAGACATGGAAATTTAGCATGCAGATGACAGACAAAAGCTACATTAAATTCCTAGCGTTGTGTGGCCAGTGACTTTGCTCTCACTGACAGATTCCCTTTTGTTGCTTGTTGCTGTTTTGACAGTAATTTGTTGCTTCACACTGGTCATTCTCAGGCCTTCTGTTGACAGGCACAGGAGGAGAAGGATGTAGAATACTTTCCATTGCATTTCCAGGATTCTGGGCACTTTCCAAGGAGAAAGGAGTAGCAAGAAATCACGCTTGTCTTCTCTCTTTGGAAAACAGTGCTTGAATCACATGGGGAGGAAAAAACAACAGATTTATTTAATTATTTAAATATTTTTGTTGTTGTTATTTCCCACACACATACAGGTTCATGTAGACAGATACACACAGCCTTACAGAACCAAGACAGATATGCTTACAGGGTTCAGGCTGAGTTGAAGAGCAAACTGCTTTAATGAATATTTTGATCAACCTTGCCAAATTGATTTAGAGTGTGAGCGCAGTCTGGGAATTTTGCTCATTAGTACAGAACTTCATGATAGAGGAACATAGAGTGGTGAGCTCATTAGTATCAGCCTGCCTGTGCCTGAAGGCGTACATGATGACAGGATGACACAAGTGACAAGAGATAGGGGCTGCAGTGCTGCATGTTAAAAATATCCCTCGCAGTGCTGCTCTAAAATATTAATTTTACTAACATGGTTCTTATGATGAGTTATGTTGAATTAATAGAAGAATGAGGTGATTTTAAAGTATTTCCCTAAAAGAAAATGTCAGCTCTGTCAGTAAAGAGTGAAAGAACTCGTAGCATTTACCTTGCGTTAGCAACTTTGCTTCAAAGAGAAGACTGCCAAGAGGTGCTATGTGGCCAAACCCCACCCTTGTTTCTCTCTACTGAGCAGGAAGATGCCCACATTGCCAGAGAGGATGTACCTGGAATGTGTTGGTGTTCTTAGAAAGGAATTGTGTCAAAGAAGTAAATCCCAGCTAGGGCAAGAGCAGGAGGGTGCCTACTGAGCTGTGGCACTGGGGGCTGGCAGCTCAGCTGGTCTTTCCCTGCACATGGCCAAGGTTCAGAGCTGGCTACAACAGTGGGGGCTGCAAAGCCACATGCAGAGCTGCCTGTGGCTGAGGGCATCTTCTCCTCCCTCTGCCAGACCCTACAGCTTTAAGTACTGGAATTTATGTCCTCCATAAAAGCACTTTATGCTCGCTATTGTAATGTGGTAGCTTCTGGTGATACATAAAAGCGCCTACTCTTTCTAAATCCTGACAAACTTTCAGCCTTAGTGCAACCTTATGTCAACAAGTTCTACATGTTAATTACTTGCTTTGTAAAAATATCTTAATACATTTTAAATCTATTGCTTTTAATACCCTTTTGTTCTTCTGCTATAGGAGATTTTACATAGAAACATTGCTCTACAATTTGTAATTCATATATTCTTTTTTCTTTCTTCTATGTTTTTCTTTTTTGTATGCTTGAAATAGCACCAAACCAAATCATGTCTTGAATATTTTTAGCACCACTTTCTTAATCTCACTGTCTCTGTCCTGTCTTTGACATGGAAAAATCAGAAGAGAAGCTCTTTTTAATAACAGTTTTCCATTTCTAGGTTGCTCTTTGCTACATCTTCTTTCTTCCATTGACTATGTACTTGCAGTGTTAATAAGGATTATTTTTTCCTTGGATGGTTATTTTGAATTTAGAATTCCAAGCATGGCTTTATGGGAGGTATGGAAAAATGATTTTGCCAAGGTTAATGAAGTGTAATGTAAACATCTGATCCTTCTGCTACAAGATCATTAGACAGAGTCCTGAAGAAGACTTGGCTGCTAAGTCTGACATTTCACTTTTCATGTAGAGAAGAGAAAAGCAGAAAGATTTCTTTTTTCTTCCTGTGATCCAACTAGAAGAGAACATGACTACAGTAAGGTGCTTCGTTGGGCAAAGCCCCTTTCTAAAATCTAGAATGTTACAATGAGCTGCGCTTGTGTTTTCAACACAGAAAAATCTCTCCCTAGTTGCTTAATGAGATCTTTATATACACTGCAAATAATTGTAAGCTTAAAAGAGCTAGTGAAGCTTAAAATTATTTTAAGTTAAACACTCTGGATTGTTTTTGCATTTTTTTCATAAGATTTTCTCTTTCAGAAAATTGCCACATTCCATAAACGCGATCAGCCTTTTCAGGGAAGTTTCAGTGTTTGTTCCAAGAGACTACAACTGTATTTTTAAACACAGCTCCAGAGTCTTGTGGGATTTGCATTTTCCTTCCTTATGCAGCTGGAACCAGTGATAAAGCCATAAATCTCAGCCAGCCACTGGGCAGAAGGAAGGCTACCTGGAGGAATTATTTTGGAGGGAAGCAGCCTGCATGGTCAGGGAGCATGTCTGTTGGTCTCAGCTCATCTCTGACGAGAGAACAGGAGATAAGCGAGTGCATTTTTCAACCAGCTGTCACTGAAAGGAAGCTTTTGGTCAGATTCAGCTGATTTGTTTGGTTGGTAGTGATTCCACACCTGAATGAAATATTTCCTGCTCTTCCTAAAAGACTGTTTTTATACTCCTTATCTAATAAAAATCCATAATTGCTATTGTATATTTGTTGACTATTAGTCTGACTGTATTTTTTTTCCTCTTTTTTATTTTGTCTCCAAGTTTTTCTGTCTTCTTGACATTTCCTTTCATGGCCAATGTTTTCAGTAGCAACAATTCATGGTAATAATGAATTTTGTCTAATGGATAGGTGTTTTACAGTGGAACCTGAGCTGCTGATATTAAGGACTATATTAATGGCAAATGATCTGAAATGTAAATGGTCAAAGGTCAAAAATGAACCAAAAGACAATGTATATAAATTAACTCTTTAAATAAGAGGGAATATTGCTACATTTATAGATGCCATAGAAAACTTTGCTCCGTTTGCACATCTGGAACTATTATTCTTTCTGGGGTGAAAAAATGAATTAAAAAAGGATAAATATTTGTTAATTTCTGCCAGTGTGGGGTAAATAACTCCCAAGGATGGTACTCCGCAAAGAGATAGTATAGATTAACGTATATTTTGAGCACTTCTATATAGATAGGATACAAATAATACAAAAGAGAAGATGGCTCACCTTCAGGATGTCAAGGCTCGCAGGGAACTCCACGTAGGAGGGATCTCCAAGAAGAGAACCTTTCCTGGTGGTGGTCAGCCCTTAAATGGGGTTTGGGAGAGGTGGAGCCAGGCTCCACCCCTTCCAATCACACAGGTATATCACCTTCACCTGTGGCCCCATGGCTGATTTGGTGTTCACCTCAGGTGACCAATCAATGGTTCAGGCCGTGATTCAGCAGTTCCCATACAGACAGAAAAAAAAAAAATCACAGGAAGGCGAAAAAAATGACAAAAATGATGAGTTAAAAATACATTACAAAGGAAGTCTACATTGTGTATCTGCTAGGACTGAGACGTGCATCAGTGGCATCCTGCATCATGGCCAGTTGGTTAAGTGCTACAGTGGAACCTGGGCTTTAGTGAGCTAAGTCAATTAGTGATGCACCCTTACAGATCCGCTTCTGCTTTTCTGTTTCTTGAGAGTTAGACTAATCCAAATGATTCTTTCCTAGGTTTTCCATTTTCTTTTTGTTACCGTATACACTTTTCCAGTAACTCTCAAACCTGAGAATTCTTCTTGGCTTACATAAGGAGAACAGACACTGCTTTGGGTTATTTTGGTTTGAAATGTTTCTGAAGCTGGAGAACTGCATTAATAGATCATAAACTCCCCACCCTTGAAGTCTACAGCACTGGCTAAAACAAATCCAATCTAAATCATAACGAGACAAAAAGTTTATTCTGAGTAAAATATGACAATAGAGACTGAAGAACCAAACACCATTCTGAGCACCAGGCAGCCTTCCAAACAACCACCGCAAATTATTGACATTATCAACTTTTTATATTGATGAGCTGCAAATCCTAATATCTAACTCCATCTTAGAATACTATACACTATCCAAGTACTTTCTGAAGGGGTTTCTGACCCCTTAGTGGTCCTCTTTGTCTTTAAAATCTAGAAAGAAAGCTATACTCAAACCCCTTAGTTGTTACTTTGACATTGTGAGTTTTGCCTGCCTTTCACAGTCCAGGACACAATGTGCCACAGAAGTGTGAGTGTAGGTTTGGAGAACCTGTTTGCATTTCTGCGGTTTCCAAGCAGCCTCATCAAACCTGAAGCTAGCATAAGTCAGGATGAATCCCTGTACTGTATTGCAGGTATGTTGCTGCGTTGTTAACTCTGCACAGTTTTGCTGCTCATATTGTTTGTCATTGTTACTGCTGGAGCAGATTCTGGTGCAGCATCACTGAGACAGATGGCTTTTCCCTAATAGACAGGCTTTTTTTTTTTTTTCATGTGTGTGCTATTAACTTTGCATTAGACCTGTTTTAAGAGTGCCATAAAAAGTTATGTGCCACAGTTTTCGACGGTAAAATATTTACGCATTCCAGAATTATTTATGTAGTATTAATTGAAGCAGAAAATTTGCAATTTTTTTTCCACAGTCAAGTCAGTAATTATGTTGTAAACAACCAAATTATCTGCAACAGTAACTTAAACTTAACTGTATATACTTTCATGATCAAAGTTATTTTCATGTAATTTTATTCTGTCTGATTTTAGACACTTGGTTTCGGATACAACCAGGTACGTACTGATAATTAACTTTGAGGCAGAATCCAAAGCACTCGTTAACTTTGATTTATAACTAAAACTATCTGGATTTAAGAACCTGATACTTAGATGAATCTCTCTTTAATGGAGTACTCTGTTTCGTCTGTGTGAGAATGAGCAGGTTTTAAGGATGAATCTTTCCCAATCTACAGCACACTGTAACGGTATCAGCTATTTCAGACATAGTGTGCAGTCTTTCATCTGTCAGCTGACTAGTCTATACTTCCTCAATAAGCTTTATGTTTAATCAGGGTAAAAGAGGCATCTTGATGATGTGCAATTATTTTAATTGCGATGGAAAAACAGAGAACTAAATTGTAAGGCAAATTTAATTTTTAAACTTCTGTTTTAGAACCAAAGGAAGATTTAATACAACTAATAAAAGTTTGATCCTGCAAGTTTGTCCTTTCAGAGCTGCAGTAACTTTTTCTGAAAGGACAGATCCAATGAATGCTTACATCTATGCCAACATTGTTAACTTTCAAGATACTTGTTTTTGAAGTTCTTTTGGGTTTCTGTTGTACAAAATAGATGACAAGCAGCTTGTATACCAACCGTGCAATCTTTCTGTTCTTTCTGTATCCTTAGACATTTTTTTGTCAGGAGTAGATCATTTGACAGTGACACTAAAATGAAAATAATTTGGAATGCTGACATTCCCCACTCCCTCCCCAGCTGCCTTCAGTTGTCAGAAACAAAGTAGTAAATAGAGTCTTCAAGCTTCAGGTTGCAAACAGTCATCATTGTATTGCAGAATTTCTATATAAAGGTTGCATCTACTGTAGATTGGGTCATATTGAAGCCTCTGTCACATAGCCATTCTGAACATATCAAGCTGCCAACACATAGATTTTAGCCTGAAAGCATTAGTGTTGTATCAAAAGCATGGGCCGCTTCCTTGTGCTTAAGAGTAAGGTCACAGTGTTGTTTTTGGTGCTTAACACTTTGAAAACCCTCAACATGGAACAGAAACATCTAAATGTTTTCAAGACCATGGAGACTTCCTTCTGAGGGCCAATATTTGTTCTTTTCCTCCTGCTCACAACCTGCCTGTAGAGGACTAGATCCTTACCTAGTATGAGGCTTTGCATCTCTATTTGGTGCCACCAGTAAAAGACATAACCAGCAGGATTTTTCTGCACTGTTACACTGTGAGAGGAAAAGCACTGGGAGCTGCATTTTTGACATGGCCAAAAAGTCAGGAAAGGCACCATTTTGAGAATTTCTGGCACACAGATCAGGCTGTCATTTAGGTCACACTCCTTAGCAATTTAGTAGCCTTTTCCTGAGAGGAAATCTCTTATTTTGAAATCCCTGTTCTCAGAAATGCAGAAACAATGCCGAAGTACAAGGGAGTCTGTCTCAAGAAATCTATGCCACTATGTAGAAATGAGTAGGTGAGAAAAGCCTTCAGTTCTCTTTGACACAGTCCCACCAATTTCTTTGATTTATCATCTTTTAATGAGAAGACTGCACCTGATACTGAGTCACAGGTAAAAGTGGAGTGCATAAAGTGGAGGTGGGTTTGCAGATAAAGCAGATAGGGGCACCATCACACTGGCACTTCTCCAGCTCTTGTGTCACAGCCAGGTTGGGAAGGCTAGGCCACATCTTGGTTTGATCTCACAAAGTAAGAGCAGTTAGGAAAAACAGACAGACTTTTAGATACAATTGTGTAGTGGTTTTGTTTGTTTGTTTTCCAGCTATAGATACACCCCTGATCAATACTACTCCTAGAAGGACTGCAGCTTCTATAAGAGCAGATCTGTGGGGAACTATTTCCCCTGATGCCTAGAACAGAGGTTAGCTGCAGAACCATCTTCAAAGCCACCTGTGCACCCTGAGCATTTTTGCAGCAGTTTAATATTGACTTAGTACAAAGACAGACTGATGGAGAGCACTTTTGTTTCAGTTGTCAAGTGACATCTGGTATCCTCAGAGAACCAGTTAAAATGAGTTGCACTGCAGATGCCTCCATATAAATGTGGTTATTGGGAAAAAAAGATCATAAGCATTGTACATATTAGCCATTTATGGGAAGAACTCATAATTATTAGACCTCAGCTTTTCCCTGCATGCAAACAGCACAGTGACATGGTATCAGACACTGTCTCAGGCATGAGAATTGTCAATCAGTGCCTTTTGGAGCTGTATAATCATGATAATCTCTATAGAAGTTTCAGTCTATGCTTTGTTTGTGGTACAAGACAGGCAGCATAAATGTGTCAAAAATCAGCAGATGGGGGGCCCTGTTATTTGGTTAAATCCTCTGTAGTGCCTGATCACCAGCTGGCAAATAGGGTATTGCTTCCTGAAGGTGACTCTCAAACCGTGATGCAACAAGCAGGCAGGTGTTTTGTTTTGTTTGTTAGTTGCTTTTTCAACACTGCAGAATCTTTCATGGAAATCCGATCTCAGAAGCTGTGATGGTCTCAAACACTGGGTGGGGCATTCCCCTAATTGCTGGCAAATATGTATATGGACGTAATTAAACATTAAATACCATCTGTTAAGAGCTCAGCAAGGCTGAATCAGCATCACTCTCATGAAATTGAGTATTTGTTCTATGACAAGTCTGTCACTATTTCACAAAAATATTCCCTTCTTTACCTTTCCCTGGCCACTCTTATCCATGCTTTTATACAGCTGATGCTTACCAAGAATTGCATGTGACTCTGTCAGGGATTGAACTTGTTGGAAAACCGTATCTCAATGAGCACAGCAGAGATATCTCATGGTGTGACACCTGCCTGGGTATTGCACCCCAGAAGTCTGAAACAGACCAAAAATTGCTTCTCCGCAAGAAATGCAAAGTGCTTCCTTTGTGGCTTGTTGACATATTAATGTTGAATTCAAAAGTGTTTGAGCTTACAACAAATTTTATTGACAGGTTAAATCAATGAGCATGGAAATAGCCCAAGAAATAGTTTATTTCCCTGCACAGTCATGTCATACAAGAGTTACCAGATTGTAAGTCTTTCTAAATCCAATTTACACAAAATGGTACTGAAATACATTGTAATCTCTTCTTTCTTTCATTTATATGAAGCTGCTCGTTCAATACAGCATCTGTATACGTGTTTCCTAATAGCTTAATCTACTGATCTTTGTGTTGTTTTTAGCATGCTAGCATTGTAAGACACACAAAAGATTCATTGTTGACTATACACATAATCTAAATCAACACTACTGTTGTAAAGAGATTCTGTAGTAAAACATGTTTTGAAATCTACTTTTCATCCATCAGTTCCCTTTGCAGTTTATGGCAAGGTTTTACAATTATATTATAACAACTAATTCATTTGGCTTGCTTTGTTGTTTTTATTTTTCAGGTTGGTTCCCTCTCCGAAAAAATGATTTCTATTTTTTTTTCTATGGAGACACATTCATTCATGCATTTATAACTATAAATGAGTAACTGAATTCTAGAGGTTGGGTGAGAAGCTGAAAAATTTTTTATAGAAAAAAGGTTTTTCTCTATCCAGAATGAGAGTAGCCATTAGAAGCCACTCCTCTGCCAAACAAAAACATAGAAGTTAAGAAACCTGAGAAATAAATGAAAACCCAACACAAATTAAGATTTAGAACAACCCCACAGGCATGATTTTTAAATCCTTTCTTTTCAAGTGCAGATGAAGAAAGGGGTGCAGGAAAGGGATGGTGGTGAGGATGTGTGGGGTGCCCTCGGGGTGGCTCAAAGTGCCCGGCTATCCCAGGTCCTTCCATGGCACTGGGGACTGCAGGATTGTTGGTTTACCTTGGCCATACATAAGTGGCATGGGGCCTCAGATAGAAAGGCCTGGTGGAAAAGAGGTAATGTATACAGGCTTGAGGTAAATAGGGCTGTGGGGAAGGTTAGAATTAAAAGAAAATCATTACTAACAGAAACGAAGTGTGACTGGAGAGAAAACAAATTGTTCTGGGTACTGGGAAACTGCCTGTGGTGACCTAAGGGTAAAACCTGTAGTGTACTTAATGATGTGCTTACTGGCTGGCATGGAGCCTGCTTTGAATATGAGCTGAGAAATACAGCGCAGCCTGCCTGATCTAATTGGGGGTTGGAGGAGCGGGGCTCTAGGAAACAAAGAGCTGCTCCTCACTGTAAAGAGTCAGGAGACACTGAGATATAAACCTCTGCTTCTCCCTATATTCATATGGGGTGTTGTGTGCTACTCTAAGTATGTGAATTAATGACATTCTTATTTTCTTAATTTTGAGATTTCACAATGTACTACCTCTCTTTCGGAACATTTAATTATGTTTATTGCCCAGTAAAAGTAAAAAAAAAAAAAAAAGATTACTGGGGATTATTAGGTATGTTATGAGGATCTAAGACATGTTTCTGAATATGTGAGCATAGTTTCCACTTGCTAAGCTTGATTTGTTAGATGACAGGAAACAAGAGCGCACCAAATTCTATTTCAATATAATTCTTATTATTGAATTAACTATCAGCCATTTGTAGCTGCAGATTCAGAAAACTCTGAACATCACTGACAAAGCCTTGAAGCACAAGGAAGTCGTGTTTATTATTCTACGTCACAGGGGATTTCCAATTATGTACCAAAAAATAAGGTGAGGGCGAGATGGAAATTCAATTAGGACCAGATATATACAGCCTCTGCTGAATGTGCTTCTTTTATGAGAACTACTGCTGACTGTTTGTGATGACTGCCTTTACATAACAGTGGAGTTATGTTGTGCACATCCCTGTTATGGCATGTGATCTCCAGCTGCCATTGGAGAAGCCCTGGGCAGCACAGAGCACTCACACTGTACTGGCAGGACCAAGCTGCCACATGGCTCCAGGCTCAGTGCCAAGCTCTGGATCTGACGGAATGCTATTATTGCAAGACCTGAACAATATCAGCTTTATAAATAAAGTGACCGATAAAAATATTATTTTTCATCTTTGTAGAGTCTTCAAGTCAGAATTAAGATTTGCATGTCATTTCCACTTGTAAAGATCCTATTTCTACTAAAGTCACTGATATCACCATATAGAGACACCTTTTTCAATTGTGTTTTCAAGGAAACTGAGCACTGGTGTTAACGTGCAGAGCCCACTGACAATTCTAAAGACATTTCCCTTCAGTATGCTGAAACATTTATTTGTACATGTGCGTTTTCCTGACAACTTATCCCCTAAGAACTTCAAAATTAACACTCTAATCTGATCTCCAAGAGTACAAATTTACTATGTCTTATTGTATACACTACCTATGAAGGCACACGAAAATTTACACCCTCATCTATGAGCAAATGTTCTGTGTGCTGTATGCCACCACTTGATCTAGGACTTTCTACACTGAGACAGAACAGAATATATCAGAAGGTGAAGCAGAACAGACTCTGTGCAGTGAAGCCATTTCCACCAGATCAATCTGCTGTGGCATCTTTTTCAAACTACATTGCTGTTTGCTTTACATGGATTTTAACATGATTTATGAATCCTTTTTCATGAGGAGCACTACTGCTATTGCATTCCAGAAACATTTCAGCACATTAGAGAATAAGACAGGGAAATGTCACTCATGATGGCAGTCAATTCTTCTAAATTAGTCTTTTTACTCCATTGCTTCCTTTTGACTTCATTATAACTGCTATATTTGATCTTTCAGAATGTAAAATAAAGCAATTTTAGTTTCATTAATTGTTCTTGTCTGATTTAGACAAGAATTCTTTTATTTAGCTAACAATTACATAGGATGTTAATTTTCTACAAGTGGTTCAAAATGTATTGGCATTTGATTGACAAATATTCATTAAAATAGTTATTCATAGCAATACTGGATAAATATTAGTAGATACTGAATAAAAACAGAGGTTTGTAAGAACCATAGTTCTGTTTCAGATTATGCCAAAGAATGTTTTTGGAAAGAGGAAAAAAAATAAGTATATAACGGTAGTCACTTGACCTAGAGATGGCATTGAGACCATTGTGCTGTCAGTTAAAAGATAAACAGTTCAAAACTGGGCTTCAACAATACCTCACAGCAGCGAGTTCCACAGTTTAATCATGCTTCAGGGTACAAAAAATACTGTTTCCCTGTTTCTTTCGATTTTTGATTTATAATTTCTGGTAGCTTATAGTTCTGCTGTAAGTTTGAAAAATAGTAAATATCAGCAAGTCTTTAATAACAAATCAATACAGAGAATTACAAATACTAAAAGAGATTAGCAGAGGGTTTTGGTACATTGTCTGATCAAACTGGATCTCAGAAATTATGACAGAAAATGGGTAAACAGCAAAATTCATGGTTACAACTTCTCCCTCATATATGCAACCACTGCGCGTGCTGCTGATGTTGCCACCATGCTGACGTTTCTGTAACCGAGATGCAGCTGTGAAGTGAATGGCCAAGATGAAGGCATTCGAGTGCCTCAAGGGCCACTCTGAAGTAGAAGAGAAAAGTAAACTGTGAATAACCAGGAAAAGAGAGAAAAAAATATTCCAGGTACGTTCATGCACAGGCACACACACAGTTATTTCTCAAGGTGGATTGGTTTGATAAAAATTATGACCTTTTTTCCTCTTCCCTATTTTATTTTTCAGAACTAAAAATATTGCAAGTGCCTGAGGCGTAAGTCAGAGCAAACCTCCATTATCACTCCAGAGACTTGGCACTTTGCTCATTAGGCTCCTTAGGATCTAACTGAGTGACCTTGTTTGGTGGGAAGGCACAGATGGAGTCTGTCAGTAAATCTTGTTAATGTAACAAGTATTCCTACTGTTAGATGAGTTTTGCACTTCGTAGAAGCATTTCAAACCTAAGTAAACAACCACCATTCCCTCCTACCAATGTCAGCCCCTTTATTTCATGCCACCAGTTACTTCAGCATTTGTTTTTGCTGTGAATTACCAAAAAAAGAACATCTTGCTGTGAGTGTAGGATGATCTTTCTCTCAAAGGCAGTCATGCACCTTTTCTTCTAAGGAAAGTGATGTTTGCTTTTAAATTTGGAAGTGTTACCTGCTAAACACAACAGCTTTCTTCTGCTATAAATCTTTCCTGAGGTTAAAAAACTTCTTTATGACAGGAATGCAGATCTTCCCAGACTTGCACTCGCTCAGTTGTACTATATAACATGCATAGCTAATGTATACGATAATAAATAATTGGTTTATTTACGAAACCATTTACTTGGTTTAGGATTTTAGGATCTAGCCACCATTTTGATTTTGAGAAGATGAAAAGGTATCAAAGTCCATCAAAGCCAAGGTTGCAGAAATGACAGCACCTTAATTCAATGAATCCCTTTCGGTGAAGGAAAGGGATACAACATTTAAACCTGTGTTCAGACTAGCTGAAATATTTCTGTAAAATTCAGTAGTGTGAAAAGCAGCTACAACCCCAAACACAATGCTAAATTTCATGCTGAATAAGCAGTCATATTTCCTAAGTTTTGCATTGTCTGGCAGCAAAGCTACAGTGCTTGCATTAGCGGCTTCCATTTTTCATTTGTGTCCTTAGATTTGTTTACTAAGTTTCCCAGTCCCAAAGAGATTGTGAAGCCACAGCTTGAAAACAACAGCTATGTGTATTTTAAACTTCTACTCTGTGCTGGCTTGCAGGTGGAAGAATCCAGCTTGCAGCCAGGGTTTCTCCGTGACACCAGCTGATGGCTTTTCTTGCTTAGAAAGAATGAACACAATGAGAAGAAACCACACTATGTTGAAAAATCAAAGCTTTTCCACCTCTTATCCTCTCCTTAAAGTCAGTCAGGTTCTGCATTCGGAAAGCACCACTGTCCACAAACTTAGCAAGGGCTAAGACTTACAGTGTGTGTATGTTTATTTGTAGTTATGTCAACTATGTTTATTTATTTGTCCATGTATGTTGCTAAATTCTCATTCTTCCTAAAGTTCAACTCTCCTTTTTATTAGTTAAAAGTTCTCTTTACTACTTGCTACTGTGGGGATTAGAAAAAGAAATTAAATTTAGGATAGCAAATATCATCACAGGCAGAGGAATATAACCTTCCTGCAAGCTTAATTAAACGAGAAAAGATGGTCTGATAGCAGATAATAACACTGTTAACTAGACACCAAAGGTAGGAATACGCCTGCAGAAAAGGATAGGCTATCATTATTAAAATCTTTATGCTGCATGGAAACTGATGTTCAGATCCTGATAGCACAAGAATGGAAAAGGCTTCTCAGGATCTGCCAAGACAGAAATTAGTAGAGTGCGCTAGAGAAATGCATGAGATGGAGGAAGCTGTGCCGGGCAGAAATATGCTGGAAATGTTTGTTTTGATGCACAGTTCTGGCAAGCTGTTCTCAACATCTTTGTAATTGGTAATGTTTGAATAGTAGTGGCTCATCTCCTTTTTGGCTTCACAATTTTAGACAAGAAGTGAAACTATGACCAAGTGTGACCCATGACTCCAGAGACAAGCGTCTCCTTCCTTTGGCTGCAGAAAGTTTAAAAAGTCACACAATTTCCGCTGACATTTTTCTCCATACGTAACAGGAGATTATTTCCTTCCTTCCTTTGCTTTGTTACTGGAGTCTTGACCTGGCAACAAGCTCAAGCATTTTAAGCCATTACATGGTGTAAGAAATAAATAAATCTGCTTTTGGATGATACAACACAAGATTATTCCTTTGGTAAAATTCTTCCCTATGTATATGTGTATGTAGGTACTGTATAAGCTTGGGCTCTTAAACGCAGCGCTCTAGACAATTCGCGAAGTGCAAATTCTGCAAATAAAACAGCCCAAAGGAAATTTTGAAGGAAGTATTTTAACTTTACACTTTCAGGGAGCTCTAATTAGAGCTTGCATAACATGTGAAGACCTTTCAAAGACTAAGTTGTTACCTGTGGGAATTTTGCATGCTGCCTTTGTAAAATGGAAATAATGCTGTTCTAATAAATGGGCTTTATTATTTCTAAGACGGATAGGTCAAGATTGCCAAGCTCTTCCTTTCACTTGTTCCTGTTCACTCAAGCTATTTGCTTGTTACAGTGGCTCTGCATTGTAGTGATCAGTGTATTCCAGGTGTCCTGCTCTACATTACTGTAGGTACCTGCAGTAGTGAAATGGCAAGCCTTAGCAATTCTCTCTTGTTCTTATAGTTAATTGACTTAGCCATGCAAGTAGAGCCTTAGATTGCTTCTGTATCACTGTGGACATGCTTTCACAGAAACTATTCGGGTCCTAGGAAAATGCCATTCACTTTGACAGAGAGGCACTGCAATGAAAGCCTGAGGCAGCCAGTAGAAGCAGAGCCTCAAATTCAGATTGCCCTCATTTTATCAAAGCAAAATTACGTTTTTCCCCAGGTACTTCCTAGGGTACTTCCCTTACTAGCTGGCTGGTCCTAATTCCTCCCTAACCTTCCAAGTTTTTTAAGTAAGCTGCTGTCTTTTTCTGTATTCAAATGCAGTTTGCGCTTATACAAATTGTCTATTTCTACCATCACATTACTGTATTTTTATCTAACCTACCTAATTTCTAAATAAAGAGATATTCAGCAATGAGTAAATCAATCTGACACTTTAAGGTTCGAGGTAAAGACTATCCTCTTCTCTCCATGTTGATTTTCTGTGTTGATCCATAATCAGCAAATACTTTTAACAATTGAGATTTTGATTTCACAAGCACCAGAGTAAGTATGCCTTGGAATACACGCACCAGAAATATTCTGGATGAATATTTCACTTTGCAAAGAAAAACAAAAGGACACCAGTAAAATAAGGCAGTTTTCCAGAATAGATTTGCTGCTGATGGATTTATTTGCTGTTGATCTGTTGAAAGAACAGTGCTGCCTTTTGCAGGTTGGTATTATAACTGCTCTGCTTCATATCATCTACTTATTTATTTATTGTGCTCAAATAACATTTGTAAGATGCTTTCAGACCAGAAAAAATATTGCAAAATGAAAACATTACAGAAGTGAAAACAGTTCCCATTGCTTCTCTAATTTAAAGTCTTTTTTTTTTTTCCTTCCTGTGTGCCACTGTCCTCACCCTTAAAGAAAGTCCTCCAAGCAAAGTCTATGAGATACTATTTTGGCAAGTGCCTGATTTCATTTGAACTCATGCAAATGGAGTACTGGAACAAGCTGCTCAGGGAGGTTGTAGAGCTTTCTTCTCTGGAGACATTCAAGAGCTGCCTGGATGCCTAGCTGTGCAACCTGCTGCGCGGGAGGGTTGGATTTAATGATCTCAAGAGGTCCCTTCCAGCTCCTACAATTCTGTGACATTTCTGTGAAATACACCATAAAACTCTATGGATAAAAACTTATTCTTTCTAACTTGGGGAAATGAATTTTAACAAAGCTAGTTCTCCTTTAAAATGCTCTGATTTTAATGCAAAATTTCATCAGCAGTATCTTTCTCATTTAAAGAGCAGAAAACTGATTCAGAAAAACTCTAATGTGTGCTGTTTTAACTGAGATCGGATTCAGGATCCCTTTGTAATTCATGGTTTCTGAAAGCATCTAAATCAAGTGCTTAAGTGTGCTCCTTGGTCTCTGTAAGTATATTTGTTTGGTGTATATACACTCACATACATAAACACACAAAATGATACATTTCAGATGTATAACTTAAGTAGGAGAGAGAATTACAGCACAGTAGTCTCACTAAAGGACTTGGTTGATAGTTAGACTCTACTGATCTTTAAGAGAACAAATAGTATTGTTATCCAAAATAATCTTTCAAGGAATCTGGAGTGACAGGCATCAGCTCCAGTGTCCTTGATATGTCACGGCATGGATTGTTGCTCCAATCAATACAGAGCTATTTCCAATCAAGAAAAACAATTGCACATTGATTTACTTTGATCCATTTTCAGACAGGATTTCTACAGCCTCCTATGGGTTTGTAGCTCTTCAACTGCAGTCTAATTGTATGACTACTGTAGAGTAACACACAAGGAGTGTGAGAGGTGTGCACCAACACTGAGAGTGAAGCAAGAGTTGTACATGAGAATGAAGTTAGCATAATGAGATATGGGTGTCACATCCTTTCTAGAACGTTTGCATGACTGTAAAATACCTACACTTTGTTAACTTATTGTAAAACATTTAGAAGGATGTATAGAACTACTCGCTCAAAACTGCACATTCCTTCTTTAGAGAGGGAAGAATAAAACCAAGGAAAACAATCTGACGTGGTAGGTATTACAGCAAAATTCCTGAAGAAATTCCTTATTAAAAATACAGAAATATCTTTTAGCAATGCTAGCCTACTAGACAGGATCACAAGTCATGAGGGAGCTGGGAGGCCCCTTCAATCTTCTAGGTACTCTAGATCTGGCTCTCAGTTTGTGTTTGGGGCATTTTATCTTTACAGCAATTTCTGTTGTCTCATAAGGGAATAAAGGAGTTATAGCAATGCATGGCAACAGCTTATATTGAGACAGCTCAGAAAAGGAAGTGAATTATACTGTTTCTCTGCAAAGGTGTAGGGGTAAGATAGGTAGGCCAAAGTCATTTCCCATGTCAAAACTTTCTGTGAAATTGGAGATTGCTGTCCTAATCTCATAGAGTGCCAGCGCAGCTGCTTCAAAACTCAGCTTAAAAGGGGTCATCCAGTTCCACACTGGGACAGAAACAAATTCAGATTCAGCCAAATGCATCTGTCAGATAAGCCTCCCTGCATCTGCGAAGAGACCACAAATTCTGCAATTCATTCTGCTGTCATGGTAATATATGTTTCTTACCTATGATTTTTCTAATGACACTTAGCCAGTCTAATTTTTTATTGATTGTTAGAAATCCCAAACTTTGGAATAAGCTGGTAAAAGTCCTGGGTAAATGTAAATCCAATATTAAGAAGGAAGGAATTCACGGCACCTTCTAATTCTTTGGAAATCTGACAACTCAATGGTGGCACCAAGCTATTGCTATTTTGAGGTATCCTGGCCAGAAGCAAAGGTAATGGGCTCCAGAGAAGTAATCAGCAATTGACAATACCAAACCCAGCTTATTTTGCCGTGATGAAAGCAGAGTGTTGCCACAGTCTGATTAGGCTGTACAAAGTTTCATAAACAATTTCATAAAGAAAATAGTTATAGTTTAAGAAAAGACAAAGTGCAGGTAAGGTGTGTCTGACCTTGGGTGCTGCGAGAGCTGCTGAAATTGGAGGACAAAATTCAATGGCTTTGTGTTTGCCACTGTCTGGGAAGGAACACGGAGAATGACCTTCCGGACTACCATATTATTCCAACAGAAATGTGAGAAAATCATTTAAATAAGGTTTATGCCACTGGAAGCTGGTGTTTATTCATACAGCAGAATTACCATATTTATGTTATAGTGAAGCTGTGGCTGTTGTTCACAGAACACATGGCTTTATAACTCATATTACAAGAGAGCAAATGTATAGCACAGGGCATTTGTAAACTCAGTACAAAGTAAAACAACTACTCTCACTTTAAACCACAGTGAACCAGCTTCTACTAAGGAATCTGCCAAGAGTGCCAAATGAAAGCCCTGTAATGACAGCAGAAATGACTAAATTAGTATCTTTATTCTTGTTTTATACATACTTTTTTTGTAGCCTACAGACAGGCAAAACTTCCTTAATCTCACTAAATCCTCATACATTTATACAGCTTTTTTGTTTTGTTCCCAAATCATTGGCTATACTTAGAGAAAATAATTTCTTTTTGTATTTTCGCTGTTCTAGTTCTGGGACTGATGATTTTAATTTTTTCTTTCACTTAATCTGCATGTGTTTTTTGGGCAAATTGATAACAACTCAGTGTCACACATCACTTCTATTCTTCCAGAGCTATTTCCCACATTGTAAGGTATGAATGAAGAGGTTCTAATTCTTGGTGTTTGCTTTTTGATTAGTTTCTAGAATGTTAATTAAAAAGCACAGTAACCTGGCAAAGCACAAGGACATCACTTAAACTCCTTACACGTGCTTCATTTCAGAAAGTTTATTGCATGGAGAAAATACTGAGACAACACTTGTAATCAATAATACTTCACTGAAAGGTAGGGGATTTTACCTGTTTATTTATTTATTTGTTTCACGAAAACACTGCCTTTCTGAAGTTTGTGATAAAACACTCATTTGGGGAAAATTTAGGCAAAATCAGTGTTGACCAGGCCTCAGACTTAGAAGTTCACCAATTTTAACTTTGCAGGTGAACTAGAGCTCTTGTTTTTCCTTAAAATAAAAAGAAAAAAGAAAAAGAAAAGAAAAGAAATGAAAAAGATCTTGAATTTTCATTTGTTTAAACTGAAAACTTAGCTATTCAGAACATTCTCTCCCTGCACACACGAAGATTATTTGATTAAGTCCAAGTATTAGATAGAAAAATGCACAACCCTTGCTTGATTTAATTATCTTGGACTCTGATGCCAATGCCTGTGATGACAAGTGCCAGCGGGAATTCTAAAAGCAAGAGAAGCACAGGAGAAACCAAGGGCCAGACTGTACACTTCCACCACACTCTTGCATTTTGTTTCTGAACTACTTTACCTTTATTACCTCTCCCACATTTTAAGCAAATCCTGTCATATGGATGATGCCTATTTGAGAACACAGTTAAAACTCAATACAAATTTCAATACATATTTTTCCTTTTATAAGCAAAACTGTTTCTACCATATACACATGAAACAATTTCAGGGAAATTTTGGTAAAGATACTAAGACAGTTCAGGTGAATTCCTATCAAATTATATTTCTTTTTCCTTACGTTTGGCTACTAGGCAACAGTACCCTTTAAAAATATTTAGCAAAGCAGCAACTGGTCTACTCAAGCAGCTGACCTTTAAAACTTCATTAAACATTATCAAGCACACCTTCTCCAGATAATAGTCCTTCTGTTTTGTCACATGTTATTGTATCAAGAAAATTAAAGAAAATACATTGGAAAGTTTGTCCTTACCCTCTAATTTTTGAAGTCACAGTCAATTACGCGTTTGTTTCCAAGATGCTGTGAAAGTGTTATGCTAGAAGTCTTGTTTGCGTCAGTAATAACATGTCTCCTTTGAAAAGACTGTTTGGATACTTTGCCATTCACTTTTGAGAAACTTTTTTATTTACATTTGTTAATATATCCATTTTAAGAAATGTCTAAAAATAAATATTGTAACCTGAGCGTGCAACAAATATGTATGTACTAAAGACAGAGGGAGAGAGACAATAAAGAGTTTAGAAAATGATTCCACCAGTCTGTATCATCCTTTCTAACCTCTTAAAAGAGCAGCACATATTTCTTTATGGCAAGTCTTTCTACTCAGCTGACAAGATCCTTCAGTGTCCCAGGGGTAGTTCATGCAATTAGAAGAAACAGGTGAAACTCAGATAGTTTGTAGAAGATAGGCACAGTCTGATGGAAAGAGTCTGTAAAACACAGTTGTTGGTGCTTGTTACTATCATAATTTCAAATCTTGGGCTAATGTAGATCATGATTCTACAACATATTAATCAAAAGTCACATCTAAAGTATGCGAGCCAATCCTTCTTACTTAAAAAATGTATGTTTATTGCTTTTGTAGCTTCTGAGACTCAAGCACATACTTCAGATGCTTTGCTAAGTGAGATTACAGTGAGAAACAGCATATTCTAGAGCTCTTGCTTCAAGTATTTCCACTTCTGACTGTACTTCCACTCATCCCCGAAGAAGAAATTATTATTCAGAAATAAATCTCCCCAGAGCTTTCTTGGAGGTCTTTTTATGATGAAAAATATCAAAAGGCAGATGTGTGCTGTGTCAGAAGACCTTGATCAGTTGTTGTAGAGGCATCGTTGTCATTAACTGAAGTGAAAAATAAGAACCTCTTTCTGAGATGAAGCAAGAGAAGACAATTTTCTTGGTATTTGGGCATAATTTGATTTAAGACTAACAAAGTTATTCATATAAAAAGTATTAGAATATTATAACTGGACACTAAGCACACGATCTCTACTAAAACTGAAATTTGAACAGAATTTTGAACTATCTCTATGGAAAATGAAGACATCTTCATTGCTACTGAATACTTTAGGTCACCTAGCTGGTAAAACAAACGGATAGAATTGTGGCATTTGCTGCAGAACTAACAAAATATATACACCATGACTTATTTTTTATGTGAGAGAGCCAATATCCTCCGCTTGAAAATACTTGAGATTTTTTAAAAATAGAAATATATCTCTCCTACTTCCTTCCAAATCTGCAGCTGAAACAGTTTGACTAGCTTATAAACTTCTATTTCTTTTCCCATTGTTTGCAGTGTGGAATAATGAGGAAATGTTTCCTTGCAGCATGGAAAGAGCTGACAGAGATCTTTTTTTCTCAGAGTTGACCTTGTTCCCCTAAATAATCTGTTCCACAGTCACCTGGGGGACTGGCTTGGGGCCTCTTTCAGTCTCCAGTGTTCCTGCCTCCTTTTGGGAACTGCAATCACAGATGAAAGGCTGCAGCACAATTATCAAAAGACAGTCCCAACTGCAGTTTGAATGTTAGGGCAAATTATTTGGGCAGGATTTTACACTAAGAGACACAGAGCAGAGTGTGGAAGACAGATCTGATGTGATTATAGGGAGCAGCATGGCTAAGCAACCACTGACTTTTCATGGGGTGCATTCTTGTATTCCTAATTACATGAAACTACGGTACTGAAATCTGGAATACAAATACCCCTAACAGAAACACTTTCACCTCACCATATTCTGAGGAGCTTTGGCACTGTTTTTATACTTTCCTTGTCTATGTTCAGCTTGAACTAAGCAAGCAAGAAATTTTGATACTTGCTCTGGGAGTGCGTGCATAAAATCCCAAGAGTTAAGAATCTGTTTAGATTTGTACCTCGGACAGATCGAATGAAACAGTCTACATTCCTTTCCCTCAGTACATTGCTTACAGGAGATACAATTTAACTCCTTCAAATTTCAGAAGCTTAGTTGGGATCTTAAGTTAGGAGTAGTAAAGCCAGTCCTAGATACTGCTGTTGGTAAAAACAACAATCCAGCTGTCTGTACATACCAAAAAGAAACACTGTAGTTGTGCCTAGTGGCAGAGAGCACACAGAGGCTCTTCTATCAAATGTGCTTGACCAGAGCTGAAGAGGAGCATCTCCCAGTGATACAGAAGGCATTTACAGCATGCAAGGCACCAGCCACGTAATGTAGATTCCTGCTTTTAGCCTTTTACTCTCCACAGAGAGCTGGTTTCAGCCAGTCACCTTAGACCTGAACAGACCAGCTGTAGAATTCTGCATCCCTTTCCATGTCTCATAAGAACCTAAAGCCCTCACTCAGCAGAGAGTGCACTTCAAGCACGTATGCAATTCCAGTACTTCCGTTCCTGTACTACAAACATGTTTAAACTCTCATTAAAGTCTGGTCCTAGCATAGCCACTAAGTACTCTACCCCATATTTCACTAGTCTTTCCCTCCAGCTTTCACAGGTAAAGCTCCACCTGACTCTCCAGCATTTCGCATGGCCATACTTATCAGATTGCTGAGTGCATTAAAACTGAGCTTCTGTTGAAGCTGAGAATGTGCTTTTCCTCTCTATAATGAAATTCCTGAAGAAAAAAAAGTTGATTTCTGACTATGAAATTATGCTAGATATAGTAGGTATTACAGAAGGTCACTCATTACCAATTAACAGAGTAAACTTCCTTCTGTATTTTAATTTAATCCACTGTTCCTTACCAAATATACAACTCCAACTCTTAAGACAGCTATTACTTTTTTTTTCAGCCTTATTCTACAGCCTGGAAGATATCCCTCTATCTTCAGATAGGAGTGCAAATGCTTTTGCTACTGTCATTATAGGATTTACTTATGAATTGGGAAACTATTCTTACTGTGACACAGGGTTATGAATAATCTTGTAATCAATTGCCCACAGGACAACCTGACAGGTATGAAGCGTGTATATAGATAGTCTACAATCATATCCCTGTCTTAGTGTATGAAGACCTATGCATGTAACTCACTGTTATAAGACAGACAGCTGACCTAATTTATGTCCATGGCACTTTTGAAATGCATTTGTTGTGCTGCATCCAGTGTGCTATGTTATACTAATCTTCTTACAGAAGAAACTCACTTATTTTAATATTTCTCCTAAAAAATTAGTCCCAAGATGTTTTTGAGATGTAAAACAAAGGAATAGAACAAGAGACCACAAAGATAATGAATGAGAGTGGTACATAAAGTAAATATATGCTGGTAGCAATTATGATACTTCTCATCAATAAAAATAAAGGAGTCCTATACCTGCCATCCTCCTTGGAATTTTTTTTATTTTTTTATTTTTATTTTTTTATTTATTTTCCCTTGGACAGTGGTTTTAATTTGCTCAGTATAGAAGTTAATTGTAAATAGATTCTATCTGCTTTTTACTAATTCAAATTTGCTGGTTATGAACCTATAGTGTTTTTTGTAATAAGCTGGTACAAGCTTTTAATTGCATGAACAGTACAATTGCATTAATATGGACACTGGTTATCCATTTAGTTTGGGGGCTGTAAAAAATGCTTCTGAATATGAGGAAAAAAAACCCAAACAAATATAGCAATAACTTATTGCTTCAAATAGACTAGGGCAGCAGTGATTTCCCTGACAGTAGGGTAGAATCAAACATACTCACAGAGCAACTTGTAAGACACAGGGGAGGGGTTGAACCCATTGCTAATGTGGTCAGCACAGGCTCTGGCTCAACTCTGTAGTGAGCTTCAGCCTAGGGGAAACCCTTTAAAGACAAGGGGTGCAGCTGAGCACGGTCACATCAAGCTTAGAGCTCTCCAGAACTGCTAGCTGTTGAACACACTGAGTTATTCACATAATGTAGAGATTCTCACAGCCCATCTGCTAAGCACATTTCTGATTTTCAGCAATTTAGCCTCTTTTCCATCTGTCTCTAGGGACTGATGTTTTGCATTGTCTTTTATTCTTCACAGAGGGATGTTTTTGAACACGGCCATTAACACAGAGCCTGGTTCCAAATTACTATTCTTCTATGAAGAATGAAGAGCAGCAGGGAAGGACAAAGCATCTGCGTTACCTGTGGAAAGCCTGGCAGGTGGAGGCCAAATCCTCTGTGCTCTAAGATTTAAACAGTAAATCAGTATAACAATAAACAGTACCCCAGCTGAATCAAAAGACAGACAGAATGAGACAGAAAAGTAATGGTAATGTAGAGGAAAGAAGGTTAGCAAAGAGTGGTACCAAGTTTAACAAGCAGCAACATGGCTGGAGAACCAGGGGAGTGGCATGTCAACATTTTAAAGCTGTATTCCCCACTCAGACCAAAAGAGTGATGAAAGCACCTTGAAATGAACATAATTTGGAATTGCAGTGATTTTTAAAGTGTATCTAGTCTGGATAATGCTTATATCAAGTAATCTGTAGTCTATCTCATTTAATTGTATGAATCAAAAAGGCTTCCTTAATCTTTTAAGCATCAGGATTTTACTCTGACTCATTCAATTTGATATTAAAATGAAAATTCATTTCTTTAATATTAAAAATGACCCCAAAACTGAGGGAGGGGGAAAAGACAGCAGGAAGTAAGCCCCGAGTTACACTTTACTTCTGAAGCAAGGTTCCCAAAGACAAATTACACTGCCTAGGAAATATGTGCAGGATGACAGGTCGTGCCTTGTTACACCTTCCAGCTGCAAATGGTAAGAAAACCATCACCCCATCCCACACTGATGCCAGATTAGGCCATAGCATCATGCATGTTGCTAATGGATGAAATTGCTCAAAAACACAGAAAGACACTCACCAAACTACTATTTACAGAGTATTGGCTACCATAGGTAAGCAAGATTAATTACAAATCATTATAAGTGAAAATGCCATGAGTAAGCTGTTTCTACAGAAGAAAGGTAATTTGTATTCAAAACTATTAACCATTAGGAAATCAGAAATATGGAAGGTAAGTTAGCAGCAACCCAAGGAGAGAAATGTTGATAGAACAAGAGGTCTGGTTCACAGCCACGAGCAATTCCAGAAACTGCAATGCTGAAGAGACATAAGGAGAGGATACAGTGTTTCATAAAGGATCTGGTAACCTGTCACACATGCAAGCAGAAATGCCTGGAAGTGAGACACCAGGAAAACTGTG
This sequence comes from Cyrtonyx montezumae, assembly GCF_038088225.1. Taxonomy (NCBI): domain Eukaryota; kingdom Metazoa; phylum Chordata; class Aves; order Galliformes; family Odontophoridae; genus Cyrtonyx; species Cyrtonyx montezumae. The sequence continues at coordinate 8,592,086 of NW_027072078.1, read as the reverse complement.
CTCTACTTACAGCTCTCAGATGTGCAGATTGCTTGCAAAGTGGGGAATGAGGCAGTAAGGTGTCTGGACAGACTGTGGAGCAAGGACATCCACACAAACTATGAGCTATTTACACATTTAGTTTCACAACTGTAAAAATGTCCTTCTTTAGCTGAACTCCTTTATGGCTTCAAAACCCCTGATGATGGTGAAGGCTACATGCAGTTGCAATCCAGTTGTCCAGAAGGCATTATGGATAGAAAAAGGGAAGGGGAAGGGAAAGGGGAAGGACAGAAAGACAGACAAAGACAGAAAGACAGAAAGACAGAAAGAAAAAGGTAAATAGATGCTAAAGTCGTGAAGAAAATTAGCCCCCCCCCCCCGTTCCTTTGTGACTTTAGATGCTACAGCAAGATAGACTAGCAACTTGAAAAGCTTTTCATGGATGGCAACAATGTATTACACACAAAAAAAAGAAGGGGGTACCTATTTCAGCCTCTGTATTAATTGCAACTAGGCCTCCCCCAAAAGATTTGCTTTTTAAAGGTCACTCACATTGTCATGCAATTCACCACAGCTCTTCACATTGCTCTCCCTGCTCTCATCTTCAACAGCTTCCTGAACACTTAATAATCCCTGCTCTTGACATTTACGAATCTGTTTTGCTTCAGAAACATCCTAAATCCACTACACTAATCTTCGTTTACCCGCCTCACTGCTCTATTTCCTATTTCCTCTCCAGATGAGCCTTGAAAACGTTTTCTATATGCTTTTTGTCTTATTTTCCTCCTTTTCTTTAAGCTTCCCCCTGTCTAACAGAAAAGCAACAAAGTTTGTCTTGAGAAACTCTCCCTTTCTCCCAATTCCCAAATCTCAAGCAGAGAAGGATGGGACTTCTAAAAAATATATTTATTGGGCTACTCCCCAGATCTGCTTCGCACCTGCTTCTCAACCCTATACTTTTCCTTAAGAATTTTCCTCAGAGATTTAAGAATCTGGGTGCTTGCTTGTAATGTCTACATTATTATCGACATTTCTCAGACACGTTCTGTGATTTCTCCTCCACTGAGTGCTAAAGTGGGAAGAGAGAAAAGGAAGAGGTGCGTGCAGCTGTTGCAGTCTCTTCACACCCACTTCCCCTTGTGATACTCACACCACCCTCTCCTTGGAGAAGAGACTTGAAAGTCTTTTTTCCAAAATATCATCAAATTGTTGCTTATCTCTAAAAATGCTCATCTCTGTGGAGAACCCTCTGGATATACCACAATAGCAATTTTGTCTGTTCTGAGGTCCTGGAAGTTGTCTCATTCTCTAAATACCACTGAAGACGCACAGTAATTTTGGGTCCATGACAAATACATTTATCAGAAATGTGTGTTAACCATAGTAACTGAAGCTGGCAGGGTTCAGGTGCACTGCACTCCTGAGGTTCAGATAGTAGGAATCAAGACAAGGACAGAATTTGGCATGAGAGCCTTCCACAATTTCTTAGTTTAGATTCAACTCCAAGGTCAGACTTAAACTTCTGGTTTTAATTAATAAATCCTAATGTCTCACTTCACTGTTCTTTCAACTCTGAAAATATTGGTTCTAACATGTGTACTAGATAAGATAAATTTGACTGCGTTGCTTCTGATGGTATATCATTAAACTTATCTACATACATGTCTGGCTCCCTGTACACATGCACGTGTGCATAAACACAGATACTATACAGAGGTACACTAAATGTACTCAGAAGGCGTTACTTTTTTAATCTGCTTTTCCCAGCAATATCTGGTTGGAAGCAGAATATTAAGGTATGCTAAAGTCAACAGAGAGAATACAGGGGAAACTGCATTTCACATTGAGGAAAAATTTGTTCCCATTTTGTTCCTGTTTATTTGGTTTCTCGTGTGAGTTAATATTACTTGGCAGCTTATCTTGATCCTGCCTGAAAACAAGTGAAACTTGTGAAAATGAAAACAAGCAGCAAAAAAATCCTTCAAAATGTTCAGCTCTTTTGGCTATTAGCATTGTGTTGGCTGAGCCAAGTCGTTTTTAGTAATTTTTTTGCGAGCGCTTGTAGACCTATTTCTATATTCATGTCTCAAAAATATTATTAAGAACAACAATTCTATGGCTGTGAATATTTCACAGAATCTTAACTTTTCAGAAGCAGTCCATGTATACTCAGAGCTTCATTCACGCCAGCAGGAGCTGACAGCACAAGGATGACATTGAAAACTACTGGCTGAAGAGGAAAATTATGAACCTAGTAGCCATGATACTTTATCAAAGCATTGTCAGTGATTAATTTTTCCACATCTTTCATTTTAGCTAGATTTTAATCTGATAATACAAGGGACAAGTAAAACCAGTTAACATCTTTTGTACTAAGGTCCCTGTCTAATGGACGTGCATACCTGGAAAGTGCAAATGCTGAAGTGATATTTCTGATGTTCATTTTGCAGCTGCTGTGAAAAGCACAAGGAAGGAAATGTTCTTGCCATACAGACAGCTTAGGAAAAACAGGAATATCACTATTTATAGGAAATCTCTCAGAGAACAGATGTATGCCCTTCTGTAGCTCCCTTGCTTTAGCAGTTTGTTGCCAGGTTGAATACTCCATTGCCAATGAGGCTGAAACAGAGATGCCTTCCACTAACTTGTCTCCTTAAACAGCAGTGCCATCATACTGAAAAACCATGCTCCCAGAGCCAAGAAATATCCTCATGGTGCATCCCAAAGTTGGTAACAGAACTTTGAACTGAGCATATTTTAACATATGAATCTGTATCAATACACAGCTCTTTAAGATATAGAAAAACTGAACCGCTTTTGACAAAAATCTGCTGCTGTGATTTTTCCCCATTGCTTTATCGGATTTAATCACCTGGAATTAGCCCTTGCAAATTGCTGACAAGCAAGCAGGGAAGCCCTTAGGTTTCTGCAGAGCGGTTAGTAGCTGACAGAACTATAGCTCTTCAAAGGTTTGCAACATAGCTGAATCCTCCCTAACCAGCTGTTACTACTTCTTTCACAAACAGGCATAAAATATAGCCCAACTTCAGCTTGAGAGAACCAGCTTCCAAGTGTGCTTGCAGCCACTCATCTTCCTAGGTCACAGATCATGGTCAGTCACAACAGCATGATGCTACAGCTGGAACTATAAACCTCGGCAGTCTGTAGTCCTTTCCCTCCTGCTCTTTTCTCCTTCTTTCTTCCCACCATGAAACACGAGCATCAAGAGGACATCTCTGTTGCTGCCTGCCTGGCAATCCTGAGGATTTCTGGCCTACACCATCTTAGCCTGGGCACCAGCTGCTGGTCAAAGGCAGCCACTTCAGTTCTGATACTCACACCTGTAGCTAAGCAGCTTAAGAGATTGAAGCTGTGAAAAATTTAGCCTCTCAAAATCAGATCAGAAGTATTTTTCCAGCTGCTCTTTACTGACCACCTACTTTAATCTTTGCAGCGGATATTCATACCAATCTTGCAACTCTGTCCTCCTGTCTTTAAGATACAGCTAAGATCCTGTTACCTGGTAAAGCGCTGTGTTTGCACAACTTCAATTACTGTATTCCCAAAATATGTAGATTATGAGGAGCCCAGAAAACTTCTAGGATGCTCCTTATCTTCATTAATTGATTTTATAGAGGTGCACAGGCAGTATAGCACTGAAACAGACCCTTCAAATGTAGAAATTATACAGCTGAAAAGTTTAAGAAAGAAAGCTTCACTTTTCATTTAACTATGAAGCATCTTCTGAAAGTACATCAGGAGATAAGGCTCCATAAAATAGCGTAGTTCTGCATCTAAGGCTCTACAGCCTACAGAAATCAGCAAGAGACACATTATCATCTAAGAAAACAGAAAGAAGACATATAAAAGTCAGCAAGGGGTGTATTATCACCTAAGGAAACAAAAAGAAAACCTTAATTTCTTATTCTCCCCAACAGCAAGATAAATAAAAATCCCTTGCTACTACTAGAACTGAAATCTGCTCTCTTGCTGCTATGCAGACAGGATGTTGCTTGTTTCTGGCCATCAGAGGTTACTGCAGCCTTCTATTCCTACTATGCTCATTTGAAAACCTGTAAGTAGACACAATGAGAAGCCATATTAGTCTGCCTGCATTTCCTCTTTCCCACCAAATGTTCTCAAGTGGAAGAAATGTAAAACCTTGGCATAACCTCCTTAAATAGGGTTGAAAATCTCAGAGACTGACTCAAATCATACTATTCCTCCTTGTATTGCATCTACCATAGCAGCTTTCCAAGTACTATGACAAGAAAACAACCCCAGCTGTTGTTGGTGCTTCTTAGGAGTCACAGTTGATGCAGCAGATGCAGAAAGAGCTGAGTTTCTAAATGCAAAACCCGCTGCTGAACCTGAATTTCCAAGACACAGCATTAAATATATACAGAAAGATCATCTGAGCAGGTACGTAGCACTGATAGCCAAAGAGACAGACAGCAGGTAATCATAACTGAAAACTCTATAGCCACACAAAATTTGCAGTACTCTAATACAATAGGAATTCTTCAAAATGCAAAATAACTGTGATTATTTCACTCTTTTCTATTCTATGTTGTTAAACAAATACTTTGAAGTCCAATCTAACTATTCTAGGTCTGTAAACCAGGTCTGTATATTGCCACATCACACTCCAAATCCAGTGTTTAGGAAGACATTTCAGGAAATGCTTTTTTGCCAGCCAAACCAGCATACAAAAGAATTAATTTCCTTCTTTATTTGCATAATCTTTTACATAGTCAAGTACAGATTCAATTAAAACAAATATTTCTCTCTCTTTATGGAAAGAAAGGAGAAAAGGATATTTAATGTGGATACAACGCAATGATGTAAACTGTTCTTACAATGTAGAAGTAAAAAATTTCTGTACCTGGCAGAAAAAGGAAATAGCCAGTATAGGAACAGCTTATGTGGGCCCAGATCCAGAGCATGTGGGCTACACAAAGATGGCCACCCTCCTGTTGAGGGTCACACTGCCACCCAGCATCCCTGCTTGTGTGGCACTTGAGTGACAGATACACAGCCTAGGTGGATTTGTCAGAGTGATTTTTACATTTAGACATTGAAGTCTTTGCTGTATTTGGTCTTACGAAACACCGCTGAAATCTAATTCTGGCAGGATAAATGCAGTGTGTGCTGAACAGAAAGTATTACTCAGTAACCAACACAATGTGTCACTGCAACTCAGGAAACAAGTTGGCTCAAACAAAAATATTCTTAATGCTTGGAAAAATAACTCCTTGGGATCAAAGTGGAGGACAGCGTAGTGACACAACGAAATCTTCTCACTAGCTCCCCATACCACGTTTAGCTGCAAATCTCCCTGCAAATCTAGCTGCAAATTTTTATCCAAATATTTTATTTCCAAAACTTATTCCTCCTTTTCATTCCATTCTTGAGTTTACAAAACCAAGCAGTGCCTAATCTGAACTTGGATCTGAATTTCTAAGCTTCTCAGAGTGTGTGTTCCCCCACCCCAATAGCTGCACTCAGATATCCTGCTCTGTAAGAACTACATGGCCATGATGCTGATGATCACAGATTTATCCATGCCACCCCTCTGCACCTTGCTGCTGGCTGCCTAACACTGGTGGGGCCTGAGAGGAAAGGAGTATCACTGTCCAGTTGAGTCAATACTTAGAGGTTTAACCATTAGTTGGCAACAGTCCCCAGAAACATAATAGAAACACCATTATTGAGCAGAACACTTCATCTTGCTATTTGAATCATCTCATTTGTCATTTGAATCACAGATTAACAGAAACACTGCTTGCCAATGTCTGCCCAGGATAGAGTATACTTGCTAGTGATTTCAGTGAAAAACAGTTGGAAATTTGTGTTTCAGTATCTGAAATGTTTCAGTGCCTTTTGTAGTTATTTACCTCTGTGTGATACATGCAGCAAACAGTGCTGAGGGTAAGGATCTCTTTGTGCAGTTGACAGCCTTCCACACTGAGCCAGCTTTGGCCCTTGTCTGTTAGCAAAAGGGGGCAATTGTCTATTAAGAGGCAAGGATCAACATATGCATACATGCACTTATGCACGCGTGCATCTGCAAGCACATGCAACAAACTAAGATAAACATTTATACTGTGTCTGAATATATTGCATCCAAGACTAGATTCTCAGCCAGTGTAAGGTAGCATTGTAAAGCTGAAGTAAAACAGAGAATATACAAATGTTAGAAAAACTTGTCTTCTTTACTTTTTCTGTACATAAGGGAAACCATAATATTTATTGTGTTTGTTTCCTGAGTGTTTTATTGTACCTCTTCATGTGACACAGTGCACAAACGTACCAATGATTGTGGAATATCAGCACTTATTCCACACTGTCTTAAACAGTTTTTGTACTGTGGACATAATATAACTGGACCAGGTGCCTGTGGTCCCAAAAAGTTGCTTGTGGTCCCAAATGAGTTGATTTTTTATTTCTAGTTTTGTTGTTGCTTGCTTGTTTTTCCTGAGAATCTGTCAGCAAGCCAGCTCAAGTGTGCAAGATTGTTCACTGAACTGAACAACAGACACCTTCATGATGTGGCTCATTTGTACATTCAGTAGATGTTTTTTTTTTTCAGAGCACATAAAACAGTAAGTCCAGCTAAGCAGTTAGAGGGCAAGTTTGCAGACCAAAGCCATAGCTTTGTGTGTATATGTATACACACATAAGAAGAACATGATCAATGCAATGAATCCAATGTGAACACTTTTGCAGTTTTCTGAGTGATTTTTTCTGGTTTGATTTACTGATTCCACTGAAGCAGCCTATATTTCTCATATGTAAAGTTATGTTACAGGTTTCCTTCAATGGGCTTTTATTCCATTGCCTACTTACCTGACAGTAAAAAAAAAAACAAAACTATTATTAAGATCACCCGAGGTGCCACTTAAAGTGTTAGGAAAAGCTGAGGTATAACAATGCTCATGAAGAAATGTTACTGGAAAGATGACAGGTGATTAATATGCCGACTTGATCTGCCTGCTCAGCTCTCCTGTGAACCCTGAACTCTGACAGTCTACTGATTCGTCATTCCAAGAAGTTATAACACAGGTTAGGAAGCACACTGGTACTAGTCCTAATTTAGTACAATCTCTGGTGCACTCTTGTTTGAGGGAATTTTAGCACAGGAGATCACACTGGTCTCTATGGCAACCACCAGGTTTATCCCATGAGAAGCCCTGATCCACTGCAGTTTGAGCCTGCTGCAGCACCCACTCCTACAGAAGGAATGAGGCTGTCTCCATGTGAAACACAAAAAAAATAAAAATAAAAAGCAATTCATGTTTCATTGCTGCACAGCTGTGTTCTTCAACTCACTTTAAAAAATCATGTTCTCTACATTTGATAGATTATTCTTTTCTTGCTTGAGTCAACCTTTTTAAAAAAAAAACATACAGCAATTAATTTGTTAAAAACAAACACAAGTTATCTTTTATGCTTCTGTAAGCAGAGAAAAATCAGATGTCATGAATCTTATCAGAGGCAGCTGGGGAGACAGTGGTTTGAAGCACTCCCTGACTCTGGCCTCTAACAAGACGTTTCTGAAAGCTCAGCAGAATGTCCATGGCAGTTCATTGGTGCTTATGTCTCCTCAAATCTTGAGTCCTGCAGAGTGCCAATGAAGATTAAATCTTTCCCTTTTCGCCTATACTTTCCAAAAGGAGAAGATGCAATGCTCTAAATGGCAATGCACTAAGCGGGCACTTTAATCTCACTTGTTATCCTTGTGCAAGTTCATTCCTTTTTAGTTTTAAGAAAATTTGGGGGTATTCTAAAAGGTACTAAGGCATTAAAATCTTCTGCAAACACAACTATCCAAAGCATCGTTTCTACAGACTTGTCACGAACTCTGTTTTCTAACATGTCTCAGCTTGCGGACATATTGCACATTGTTACAAAGGTGAGAGTACCAATGTGGCTTTTTCCATCCTGTTACCCTTCTTTTCAGTTCCAAAGACATATGGGCCTCGGAGCGGCTGCATATGTCTGAACAGGAACGTGCATCTCCACTGTGGCAGCTATAAGGATATCCGATAGATTTTGTTCTCAGTTGCTGGAAAATATGTGTACACAAACAGAAGCTCAGAGTGGTGAGCTAATTTCAACTTCTGTTATGATGCTGCTGGAGCTCTTTCATCAAAAGCTTATTTTTAATTTCCAAAGTGATGGATTGCGCTGCACTAAGTCCCACTGGTATTTACGTGCAATATTATCCCATGACTGCACTTGGGACCCCAGAATCCTGTCAGCTGCTGACTTGCCCCGGCTCTAATGACTCACACGGTGGCATTCAGAAAACAAAGGCCACCAATCTGCCACATAAAGTCCTGCCTCTACTTTGTCTTGCTGTCTGCCCTGCAGGGATTCAGGTGATAGCCCCAAGAAGACTGCGAGAATGTTGGCAGTAAGGAAAAAAATAGATTTCCTGACACCATTCCCTAGCTAATGCACCACATTCTTTTGTACACGAATTTGCAATTCGAAAAACACAGGTATTGGAAAGCAGTGATATAGCTGCTGGATAAGTCTGCTTTCATTTTAAAACGCATTGTACTGTTCTTGAAAGGGTCCCTTGGACAGCAGTAGAATTGATTGCTCATTACTGCTTTCCCGTGGAGGGCACAGCTGAAGGATCTGTCCAAGAATGGATATTTCCAATCCTTGGTATGAAGTACTTGACATGCAGAGCAGTGGCTCTGAATTGGCAGTGCCATTTGTTCAGACGTGCTTCCTGTGAATACTGTCTGCATATCTCAGACACATCCTATCAACCCTTTCCTTAAGTCCTTGTCTCAATCCTGAGAGAACCACATCACTTTAAAAGAGGATCTACAGGATTTTCAAAGAAGAAATGTTCAGACTGAAAGTATGGTATTGTTTCTCATGACAGTGTTGACTATTTAGCTAGAAAAGTGAAACGGAATACAATAAATTAAAAATAAAAAATACAAAAATCAATCAATCAAACAAACAAAGAAAAGAAAAGGGAAAAAAATAACACACAAAAAAGCCCACACTGTGCCAGTTCCAAGTCTTCTATGAATCTGTCTTACATGACGTGTTTCAAATTCAAGAGGATCTAGCTGGTAGAGAAGATGTCACATTAACAGACTCACCTTCACCTGTTTGTACAGATATTTTTTCTGAATCTAGGTAAACTACCAAAGAATGGCATTCCCAGACAATGCTGCTGTTTTTCTTGCACCAGCTGACGGTGCTGAAAGACAGCCTCCTACAGCTCTCAGGAGAAGACATGTGCATAAGAATACTTTGCTCAAACTGTTGTTTCCAGTGCTGCTGACTCATTCTGAGCATCTCCTTGCCCCTCCCTATTCTTTTCAATAATTAAAATAGCTAGAGCAGTTATCAGGCCATCAGCGTGAACAGAAAATATATCTACCTCCTTCAAAGACAACTTCAAACACAATTGATGCACTGGATTATACTTACACATTTTGAGGTGTACATATCACAGTGAAAACTTAAGAACCAAAAAAAAAAAAAAAATCAGCTCTTTATCTTCTGGGCTTGTCCTCATAGGTGGCCCACAACAGAAAAGCATTCAACTATTGCCAATTTCGAGGCTGCCATTCTGGAAAGTGATAAATTTTGGCATATTCTGTATTTATCGAGTTTACCTCAGATGAGGTTAAATATATATATATTTTTTTCATTTAAACTTTAAGCACATAATTGAAGGATGAGGAATAATAGATAATATGTTGCAAGGGAAGTACCAAGTCTATTTTCCAACTTGTGGGAAGACAATTTCAATAGTAAAAGCAAAAACCTGCTATTTCTGCCTGTCCTTATTTGTCATATGTATACACCGTTGGAACAGTAGTAAATATTTTTGTGTGACAATAATTATCTCCCTAGAGTTTTTTCATCCTCCAAACCAAATGTCATACCCCAAGTTCTTTTTCTCTTATTTTTCTGACTTCTGAGCAGTTACAGAGCTTCGTACAGCCCTATCCTGTGCAGGTGTCTTACTTTCAGTGTGAAGAATCTCAATATGCAGACTAAGAAAGCATCTCAAAAGTTACTAAAATAGTATCTAGAAAGGATTCTTACTACAGGATGAAGTGGTAAAGGTAATGATAATATGAAAGACATGGACTTAGTTTGAAAGGTCTGTCTGCAAATATACATGCACATTTTTTAATTTTTAACTGTGTAAACTTCCTGCATTTTCTGAGTTTGCTCTCTGGGAAATATGGAGAATTCAACTTTTATTGGTCAGGAAAAAATATTCAAAGGAAATTCTTCTGAGAAATTTAGGGCTTCTTTACACAAGAATACTTAACAATTATACCAGAGTTTGGTCTGTGATCTCTCAACAATTCAGCTTATAAAAGAGCTGAAATGAGTTAATCTACATTCACAAGAAAACAAGCAGGCTGAGCTGTTTTAATCACATCAAATCAAGTCACATATTGCTTTCTGCCAAAATAACACTGTATGTAAGAAAGACATTTCGTTTTTGTACTGCCCTTTGCTACTGCACAGGAATTCAAGACAAAGGTATATTTTAAATCCCCACATATGAAAAATCTCATTCTAACACTTCCACACACAAGGTACACGGCAGTATGTGAGCAGACATAGATGTCACTTCAGTATTTAAAACTCTAGATCTATCAGCAGATGTAACATTTCCAGTTAGATATTTATCTGAATCTTGTTAATAATTAACTCTTCTGAGCAACTGCTGTCAGTGGTGAAGAGAAAGGTAGATTGAACCTACAAAATAATGCTATTAATTGTACACATTGCATTTGAAATAAATATGTTAGCATATATATCTGCATATCTATCTTTAGATAAGGGAAATCTATGCCAAAGGAAAGTTATTTCCTACTTAAGTAACTTGAAGGTAGGTAACACGTGAGTAACTCTTGTCATACCTTGGTCCTGGCTAAGTAGCATATGGAAAACTAGGATAGACATTTTTTTAGCTACAGGACACGCATGAAATAATCAGACATGATTGTCATAAGACTTCACAATGAAAATATTAGATCTTGCAAAGAACTTGAATAAGCTGACTAAAACTTCAGAAATATGAGACAAAGCTATGAAGAAAAATATTTATATGAATTAGTAGTTATTGTGGATTCTGTTGATTTATCATAATTGGTGCAGTGTTTACAATGACAGCTTTTTTTTCAGCATAAAAAACAAACAAAATTTATATACTCAGGAGCTACCTCATATTTAGATATACAAACTGTACATTTCATAAGGTTATATTATTTTTTATTTTCCCTGAATATTTTAGTCTCCTCTATTTCTAGCAATGTAAGCCAGGTTATTTCTTCTCTCCTACCTAGAAATTTTCAAGTTGCAATGAATTATGTTGTCAGTAATACTGAATTGTTGTAGAAGGATCCAACCTCTATTTTCCTAGTTATCATTCAAGAGATGCCCTTACAACTATTTGTTTCTTTAATGCTTTTATATACATTATTGCCAGGCTGACTGACAGTAACAGAGATAAAACAACAAAGAAAAGATAAATAATAAGAACCAGAAAATAAAGGAGATAGTACAAAAAGTACTGGGAACTCCAATAAGCCACAGAAGAACAGGGGTGGATGATGAATTTGATAACTTGCATATGAATGAGCTCCAAAGGATTCTTCCTTGTTGTTCACACTTTCATTTGTCTACATGATTGGAGTAATTTGCATAACTGGAAGGTAATTTCCTGCTAAAAGCTGTGATAAAATGCTTTGATTGCAGTGTGTGTATCTCAATGCATGCACTAGTCTGGAAAAGTCAGAAGTGTGATAATGAAGTAACATTTTGAATTCCATATACAAGCAACGAATAAATAAAATGTTGGAGAAAGAAGAGTGCTCCCTTTTAGCCGTTGACAACTTGAAGAATTCTTGACGAATGTAACTTGTCCAAGAGTCCTTACTCATAAAATATAGAAGACACAGTGAAGTCACACTTTTTAAATTATATGAATCCATCTTTTGAATAAGTTATACAACAGGGGCCTTGACCAAGAAAGATTATTAAATATTCCATGAGTAATCTGGTAAGCAGTAATTTTTTATTACAAAAGATGACTGTGGATAGCTTTTGCACAGAGACACCCCAGATGTCTAAAGAAGAAATTCATCCAGCTGATACCAGATGGAGTTTTGCTGTGGGTGAAGAAGACTGTAGGTTTCTGGGAGCTTTCTTACTGCTTTCATTCAGACTTTTATGGGAGTCAGTGATTAAATTTTATAATATACCATTTTCATTCATTTTCATCAGATTCACCTTCTCTCTTAGCTGCTGTGCTTTGGCATGACTGAACTTGAATCCATTATGCATTTATCTACCTTTAATGAAGAGTCAACTACTTTCTGTGAGTCTGATGAAAAGAAGAAACTGAACCATAATGTTTCAGATAGACAAAGAAAATTTCCATTTGTAATAGCTGAAGCTGCCTGGCATTCTGATCCTTTTTTTTTTTTTTTTTTTAATAAGGTTCTGTTTACTAGCTATACATTTTTAGAACTTTTGGTTATTGAAATCTGTGTGTGGTTTAATTTAAAAAAAATATAGACACCATCTCTGATAACGGTCAGACCCATTGATGGGATGCCACACCTTCTACAGGTTGAAATCACATAGGTTCATCACCTTTCTAGGAGATGCATTGCTGTAACTAATTACCAAACTTTGTACCAATAATTGTGGATATTTTACTAAAAACTAGCAAGAAGAACTGCAGTTCTTATTTGTCACCCCGTCTTTCTCAACAGTTTATTCGAAGACATCAAAAACTCAAGACACAGTAGTGAAACTACTCTCAGATACTAGGGAGTAGTAATTTAGCAGGATTGATACTAAAAGCTTAAGGAAATTTAAACTGAGTCTGCCGTGAATGCCCCTCTGTTGTGGGTATTAGTAGCTATTAGTCTCACATCATAGGGCTCTTACTTAATCAACAGTAAACACTTTGGGTGCTCAGAGACTCAGGGTCTGAATGCTACATCTGGAGATCCCTCCCCACTTAGCTGCGCAAATCATCACAGTGAAAGAAACTGACGCTTTTTCAGGTGCTTGAAATGAAAACTGGATTCACTGAAATACAAGTTAATAGCATAACTGAAATCAAAACAGCCTAGGTTGTTGCATCTTGATTTGGTCTGCAGTTTTTTTTTCTTTTCCAGGAGGAAAACTCAGAACTCTTTCAGCTACTGCTAGCTTTACTGCTGACTTGCTGTGTTATTGTGGATTGTCTATTTGTTATTGCAGAAATGAATGTTTCATTTCTTTTTAGAATCACTTCAGTGAAATCGGTTTCATGTAAAATGAATATATTCACAAACAGGATCAATCACACGCCCCAGGTTCACCTTTGTGTTTGTAGGCATACATGATGCTTTGAACCAAGGTCCCATAACAAAAAAATTGAAAATTTTCTAAGGTCTTGTGTGATGTTCTGATCAAGATCTCATGATCTAAATGTAAGTCCTTAGGTTTACTTTAAATTAAGAGAAGACTTTTTTTGTTTTTTAAATCACATTTTCAAACAAGTTTTAAATTCCTACAAAATTGTATTTTTTTAAGAGAGTTGAACTGAATACCAATTTAAGCCAAAACAGTTTAACTGTTACATTTTTTCTTGAACTGGAGTTGAATCAATTGCATAAATTGGTGGTGCCAGCTGAAGGAAGAGTTTAATTGCAGTGAAGAGTGGTACATAGACTTGCTTCATTTTTGCCCATCTGGTCAGTTCTTCCAATTTTGCCTATTCCTTGTTTGTTTGTTTTTTTTCCTATGGTAGAAATGGTATTTTTTTCAGACACTCATTCTTCATATGGCTGTATTACATATTCACTTTCCAATAGTAAATGAAGCTGAAATGCTGAAAACTTAGTATAACTGATACTGTTATGGCTTTCTGCTCTCAAAGCTGTTTCAGCCAAGAATAAAACCTTATTCTAATCTTTATCTTAATCAGCAGAAGTAAAAAATGATGAAATTAATCTCACTGGAAGTTCCCCATTATAACTTTAAGCAGCATAGACTACAACCCTTCCTGAAGTTGAATATCTCAGCCTTGCTGAGATCTGAAAACCTGATATTCTTGCAAAGACTTATTTGCATGATAGTAAATGTTAACTATATTATTGCTTTTACGTAATAGAATAGGAATACTTAATAACGTGGAACTATTTAAAAAATGTAGGATTACTCTAAGGTAGCAGCAACATTACTATGAACTGAAATTCTTAACTGAAATTCTTGCAAACAGAAGCACTTTGGTTGTGGAAATTTTCTCATATTAAGAGGACTACAAGTATAGTAGTGATCTGTCAACTGAAGGAAAACTAAACAATAGAAAACAATCTAGTTATTACCTCTGATTTGAGCATCACCTTTTACCTCAGTAGTCACATATTTCTGCTTAAGGAAAAATGCTCAGAACAAAGGGTTTCCTGAACTTTTGAAAACAAGTAAAACTACATGACATAAATACCTACTAATGATGTGTTGATAGGTCATAATCATAGCTATTATAAATACATGCTTTCTCTGCCTTGCTTGAGCTACAGGCAAAGCAAAATCCTTAGGAAAAATATGCTTGGTATCATACAATTGCAAAGCCATTGCATAGCTACCAGACTTAGTTGTTGCATTAAATGTTGTTCTCCCCGTTCAATGAGCGGCTGGTAGCAGTGTTTATGGAAGGTTAAGAACCCGCACAAACTCCTTCTTTCCCAAAGAGGACAGAAGATTTCACTAAGTCACAACCTCTTCAAATCCCACACAGGAAGAATCTGAAATACACATCCTGCTGTGGTCATGATTCACACTGCAGTCTAAGTCTACTAAGGTAATGAATGTAAGACAAAAAAGGTAAGCTTTCATCATTTCCATAAATATTTCTGTTTTTTCATTAGTAGGTCTAAAAATCTGCAGCAATAATTTAATGTGTGTAATTAAAGTTTCTTGGTATTAGAAGGTAAAGTTTTTTATGGCTTAGCTTTTAGTACATATATTTTGGATACAAGATTCAATAGCATTACCCTTTATTTAGAGGACAGATTTCCAATATTTACTGCTTTGGACAAAGCTTGAAAGCCACAGGAACTGCTCCTCATCATACCTCAGCACTACTCCTTTTTATTTTGAAGCATGGAGTCAAAAGAACAGTGAGTTATGACTAAGACGAGTAAAGAAAGAATTTTATCAGACTTCCTCAGGACTTGAGAAATATTCATGGAGAGCCATTGTGAGGACAGGCTAAGAGTCTTACTCTATTTTTTCTAAAGCTGCGCACCTGACCTTATTTTATTTACCTGTTTTTTCACATAGACAGTTACTCAAGCACACCATACTTCACAGACATACACAGACTCACTGGTATCAAAATAAACTGTTAGCTTCATCAGATATACAAAAAATGGAGTCACAATAAGCACACAGGGCTGTTGTCGCACACTGATGTGTCATTATGTGCAATGATGAGGTACCGCACCACACACACAATTTTTCTGTGATACATTCTTTTGAAACGTCTTACTCAATTGCTTTTTCCTCCTGGGAAGTAACAGCTTTTGAAAATACATCCAGCATAATTCGAGGGTATCCAAAGAAAGTAAAAAATTATTTTGTTATATCATTTTATTTTTTGTAAATGAAACGCTATGCTGAAACTCACAAGAAGATGCTAAGTAACCACTGGAGAACAAAAAGGAAACGTCGCCCTGTTTATTCTTCATAAAGTATTGAATGTGGTATTTTATTGAGGTTGCCTTGCATTTTCTTTAGGAAGACAGTCTGTTTATATTTGGTACACACTTAGAGTAACTATTGCTTCTTAATTTTTCTTACATGCATCTACTAGAGCTACATCAACTGCAGTCTACTGGGCTTAAATTTGGCAGCCTAAAACATGGTTAATACTAGTTAGAAGAAAAAAATTCTGCATGAATACATTGAAGAAATCATATTTCTCTATAGTACTGATGCTGAACAAAAATTCCTGACGCTGTTCTAGGGAGAGTTGTAAACTCAGTTGTCTTGCTATTCTACTACTAATCCAAATCATAACTTCATGTTAAAAACTTGTGGCTCATTAATAATATTAACAGAACCTGAAACTATCATCAAAAGTCAGGGCTTATAGTGCTAGTCAATATATTGGCATACAAGTAATGAAAAGACGTCTCTGTTTAATAGATAATTAAGCAACTCCTTAAAATTATCGAATGCAGTATTAATACCTCTTTTGACCAAAGCCTAGCTTAAATTTCCCTTTAAGAAAAAAATCTGACAAATTTTGTTGGATCACACCAAAGATAAGTCATATTATTTAGAGTGCTAATATGGGATCACTGTATTCCACAATAACTTGTGTTACACACAACACCTTCCTCCTGACAGCACAGTGGGCTGTTTTAGGATGAATGTAGTGTATTTTGGCCCTGATGCAGCAAAAGGCATGCAGGTGTGCAGAATTTAAGTAGGTGAATAATCCTCAACAGCTTCAGGAGGATTTCTAACTGAAATCCTGAAATGGCTGAAAATTAAGCTCACACTTCAATCTTGGGCTGTTTGGAAGTCAGCTGCTGCATAACACGCTTGTTAATATGCTTTTAAAGTGGCCAATACATTCAAAGGTGGACAACTCTATTTTATGAGATAAATAAATGAATTATATTAAAAGGGATGTCTGTTAATTATTCTGAAGAGCAAGGTTTCATTTTCTTCCCAATTTACTGATCTTCTCTATCTTCATAGTATTATAATCTTAAAGGCTATTCCTCAATTACCATTGTTATCTGGGCAAACCTATCCCTGTTGCTTAGATTGCTCCATTTTGCTCTGCATTTGTACTCAGTTGCTTTTTTTTTGTTTTGTTTTCTTTTTCCTTTGTATTTGGTGTAGAGGGCTTTGCATATATAGCATATTTTCTAATACCCTTGATTAGGGTCTGACAGGTTTTATTTGGACAAAATAAATTGGCTATGTATACTTGCAGCTTCCTAGAGCTCTCTCCTTGGGCTGAAGTTCTTCCTTCCCTTTCACTTGTTTTTTTCTGCTTGTTGACAGTACTGTTTTATGCTGAAAAACAACAACAACACAACAACAAAAAAGCCCATGCTGTTTATTTTAGCTATGTAAACTATAGCTAGGAAGGCTGAGTGCATGAGGTGGTCTATGAGCATTTTAATGAAACAAATGCCACCTGTTGAAAACCTCGGGTATTCCTCTGAAATATCATAAAAAATTTCAGAGCACGTCAGTGAAGGAAGAGTGGATATGCTGCAGTTCTGCCACAAATGGTTCCTCCTTGATATGGGATCCAATTAATGACCAACTACAAATTATACCAATTATAACTGCCTGGATGTAAGTGGTGCCAAGGTCAGAACCCAGCTTTCAAAAATGGGGAAGATGGACATCTCTGATGAGTCTGTGAGAAAGCATCCAATCTGACCTCTGCAATTTCAGGAAGTGATAATAAGTTCAGATATGTCCTAAGGCCAAAAACAAGCCATTAAGAGGTTAAGTTTTGAGCCTGATATTACTAACTGCTGTATAGAAAACTGAAAAAGGGGAAGAGACTGTTGTTTACAGATATTCTGGGAAAAGAAATGGCAAAATAAAAGAAGACTAGCATTATTTACAATTGTCTAAAGGTTTGCAGCCAGCTAGGAAAAAGGACTTGAAGTAAAAAAAGGGAAAATAAGGCTATTAGAAAAGTTTACAGACAGCCAGATCCATTGATTTGTAAATATGCTGCTCCATGAGCCATTTCAGAGATGTAAAAGAGGATTAGAAAAAGGATTGAGATTCTAAGGTAAGATGCAGTTGGCATGTTAGCAGGACAGGCAGCAAGATAATAACCTTCCATTTCTGTGATTCTGAATGAGCTAGTCTGCATTTTCTTGCACTCACATGCTCTGAAGCACAGGGAGAGATAACAAGGGAAGTTCAGATTATTTTGAGCAAATTTTGCAGGGCTCTGCATACATGAAAGCATTCCACTAGTCATCTAGATAACTAGATGATAGGCATTGCATGATGTGCTCCACATAAAGCACTGACTCTTTTAAGCCAAATTCTGAGTTTCTGCACTTATATTTTCAACGACATCATGTACATAAAATCTCTTCATCTCTTTCAGGAATGCTTATCTGACAAAGATACTTAAATGCAGGTCCAAGTATGGTCTAATTCTCCATATAAAGTGTGGCTTCCAGTGATCCATCTGTAATCCTTCACAAGGTCCAGCACCTCTTGTCTGACAGCAAGCCTGCAGCCATGCCAGCTCACCTCAGCCTGCTAGTCTGGGAGCTCTCTTGTGTTATGGGAGGTCAAGCCAGGTCACAGCTTAACCAGGAGAGCAGGACAGAGCTGAGTCGCTATTCAGCCAGCACTCAATGATGCAAGAAGTGCTTCTTTTGTCGCTTATAATACTATAGCGTTTGTGAAACTAAGGTCTAACATCCACCGTGTTCCAGCCAAGTTCTATTGAAGGTGATTGCCTCTTAGCTACCTCAAAATCCTAGCTATTTCAGTTGATATGGTCTCACTTACTATATTTTGCTCGATTTCAATAGGTACTGAAACCATCCCCACAGAGAGGGGTTAGAGAGAACTCTGCAAGTGAAAGTATATTTTGTTATTAAGTTATTTCATTTGATTTCTTGTTAGATGTTTTTTTACACAGCGCAATAAAGTTTAAAAGCTGCTGGAGCAAGCTACAGTATAGCTCTGTGAGAAAGGTTAAAATTATGAATAAACACCTACATTCAACTATTGAGTTCAGTTTTTCTCATATTTCAGGAAAATATCTGCTCCATTTTCAGGTTCTTCTTCTTTCATCCTCTAAAAATTTCACTCCAACTATTTATTTTTTTTTGTCTTTCCGCATCCCTTACCTGTAGACATTTGTTGATTTTAAAACCCTGGCTATGTTGCCTAGTACTTTCCTTCTCTTCTGCTCTGAGAAAAAACAAAGAGGAGACAGAAACTTCCTGTAAGGCATAAAGCCTTACAAGTGAGTACAATGAGAATATACCTGATAATGAGTATCCAAACCCCATTTTAACAAATGTTCCAAGAGTGAAAAATAGAGGAAGGGTGCATGCCCCGATAATGATAGCAGTCAATGATTTCTTGCTGTCTAACTTGTATTGCAGATAAACACAATATAAAGCAAATCTGAGGCTACTGCAAATTACATCAATGACCAGGTTTCAGATGCTTAGAGAGCAACGAAGAGTAAAGGATTAATTCAGGTTGCCTTCAGTGACAACAGAGGCTCCAACTGGGAGCCAGAAAGCAAGGCACAGCTTTCTGTAGAGGTTCTAAACCCAAAATGGGGACCACCCCAGCACATCACACTCTTGTCTCGCATTCAGTGTACATTCACTGCCTCTGCTTCAATTCTTGTCTTTTCACCGCTGCCAGTTTGGATTATAAAAGTTCTTAATAAAAAGTTCTTACTGACCTTCTCACACTGTAGTTGTACTGTAATAAGAAAAGTGATATACATTCATTACTGCTTGATATTGTTTTAAGTTTTGGCAGTCGTTTTCTCAACTACTTCATTTTATGCTACTTAGTTAAAAGCTTTTTGCTATCCTAATGGATGCCAAAAAGCTAAGGAACAGAAATATGGGTTTCTAGAGACTTCTAATTCTGATGAAGAATTTACTGTAGTATTATTTTCAACTTTGTTAATAGCTGAGACATTAATAAGTAGCATTGAAAAACAGTAATCATACCCTTGTGTACAAGGTCCAGCTCTTGCTCTCATCATTAGATCATAGATTACTGTGTGCGTGTAGAGACTCAGCCCAGCTGTAAGATTTGAAAAAATTTGAAATGGTTTAATGCAATCCTGGAATTTATTTAGATTCTTCACCTTTTCCAGTTTTATTAAATGTAAGTGATTTCAGAAGTGCCTTTATAAGGACTTACATAGTTTTGAATGTTCCTTGCCTATGTAATGATACATTAAAGGGAACATATGTATATAGAAAGAACAATAAGTAGTAATTGTATTGGAATGGGATAACGCTTATACCTAAGAGCTAAGTGTAATCAAAGGGAACATTTGCTCTTTTGAGATTTAACACATCCTCTGCTAGTGGTTATTAGCAGAACTTCATTAAAACCAGTGGAGCTCTGTTGATTTACACTCCCTAAGACTCTTTGATTAGTTTTCTGCGGATCTGAAAAGGAAAAAAAGACCTGGAAACAGTGCATCAGTATCTTTTACATTAGTTCGTTAGTGCCTGGGAGGCAGAAATGTTGAAAAACTTAAAAATAAAAATGCTGTGTTGCATGCCCTTTACAGGAATGTCAGAAAGAGAAGAAATCCATGCCATTGACAGACTGAAAAAGAAAAAAAAAGAAAAAGCAAGCATATTTCTGCAGTTTCTTAAAGGCAGATTTCTGGCAACTCTAAGAGTCAGCATTCTAAAATCTTAAGGTAAGAGCACTAATTTTGTTGACTGCAATTGTATGTGACTCTATTTGAAATAAAATAAAGTCAAGCACATTAATCTGACTGCAAGCTATATAACACACACATTCAATAGTCAACTAAGCTACAGGGTGGTCTTTGTAATGTCCACACAGAAACAGACAGTGTGACCATTTAATTTATCTGTATTATTCTCAACAATTCTTCAAAAAGAAACAAAATCTAAGAACAGAGACAAAATGGAAGATTTATCTGATTTTTATTCTCCTTCAAAGCTCTATTTCTTTGTATTTCAAACCTACCACATTCCTAAGTACAGGAAGGCAGGAATTAATTGGATCTACACTTTCAGCAAATTCTGAATGCATTCCGATGTCTCAGCTAATAAAGAAAGAGTTGTGTCATAATTCTAAAGATTCAAGAGACCATTGGATCATTTAGTTGGTCAGATTAATGATATTAAGACAGAAAGAGAAATGACAAAGGAACATAAGCATAAAACAGCAAAGTCTACAAAAGCAGTACTAAAGCAGCAGTGATTTAACCCCTTTGGTAAACTGACCTTGAGATAGACTCCTGCTGAATGCTATCCTTAAAGTCAGTGTCTGGTTTTTAACACATTCCAGTCATTTAAGGGCAGTAGTACAGCCCTTTCAGAGAAACCTAATTTCTTTATCACTCAACATATGAAAATGTGCAAATTTTGCTTACAGAGCTGGGCACTCTACTTCATGCAGCACAGCAAGGGCTTACAAGGGGAATGGTAGAGCTGCATATAGAACTCAGATTTGGGTTAATTGTAAGGAAAAAAGTAAAACCAAATGAATAAACTAACATCTTTGTAGGAACTTCAGTAACACCTCATTTTTAGCTCTACGAATACAAAGGAATAAAGAACTGTTGCACTTTTTCCAGCTTGTATATCTGATCTTCCACATCCTTATCCTGTTTAGTGTCAAATCAAAGGGAGAAATAAATCTCTGCTTTTTAATTGAAAGTAACTAGTTCATTGGTTGACCATGATTCTTTCCATTCATATTCACTGTTAAGGAGAAATCTGAACTCTACAGGCTCTCTGGATGGTTTCAGAAGAGATAATGTTATCATCTGGGTCCAGATGTAGCCTCAAAACCATTAAGTGAATACTGACTTTTTAAATTCCCTTCTCCAAAAGTTCTACTAGTTGATTTGGCAAACCTTGTATTAAATGTTGAACACTTCTAAAAGATGCTTGGTTTTGGTTGATACCTACTAGCAGATTTCTAAGAGATCAAAAAGGACTATTCCTTTCTGGGTTTTTGTTTTTGTTTTTTTCTGTTTCATAAACCATCTCTAAAGAGTGAGATTCATTAACTATTAATTTATTTTGTTTTTAAATTATTCTACTACCTGTGACTTAACTGCAGACTTCCTTTCTACTTACAGAATCTGTAAATTTTTTGGCTAAACACTGAGTCATTTGGGAGCTGTTCTCCTTGACCATTCACTGCTAGCTAGCTGTACTGTCAAATTAGTTAACTCCTTTGTTTTATCATAATAGAAGCTTACCAAGTGGCAGAATGCTATTTGTCACCATTTGAGCACTGGAGGTATTTCATGGTTAAAACCTATATACATATATATATTTTTTACTGGAAGCATTTAATTGATTTGTAATAATCCACCTTCATTGCAAACCTACACACAGCCCTAGAGCAGTTAAAGAACTTCATTATTTTTCAGACAGTGCAAAGGACATAGTGGCACACTCGCTGAGACTTGCAACTGTTGTACCAGAATTAGGTTTGAATGGTCTTGGTTACAGAGGGTGAGGAAGAGTGTGATTAGTACTGGTAGGAGACTGGACAGAGACAGGTGCTTCATCGTTGCCAGTATAACTACTATTGTACAATTGAGCAGGGGTACCTTCTGGAACAGTGTTTGAAGCAGATAACTTTAATTTCCCCTATGCTTTGGCCTAATATTTGGAAATACAACCAATAATGCTGTCACATGAACTGTCACCACCTTCATCTCATCCAAAAAAAGAGTACCTCAATGGAATTACAGAAGGACTGTGAAGTCAGGCGTACCACATAAACAGCTGCGTTGGACAACACCAGTGAGAGAGAACTCATCTAGGATAGTAACCGAGGGACACGGATCAAAAGGCAGATGTAGAGAATCATGAGAAGTGATCAGCAGCACAGAGATCTTCACTTATGAAGATAAAAATCCTTAAGACCAACGTGTAAAAAATAAGAAAAAAATGATACATAAGCTGATGCAACTAAGAAAAAGCACAATAATACGCTCTTTATACCATGCCAAACAAGGTATAAATGCGTAAGACTGGACATTAGGAATCTGCTTTCTTTTGTAAGGAGATCTGAGCAGCTGAAGGAAAGAGAAATTTTCATCACAAGAAATTTCAAATTACAGATTAACCCTGCCAGGATTCACATTGCTGAGGTTAATTTGGAGAGGATTATGTAGCTGACTTCCTGCCTCTCAGCCTTACCTTTGATGATATTTACAATATGGTACTGCTAATGATCCCATACTCAGATTCATGACTTCAAGGAAAAGAAATTAAATTCAGTGGTCATATTTTTTGAGCCCTTTTTCTTAAGCATGTATCAGTTTCCACATTGTGTGAATGCCGTATGAAACGCCACACAATGATAAATACCTCAAAGACTGCAGGATGTGCAGCTAAAAGTCAACGCACAACTAATTATTACTACTGTCCCTCAACACGCTGAGGCTCTTAGGCCTCCCCCTCCCAAACTGGAAATTCTGCAGTTATTTAAGATGAGATATTCAGATCTTCTGGAGATTTTGCATCCACTGAAGCCAGCACAGGAGATGAAACAAGGGAGAAGGGAAAGCATTTTGATAATACTTTTAAAAGCAATTTGGTTTGTCTACAATGCCCTTTGGGGTTTTACGCTGTCCTGGTGCAGCTCCAGGCTGGATGACAGCCCAGGAGCCAAGCTTGATAGTTTAGGCTGTGCTTCTACCACCCACATGTTGTCCCTGGGTGTCTGAGCACAGCAGGCAGAGATGGGGATCGGTTATTGCCACAGGTACAGCACGTGATGAAGCAGGTCTAGAGGCCTTGCAGCCCAGAAAGAAGCAGTTATTGCTAGAGACCCTGCTGCTGGGCTGGCCCCATAATAATACATTGCTATTACACAGAACATAAAGTTGCTCAGGTATTTCAGCCATGATCTTTTCATCTTGATGAGTATGCTGTACTCTGGGAAACTGCAAGGTTTCTCAAGGGCATAAGGAAGCAGCTAACTTAGCTGAATGGGGAAATTCAGGAGAATTGTAATCTGGACCATTAACTATTTCTAACACATCAGCAACGTTTCACTGATGCATTTGGGCTTTCCATTATGAGAGTATCCTCCCCTTATCCCCTACAGGATGTGAATCCAGTTTTATTAGAGCGTGAAAAACATGTACTCTTCTGCAGTGATGTGGCTGAGAGGAATAAAAGATGGCTCTGATGATATATACTCTCAATTGCACTAATAACACCTCATTTCTTTTCCCAGCTCACCCTGTTGTGGCTGATGGGAGTGTTTCTGCTACTGCTGTGAGGCGTCACTGTGATTATTACTGTTCCCTCAGTGTCTTTTATACTCTGGGATCCAATCCAGAAATACATTCTGTTTCAGGAGATTTACGTGGCCAGATTGCACAAAGAAAAATGATAGCATGAACAGCAGCCCTATTTTTTATAAGGACATTTTTACAAGTAGGTCTATGACTTGGTGCCAGAAATATCCTTCCTTGTCACATATAGTTCATTAACTCCAGATATAACCCCACATCTGGGCTTCCTTACCCCTGAAATCAAAAAGTTCAATTTTGGTTCATATTTGAGTTACTTTATAGATAATGATAAATTGGAGATCAATAGAACTTTCCAACAAAGAAAGTTCAATTTATACAACTATTGGCCCATTTAAGTTCTCTGTCTCAGCTGACATGAAGGCCAGTGACCCCCTAGGTAAACATGGTATTTGTTATGGCAGCATTATCACATTTTTCAGTGAAGTTACTATTTTACTTATTACTCTGTGCATTACGGCAAGTATCAAAGCAGGCAACCCCTAGTTTTACTTTCAAGCTTTCAAAATTTTTAAGATATTTCTAGATGTGCCCTGTCAGCCTTTGTGATTTCATATTTTGATAATCTTAAACGGCCATATGGCATTCACATATACATCATTCCACACCTGGCTTCCACCAGTCTGCATTTTAACTACTGCAGGCTGTTTTTGTGAATAATTAAGAAATATCCAATTCCTTATAAAATGACAAATGTTTTTCCATCAAACATGTACACTAGTATTCCTTTCCTAGCCATTCAATAATTTTATAAGACTTCTTAGCAACAAGGTTGCCACTGGATACCATTTTGCCCTTCAGAAACAATAAACTTGAATCTTATCTCATCTGAATTTGAAAGAAATTACAATATCGTCTTTGCCAGAACTATGATCTATATTACAGTCATGTGTACCATACTCATCCAAATACACTTGTAAACTATTTACTTCTTGTAAATATTACATCAAAAACTATATATTCCAAGTTCTCATTTAGAGAAAAATGGTCTAAACTAAACTGTCCACATCATTCCTCATTATTATAAGATTAATGTCTTTCACCAGATGGATTGCTAAAAAAACCAAAGCAATAACAAGTCTTCTAGTATTTTAGAATTTTGAAGAACAGAATAGAAAAAGAAGGAGCAACTATTGTAAATTATGCATTTTATACAATCTAGCTTATTCAGTACACCAGACTTATTTTAACATGTGTTGTTTTCCAAGGAAATCCAAGACTGATACTAGCAAAATCTGCCTACAAAACAGCAGTGAGTAGTTGTTTACCTAATACAGTCTTAGAAGCTGTAACTGGAGTTGAGGAGAGTGAAATCTTTGTTAAAGCACATAACCACCTGTAGGACCGTCTTCTTCCTCATGTTCCACCTTAGTCATACATTATTTGTACATCAGAATCCCAGCCTCAAGCAAGGATTTAAAATGCTCTGATAAATGTCTCATGACATACCTTTTTATCACCACTCTCAAAATGTGTCTGAACATGCTCACAATCCCTCACCCACTTTATAATCAAAGTATGTATTTTACAGAAGTGCAAAGGGGTTTGTGCTGAAGGACAAACCTGTTTAAATTTAGAAATTATTTCTAAAAAGTAACCTGGAAGGTATTTTTATTACTATTATTGCCTATCCCGGCAAGCGTTGCTTAATTGTTTTGAAATAATTGGTTGATTAAATGAACTCATTTTGTTCAAAAACAAATTGACCAAGTGTATTCTCCTGGGGCCAGAGACTTGGCTCTTCATGTCCATCCCGCCATGGACACCACAGGAGTGGGGTGGACTCACATCTCCATGACCCTCTGTAAAACAAGCAGGCCTCTGAGATGATGCTGAGAGCACTCCCAGAAGCAACAGCTCATCTCCAGGCAGCTATTCCAATCATTCACTCATTAATTGTTAAAGGTAAAGCCAGGTAAAGAAATAAGATTTGCTCTGAGAGTTTTCCATGTGAGTTTCTCAACAGGCAGAACAATTTTGAAAAGTCACATGGAGGCCTCTAGCACACCATTAACATGAACTGAGTTAGCTCAGATTTATAAGTGATCTAGGAATGTACAGTAATTAACATTGCATTCATACTCCTGGGAACTGTTATTGCTAATAATGACATAGTCTGAGAACTTACACTTCGGTACAGGACCAGCACTAAATACTGATAATGAATAACTCCTAGGACTCACAGTGCGACTACAGATACATGCAGAATCAAATAAAAAGTCTACCCACAGAAATCTCTCCCTTCATTCCTCAGGAAAAAGAGACTACATTAACCAATAATTATTCACCCTTCCTTTTAGGGAAGTTATTCAAATGAAAGCTAATGTGACTAATAACATAATTACCATTGAATGATATGTTTCAGGTGTGCCAGATTCTTCCCAGAAATTCAGACAGTGAGTTTACATTCACATCTCCACATTTTGAATGACTTCTTTAATCATGTGTGCTACACCATACCCAATTTGCAGCATATCATTCAGAATTGTAATGGTGATGCAAAAACATGTGTGATGTCTTTTAAGAGAGCCCTAGAGAAGTGTTGTACAAAGGATAGATCAGTGAAGCAGTGTAGTGAAAATTTATTGCTGTAATACCAGACTACTCCTCAATCTACCAGCTCTGAGATGCCTAGGGAGCTGTTTTTGAAAAGACAGTTCCACATAAGAGTTAATGAAAGAGGAGTACGTACCTCCTCAGCATGTTGGCTAAAGGGCAAATTAAATGGCAACAAAAAGTCGAAAAAAAGCATTTGTCTTCTTACAGACCAGTGTCAATACCCCAAATAAAACAACGCCACAAATAAAACAATAAAAAAGGGAAGATAATTTTAGAGATTTGGAAACTCCCCCCATGAGTACCTGTCATCTGTGATGATCAGTCCTGTATTTTATCCAGTGACTGGATGTGTTCAAAACAAACAAAGCGTTCCATCGAGTACAGCAAAACCCAGGACTTCCTCTTGCTAGCTAATCATTCAGCACTAGAACCGTGGTCTCTCCCAAGCCTTGTATGAACCTTTTGAGAGAAGGGTTGGAGGTTCATCCCAACTCTGACCAGCACAGCTCCTTCCCCAGCCCGAAAGCAGCTGGAGGTTAAAATTCCAGCTACAGGTGAAGAATTGATCACAGTTCCCCTCAGATACAATTGGTGGTTAAATTCCACACATTCTGGGGAATTGCTTGGCCAATGAGTTATTGTCCAAAAATACAGCAGAAGCAACACTTCCTCTATCTGCCTTTCAGAGGATGAAAAGCTGCAGCTTTCCATTTTCTAGGGCACTTCCCACCTTTGTTCTCAAAAGACAGTATTCCCATATTTGTGATATTATGGGATTAAATTTTAGTAGTAGCTTGAAACTCAAATTTGAAACTCTGCATTGCTTAAGGCTCTTGATGTATTTGGTCCTTATTAGACCAGGCTCTGAAGAAATAAAAATAATATATACGGGAGTGTTAAAAATTATTGTCCCTAAGACAAATTAGAAAATGCTATAATCAAAAGTCTGTCTCAGAGGAGTATAACTCCCAACCAGGAAGAAGAAACAATTAGTCTCATCCAGAATCCACAACGAGTAATATTTGTCTAATTATACAATTCTAGACCTAATCTGTAACACTGAAAGACAAACTTCACTGACAAAACAGAAGATAGAAGGGTATGAGAAACATTATCTTGATATTAGAGAGGCTAGAGACCAGGGCAAAAGACTGACAAATGGAACTGGCTATTTCAGGATGAACTACTTAATGGGGTAGACCAAGAGGAAATAAATGAAGATGAAGGCCTAAGGGTAAGAATGAGTGATATCAGGAAAATGGAGACTGAATGTGAGGGGAGAGCTTGGCATGCTCACGTAGTATTAGACTGCTAATATTGAATGATCATCAGTTAACCCATAATGAGTCCATTATGTACATTACCAGTTATGCATTCGTTACTGTTAGTGACACTGATTTTTTTCACCTGAGCTATTATTTGTACCATCAAAATAATTAATCAAAATAATTATTTGAAAATACCACATGAAATGCAATTTAAAACAGAAGGTGCTTCAAAACTTTCATAATTTCTTCATCCCCATGGTAAGGCTTGAAGTACTGAAGTGGTTTTATTTTTTTATTGGTGTAGTTTGGTTTTCAGGTATTTAGAGCAATCTCTCATTTTCTTTGATACAAAAGAAATACAGAAAGACACCAACATTTTGTATGTGAAAACCACTGAATACCTTTGGCACCAACTATCACGTGCAAAGGTTCAGTCTAGAATATATCACTCAGCTATGAAACGTAATAATTTATTACACGTTTGAAAGTCAAAGTAAATTCTACTCACCAATCCATCTCCTGAGTTTTACAAATCTTTAAGACACCACCACTTTCTGTCTAAAAACTCCAATTACATATTCCCTTCTTCTACTTTGAAGCATTATTCACATTCATGAGAATCTTAAGTATTAACTCCATGTTCTCTGGCCATAAAATGTAATATATTTGGTTAGATAACCTGTAAAAACATGCACTTGTTCTTGCACTTTGTGAAATACTTTTAGAATCAGAAAATAATTCTAGGTAATCTGTTAACATTTCCAAAACCTATTATTTAAAGTAGTTTTCTTGTGTCAGAATGTGTTAGGTTACCTTCTAAGCACAGATAGTGAGGCAATTAAAAAAAGCCCATTTATTTTTATGGTTCAATGCTTCTTATTAATGATTAATGAACTAAAACAAAAGGACAGGACAGGTTATTATTGATTGAAATTATTTTCTGTATGTCTTCGAGCAATTCCACTAGGTTAATTTAAAAATGAAATTATATAGTTTCATACGTATGTGATTTGGTTTGAAGTATGCTACTGATCATTTTATCAAGCATATATGCTCACTTGAATACACAAAAATGCAAACTTCCACATGCATTGTATATAGCAGCTTATATAGGTGGAAGAGAATATATTGTTTCAATTAATATCCCTTGAAAGATGATTCTATTTATACATACATTCCAAGTCCAAAGAGAATACTGAAGTTTTATATTACGCTAAAGTACACTAAGGTTGCACAAAATTCAAATAGATTACAGCTTTTTTCATTCCTGTTGCTGAGCCTTGGAAACTATGCAAACTAGAATTAAAGTTACCTCAGGAAAAAGAAGCAAGACAGAAGAGAGGGTAGGATTGTGTAGCCCTGGCCAGCGGGAAGCACTCTAACCTAGGAAAAGAGTAGTCCTGGGCTCTTATCCTCTGCTCCCAACATTTTACGTGTAATTGTTACTGGATAACTTGGAAGTACATGTGCTTTGTTGCAAAGTAAATCCAACTTCGATGTTTTTTCAGTATATTTTCTATAAATATTTTTTTGTGTACAAACAAGAAGGCAAAATGGAAGAACCAAAAGAGAGTTTCCTTATGTTCTTACATAGCAGAGTACTGTAGGATTTTATATCTTCCCATATTATACATGTAACCCTAGCACATAAAACAAGCAGTGATTTCTGAATCTGTGCTATGAGCAGGAAAACCGATTCAGAGGATTTAGTTCTCTGGAAAATTTGCAATAGGAATGATAAAAGGTGTTTGGTATAAGTCTCTGATTTGCTGTGATCCCGACAGGCAAGCTGTAGGCAGTGTAGTTCCCTGCAATCTGTGCAGGTCTATCAAAGACAAAGAAGTAGAAGAAAAGGCTGACCCTTTTTGTTGAATCAAAAGGAAGAAAAGTCAATAGGAAGCTCTTACTCTCAAAAGGACAAGGCTTTTTTTCCATTTGAATGTTACAAATTGCTTATTTCTTTGAAGCTACTTTAAAAAGAAATCAATATTTTCTTGAGGGAGGGTTAAAAAGTGTTTGGATGGCAGAATAATAATTCTAACAAGGAAGCTTTTACTTACAGAGGTCTACAATACAAACTTCCATTGGTCTAGCTACCTCGAGTCAGAGTTATGAAAGGGTATGCTCTGAATGATATAGTCCTGGAGGCAGAAAAGCCCTGTAGCTACATTTCTTGTTTCTTTACTGACTATTTGGAGGGCTAGAGAGAATGGACTGGAATTAATTATACACCAGGAATCACATTTTGGCTAAAATATGCAGTGCTAGGGGTGTTTTGCCTAGTTCAGCTACACTGTCAGCTAGATCTTTTTCTAGAAAATTTTTTAATTTGATATAAATTTTCCAAGCACAGTTTGGTGAATACAAGAAGTTTTGAAGTTTTTACGTGTGTTAAATTCAAATGCAATTTTACCTCTCTCTAGCTTACTTTACACTTTCTTTTTCAACTTTTGGTGACTTCTCCTTAGCACTGCTTCTCAGTAAAGGAAGTTATGATTGGTCCCTGGGTGGGTGTGTATACAAACAATGTATTTTTGTATACACAACATGTAAGGGAACTGAAATAATACAGATATCTGCTATATTTGGATAGAAATGTTTATATAATCTTGTCTCAGATGACATATACAATGACAAAAATAATCTTTCATGGTCAGGAACAGAAGACAAATCTTACCCCTGGAGGTTGTGTGTGAGGGTGTATGTCAGCACACACGCATGTAGCAGTGACCTTCATAGCTTAGCTACTTCCCTCTTCCTAAGAGCACAAGTTAGGAATAAGAGGCTTTGACTTAATGTAAAGCAATTTTACACAGAAGGCTTCACTTCTAAGACTTCACATTGTGCCTGTCAAAAAAGGCAGATCTAAAAATCCCGAACAAAAGGCAGGATGCTAAACAGCTATGTAATCTATCACTTCCAAAAACTCTTCTTGTTAGGCTCAATTGTGGATATAGTCCTTTTGATGTATGACCTCCATGACAGAAGTCTTGCAGAAAAGCCTAACACAGCAGAGGGGAGTCACTACTAATGAATTTCATTCTAAGTCAACAAATCTGTTCATTTCTTAAGTTCTAATTCAGACCAAAGGATACAACTGTTGTGTTGTTCTTCCCTGTCATTCCATAATACCATCTGCAGCAGGAATTCTGATGTTAGTTTATCCTTAGCTACTCCCAGTCCAAATATGGTACTATGCTGCTGGCAGCCCTGCCACAGACCTACATCCAAGAAACAGGCTGCTGTCACCTGATTTGAACCTTTCTTGTGATGTTCAGCCTTCTCAGGAGAGTAGGACCATAATGAAGCTACCTACATCTTTATTTCTGGGCAAATGAAAGGAAACCGATCATTTTTCATGACTTTTCCATGTCAATTCCTTTTCCCATTAGGAAAGGATTGCTAACCACATTTATGCTTAAGCAACCTTGAGCTTTCTGGAGCTTTGACTCCTGTTTTCATTACCAACTGGGAAGAAACAAAAAGTCAAAGCAATTATTTAACAGTGGTCTGGAAAATAACTAAACAAAGGAAATAATATTTTAAAAGAACAGAACAAAGATAATCCAAAAAACATTTTGTTGTTTATACACTGAATTGTAAAAGCATTTTAATGGAAATATGATAATTGACATTTTTCAGTTTGTGTATTTCTAAATTTTCTTTTTTTTCAGAAATTAACCTTGAAAAAAAAAATTGATCTGCATGTACACCTTTTAACATTAGCTGTCTACTTGGCAGGGAGAAGCCTGAGTTATGAACTGAATTTGTTATTCTGATGGATTTTTTTTTATTTTGAAACTTGTAACACTATCTCTGCTAAAAATGTCAAGTCTTCACAGTTCATTTCTTAAAATGGAAAAATCAGGAAATAGCTTTGTCTTGCACTCTAGATTATCTTCCTCGCCTTTCTACTACTCAAAGTGTTGTATTAGATATATTCAAAAAGGCATTTTGAGACAAGAGAAACTGCACTGTATTTGTAAAGAAAAAAAATGTTTGAGGGGAGCTTGTGCTACATTTAGCTGCAGTTGAGCACAGGAGATGGCTGACTATCACACTGAACTACTGGTCAGAGGTTTTTAGCCTTCAAGGTATTTTGAGAAAAAAAACTCAAGCACAAATAAAAAGCTAGTACAGTAGGAAACAAAGTTGAAGAGAAAAATGCATAGGCATTCCAAACTGTAAATTCTGATGGTGCCAGCATGCTTCTATTGGCTGGATTTGCATCTCTCTGGATTAGAGAAGTTAAACAGATACTGATGTTTTTCATAAATCAAAACCAACTAAAGTAACCAGGGCAAGCCTATGCAATCTTGACACTCAAAGTACAAAAGGCAGTTCCTGTGCAGATAATATTATCCCATGAGCAGAAGATTGAAACATGTTTTAAAAATTGGTGGTGACTTTAAAGTTGGAACAATGTGAGTTTTCATGTTTATGTCTACTGCAATTACTTGATAGACTTCTGCAGTTTCTAGTAGAAAATAAAGCAACATCAGACTAGACTGTGCTTAGTGACAATGCATGTAGGTATCTTGAGATTTGAGGATTTTTAATTTGATCTTTCATTGTTTAAAAAGATTGTGAAGAATTTATAACATCTGTCATTACTATCATTCAACATAATACAGATTCATAATATATTTAAATGATCTCACAGCTCTCATCATGATACAAAAGAAGTCAATGAAGAGTTCCTAATCAGAGTCAGGTTCCTCACAGATGCACAATGAACACAATCGTATTCAAAGAGGAAAATTAAATTGCAAGTTACCAGGGGAATTAATCTTGATTTGCAGCTATTTATCATAAATAGGATTCAGAATGTCATAGTCAATGAACTGCTCTTTACTGAAAGAAAAAGTGAATATCAGAAGTGTGAGTAAAGGAAAAATTTGATACGAGAATTATTAAAATAACTGAGTGATCACCAAATAATAATTTAGGAAATTTACACACAGGTAACCCACTAGAAGATCACAGATCTTATCTAATTGAGGCATGTAATAATCAAAATGACCATTAACGTCAATAAGGTTTTTTCACAAACATTCTCTCATTCATTTACTTGATGCAATAGATGCCAAAGCCTATTTATGTAGTGAGTTGTTGGATCTGTTTCCTATACTATAACCATCTCTCTAAATCTACAAATTATGAAAAAGTTATCCTTAAGTACTTCCGAAGTCCAAGAAATCCATTATTTACACAATAAATAATTTCCATGTTTCCATTATTGCAAACAAATTGGAAAGAAAACAGTTTCCAAAATGGTAAGGCCATGCAAGGATGTTGATGTGCATGTGTATGTATCCATGTATATATATATACAGGCCCTTAAAATGAAAGGCTGAGAAGTTCTGCAAATCCAGAAAACGATGCCAAATTCTCTAGTATGTTTCTCTGTGATGTAATATAACTGTATGGATTAATTAGGAGATTTGTACAGGAGATCAAGTTATTGCAAACCACAGCGTTCCAGCAGCTACCAATAAGGCAATGGCTTATGTGAATGTTTCCAAAGTTGTGAGAAATTTTATGAACCAAATATAGTTCCAAATTTGTAGCCCAAATTAGATGCACATATTAATGAACTATATCCCAAAAGATATATACCCATAATAAAAACCAACAGGATTACTTAATAGAGACTTTTATAAGGAAACGAAATCTAAAACCTTAGACATCTAATTTTCAAACTTGAAAATTCTGGTGGAGGACTTGCATCTCAGTTAGAAAAGAAACACCCTTACTTTCTCTATGATCAATAAAAAAAGTTCTTAATTGTCAGCCTTTTCTACTTCAAAATAAGCTTTGAAACACAGTTGAAGATATATAAGCAGGAACAAAATCCAGAGGAAAATGAACCTTCATTTAAAATGTGAAAGATGATGAAAGATGAAAGGGGAAATGCTGGGCCTACAGTCAAATTTTCTGCTCAGAAGAAAGTAATATTTAATGACTATAAATGTGTGGAAGTAAATATTAGTCACTAAACTACAGACACAGTTGTGTAGCCAGAAAAATATTAAATGAGGAAATATGTGCTTATATTTGGTACACTGAAACTAAATACAAAATAAGATAGAATGTGAGTGATCAGAAATTCTTACGCAACCGAAGTTAGATCTATTACCATAAAAACAAGCAAGGGCTTTCTTTCTAGATACTGTGTATAGAATGCACCTACTTGAATGCACTTACATACATATATGTATATTTATATACACCTATGTGAGTACATAGAACTTCTAGGGAGTGAAGTCCTATAAAAGTAATCCAGTATTTTTATTCATGATAAAAAACAAGATGCATTCCCAGGAGGAAAAAGGTTGGGAAAGCAACTAAGGAATAGGATTATGTGTGCTTTGGATAAATTAACTTCAGATTAAAACCAGCCAAGGAAAGCACAGAAAGATGCATAAGGCATACTAATATACAATTTCTGGAGAACTTTAGTTGAATTCTTCACTTGTGAGTAACAAAGTGCACTCTGTCTGCTAATAGATCCTGGTTAAACTCAATCCCTCACCTTATGCAATATAATTTTACACATTTGCGTTAGGAATTCATTATTCATAAGCAGGAGCTTACCTAGACATTCCATATCCCTAATTTCTAAACTAGTTGTCCCAGTTACAAAGAGTCTAGCTGCAATAATGCTCATAGAGTAGCAGTAGAAAGCTCTAGGTAGATATCAATTCAGGTTTTAATTAGATTAACGCTAGAATTATGTCATCTATATAAGAAAACTCTTGCACAGAATCTCATTCTCTTGCAAAACAATTGTTACACAAAGTAACACATGCCACACTCTGTTGCAGGAAGAGACACAGGAAACATCAGTTTACCTGTAGTGGAATAAACATTCTCCAAACCATTTTAGAGCAGGGCTGGTATGATACTGGAACCAGTAGGGCAAGTGTCTGGTGACAGCATAGAGCAAAGTACTACTGATGGTCAGAGGACAGAGAAACTTTCACTGTGCAACTATTGCTCTAAATAGCAATGAAATCTGCACGTTATTTCATTGTGGTGCAAATTAGAGTTCAGGGTATGCATGCTGCATGTTAAATTAGATATTTATAGTCAGATTTCATAACCATAAATAGAAGCATATGCAAATTTTAAAACAAGCCTGCATGTGTGAATGCCAAAATAAAAACAATTCTACACTGTATCCTACCTTTAAAATTACACGTTACTATAGTTTTTCAGATGTACTTGAGGACAATTTGTATCTAATGGTCAGACAGCATTCATTTTACTTATATTTATATCCTGCATTCCCTCATTGAAATTTTGAGCTGAGCAAAAGGTAATGCAATGTAACTTTAAGCTTTGGATGTGAATCTATGATGGACACTCAGTTGAGGTCAATTCCCAGTGAACATTAATTCATGAAGGATATAAACTAGAGAGCTGCTAGTCCATGTGGTTCTACATTATCAGCAAGGGATACATTCTGAAAGTGAATTCAATCAACAATCAGCACTAATTAACTGCTAACTTGTCTCATCTTCTGTACTGAAGAGAGAATTTCTTTAGAGGGAAATTAAAAGTCCATGTTTTGC
Source organism: Cyrtonyx montezumae (assembly GCF_038088225.1). Classification (NCBI taxonomy): domain Eukaryota; kingdom Metazoa; phylum Chordata; class Aves; order Galliformes; family Odontophoridae; genus Cyrtonyx; species Cyrtonyx montezumae. The sequence goes on along the minus strand of NW_027072078.1, from coordinate 8,556,603 downwards.
TATTGGTAGAGTGCCACGTGAAAGGGCAGTGCACAAAAGATGGAGAACTAACATTTCCCTGTCCTGAGCTTGCGAAGGTGGGCCCATGCTTACAGTCAGAAGTTGCTTACAGTACCCTTCTGCATTGGTAGGACCATGGCCGTGGCTCTTCACTACCAACTGTTATTGCCTGGGCTCTGCCCTATAGGATTTGCTCTATTTTTTCACTTAGTTGCTTTTTCTTGGGGTCTCATATATATCCCCCAGAGAGAAATCATCCTTTTAACTAACTGAGACTTTTTTTTAAAATCAGGAAAAAAATACTGAGCAGGAATAACATTTCACATGAAATGATTGCCTCTGTGACTGCTATTTTCATTACAGATTAGATACAGGATTTGGCCAACCTCTGCCATAGCAGCAATACTGTTGGTTTACATCCAGTCATTTTTTAACTATCAGTACCTAAGGTTCATTCATTCCTGTTGTGAAGAGGAAGAATAAAATAGCCGTAATCCCATTATCATCACCAAATGTAATCACTCAAGAAGGATCAGAGAGGATAATGTGGAGCTAGACTCTTAAAGTGACCAAAAACAACAGAATTGCTAAAAGTGCCTTTCAACGTATGATGTGTGGCAGGAAATGGGACGTTAAAAGGTAAACCTACCAAAATAAATGACACAGTGATTATCATGGCAGTGAAGAAAATAAATACAAAAGAAAACGGAAAACAACCGCGGGCAACATCATAAGTAAAAGACCACATTCATTCTTACCATCATCCTCAGAGAAACTTGCATCAGTAATGGCAAAGCAATAGGTAGACAATGCCAAAGTGGCATAGACAGTGTATTCAAATACAGACAGTATGCTTATATTTAATAAGCACAGCAGGTGAACAATTGAATTTGAAAGGGAAATTAAATCGGCTGACCTAAGAGCAGACACATTTATTGTCTAGCTCTGAGCTTTCTATTCCATGATTACTGCAAAGCCCTTTTGTAAACCAATATGAAGGAACACATTACTGTGATTGTACATCAGCTAAGCATGGTAGCCACAGTAGGAAATAGCAAAAAAACATTTTAAAAAGTCAAATTCAATCAGCTTTTACCTCCAAGCTTTTATATTCTCTTTCCTTTTAATCTCCCTTCCTGTGTGATTCCTACTTTGAGCCTAACGCTGTTTGCATTAATGCTGTCCCTCGATGCCTGATAACACAATAAAGTAGAGAAATTAACAAAGACAGAGAGACAGAATTCATATTCTAGCCCTCTCTACACTAAGCCAGAAATAATCTTCTAGTCGGAACCATATACAGCTGATTAGTCTCACGTTGCAAGATCAACTCAAAAGGAAAAGCAAGGAACAAAAATCTTCACAAGTGCTACAACTCCATTGATTAGAGATGAAAATTAGCTTCGCAAGTTGAAATAGTCTCTGTAAAACCAAATGTGAGATGTAGCTAGGTAATGAGTTTCCCATACCTGTTGAACAGACTCCAAAAGCCACACAAATAATTACACTGGGATAATATTTGTCAAAATTCTTGTGAAATTACTAGTGAGCAGTCTTACCTTCTCAATAAAGAATTCATGATATTTATCCACTGAACCTCACAAAATTTTTCTGACTCTGAGACGATTGTTGAACACTTCCTTGAGAAGCTTGCCAGACATCAGCCAATGTTTCAAAATAGAATGCAAATCACTGAAACCACAAGTAAAATAAAACAGATTATCTAACTGAGAAAAGAAGGATATGAAAGCAGGACAAAAGGTGTCACAGGTAATTATAAAGATGCATCTGGTCCCTAGTTACTTGTGACAAAGCCGTTTTTGTGATTTATGGCAGGTGCTTGTTTATAAACCTATTTCAGCACCGGCACACTGAAGCACATTCATCATTCTGCCTGGTCTTCATTATTGAATAAATGTCATTTAAACAGAACCTGAATCCAGACTTCTGCTACCTTGACATAAAAATCAGGATCTTCTATTTGCCTACATATATTTATTTATTTCTATTGACCTAAGGAACTGAGCTGTGCTTGACAGAGGTTCTGCTCTTACCCCACACTTCATTCAGCAAAGAGAGCAAATGAAAGTGTACTCCATTCAGGAAAAATGACACTGGTAAGCAGTACCTCCTATATTGCTGATATCTACTTACTTTTTCTGCCCTGTACTTGTGTTTTGTGGAATAAGGGTACACAACATGTGAATTTGAACAGTTAGAGCTTTGGAAAACAAGTGGAATCAACTGCAGTGTCCTCACCTGGCAGTTGTGACCACTGAACAAAATAAGAACCCACCTGGCAACCTATTCAAGAGGAAGTGAGCTGGTTTGATGATTAAGGATTCTTTTTTGTATGTTTGTGACTCACACATCAAAAGTTTCAGAAAGGAAACTTTTTTTTGGAGGGCATTTTCTGATCTGTGAAGACTGACACAGTCCAAGAGTTTTCTCATCACATGCCAAGAAAACCCTGACCTGAGGAATCGTTCCATTGCTAAGGCAAAAAGTTGTGCAGTCAGTTCATATAATGACCCTTTTTCATGGTTTTACTTTTGTTTTTATCCTCTGAGTATTTCTTTGAAACAAACCAAAGCACAGTGGAAAACAACAACAACAAAAAAGCAACAACAACAAAAAAAACAGGGAGAGAGAACAGAACTCTTAAAGTACTTTAAACTGATTTTTTTAGGCAAGGCAAATCTGCAGAGTGATAAGGCGTGTTCTTATAATTTGTGCTGTCAATAAGCAGCTTGACATAGAAGAAAGTTAAATGATTTAAGAATTGTATAAAAATAAAGGATATATTGATTTTTTTTAAAGAAAAGGCAAGGAAGTAGAATTTTTTTTTAATTGGAGTTGTAGGTTTAATAAAGCAACTACAGGATTCTGAGGCAGTGTGTGCGCACACAGGAAGAAGTAAAAACAGAATGAAAGATGAATGTCTAAATCTCAACTTCACCGTACTCCTATTTCTCCTCAGTACATTTAACTTTATGTCCAAGCAACTTCCCCATTCTTAACCATTATGGAAATTAGAACTATTACAGAAAAGATCCAAAGTAATACATTTGGAAAATAAGCAGAAAAGATTTTTGGTTACAATTTAATCCTCACAAATATTTCATTGCCAAAGTTAATCCATGCCAACAGCCATGAGAAATCAAAACATACTGCAGTATTCTTCATACGAGAGCACCTGTTGCAACAGGTAGAATGCTACCACACTATATCTATAAATATTCTTTTCAGAAACAAAGCTTACTCCAGTTACTGTTTACTAAGTGGAAGCTCTCAGACAACATCAAGCTCTCATACATCCTAGATAGGGAATTAACCGTACTAAATACTGACTGGCAACAGAGATTCGGATTGATGCTAACAGCTTGTCTGTCTACGATCACTACAAACATACAGAAAATACAAAGTGAATGTAAAAGACAGTCTTTGAACACTCACAACTCTCTAAACATCAGTGTAATACAGAAAAGCAGCTAATAGCATAGAGCTTTAAAGAAAAACGTATTGGCAACAACAATGCCAGCTAGTATTAGATTAATTCTTGGTCTGCAAAGGCATTTCTTTATTTCCTATTAAAGGTCTTTCATGCAGGTTCAGCTACTACTTCCTTCCTGAAATGTGGGTGCTGAATGCAAACTGGAGTAGTGTTTATTTGCAAACAAGGGCTGTCTTGTTAGAACTTACTGTAGTAGTAACAAAGTTAATTAGAACATTTTTTCATCACAAATTTGATATTCCGTGCATGCATTCATATTGTTAAACAATAATCCAATGACACCCTTCATGTTTCTTCATAAATTTCAATGTATTTACAGCAAAACTATATGCTGGTAAATGCCATGTATGTTCAGTATCTGAAATTTATACTAAATGAACAAACTTGAGGAACACTGAGTGTATTTTAGCATGGCACCACTGAAAAGAGAATTATAAATCACACTGATTTGGCCCCTTCCCCATCTCAGCACAAGTTTAATTACATCTGTGTTACACCATGTAGATGTTTGTTCTACCTATCTGTAACAACCTCTAGTGATGATGTGAAGTGGTTCTCAGACAACACTGGTATCTTCAGGTCAAGCCATCTTGTTTTATCATTGAAGTAAATGTGCATATGAAAGTTTCCAACTACTGCACCAGGATGTTTTTTATTGTTACAGTTATTGCCTGGAGTAATTTAACCCTTCAAACTAAGGACCCTTAAAGTCACTGAAATCTTTCAAACTCGGGGTCCTTTTCAAGGTAGGTTGCTCCATTTAGATTTATTTTTAATCCAACATCCCAGTCCCTTCCTGCACTGACAACACTGACATTAAAATAAGAATTATACAGCTACTCAGTACTTCCTTCTTCCTCTTCCTAGGAGCAGGCATCATATATGCTTTTTATTTATTTTTTTTTCCAATTTGTCACTGTCCTCTGCATGTTCTCAAGATCAGAAGCACTCAGATGAAGTTAATCAAGCTCACTTAATTTTGAAGCAGTTATCTATTCTGTTTTGTTCCTTCCCTGACCAAGATTGAGAGTCACTGTTTCTCTTTATCCTATTTTCCTCTGTTCAGTTTACGTTCTAGTAAGGGTTGATAAAAAAAGAAGACTTTTACTTTCTTAACATCATCTGTCAACAGCCTTCATTCAGAATAGAGCAGGCATATTGCAAGTTTGAGTCGGCCACTATGCACACTGCAAGGGAAAGGGGAGTTTCTGCACTTCACTACACTGATATATATCCTTGAGAGTGCCAAACGCACCAGCCAAGTTTTAGAGACAAATTCTATATACTAAGATCCTTTTGGCTTCACTGGGTACATAGGAAAAAATAGCCTGATTTCTATGTTACAAACTAAAACTGAACACTCTCTGAAATGTTTTAAATACAGAACAGCAGCAAGATGACCCATTTTCTAGCATATATAAAATAAGCCCATATCTAAACAGTTAGGAGTCCTACCATGAAATTCCAGTGTGCAAAAGCAATTCAGCTGTCTGTTAAGAGTTTATAAATCCCATTATGTTTGCAACATTTTCCAAAAACATATATAGAGAGCAATTTTCAATCGTGAAGAAATCTCGGAACAGGATGCCTCACTACAAAGAACCACACATGAAAAAGCTACAGACCAAAGTAACTACCTGTTAGTACCACTGTATATGCAATTAGTCGTTTTTAGGAGATTTATTCTGCTTATTTCACTAGATTTATTTATTTATTTGTTCAGGTATTGCTGTAGTGGATACTTCTTCAGGGATTTCAGTTTCTAGGTTACAGAGCAAGCACTCCTCATTCCTTAAGGTCTCATGTCTATTTTTAAATATAACCTCTTTCCAAATATCACATTTTTCACTTTCTGTTGCAGAAAGAACCTTCTTTCTTACAGCTTTTGCAATGACAAACAATTCAAAAGAAAATTCTCTCATCTGTTAGTCATATTTGTGGCCAGAATCAAAGGTTAACTGAATTTTCAACTTCTATCCTTGAAATTATTCTACTTTTTTTTTCCCCACAGATAAGTTGACCTACATATCCTTATTTTTTTGATTACATCAATGTATGGACAGATTCACAAATGGGTAATAGAGCAGGTTTGTCTTCAGTAAAGGAAGTTATTGAAAAACAGTAATGCAGTATAGAAGGCAAGCTCTAAGCTTGGCTTCCTGCTTTATCTAGTTTAAGGGGCACAAGAACTAGAGGGTCATTTGACTGGAACTAACTTTGCTAGATATTTGATCTGTGGATTACTCTCCATAGGGAAACAGAAAACTGAAGTAGGGTCCAGCACTGTAACTCTGATGTTTGTAACACAATGCTTGCAGTGTGCTTTTCAGAGTTTTCAGCAACACAAATACTGTACAATATAAGTAAATTCACCTCAGATCTCATTTTAGCCGAGAATTATCTTTGATGCAGAAGTCAGTTGATAACTGTCTATAAGGGGATTTCTATAAATGTGCTATTGATTTAATTTTGTTCAATAAGAAATGTGACCATTCTCATAAGATGACAAAAGCCACATTACTGAGTTTCAACTTCCACAGCATTAGGATATGAAAATTGAAACAGCCTGGAGCATCTGATAAAAGTAATGTTGCACACAAAACAGGGTCTTGCTACCTGTTAACCAGAGTGAAAACAGTATTTACTGCTCTTTCTTTGGTCTGTTCCTTCCTTCTTACTCGCTATTTTGAATAAATCCCATATCTTCAAAATAAAAAACATTCAACGTCCTCCATGTAGTCAGGAGGGATTCAGGTATGAAGTTTATGAAAGAAAACAGTGAATGGATGCTAACTAGTCTTATATTGATTCAAATATCACTGACCCAATGAATATTGTCTCTATTCTTTGTTTTAAGAGTTTTCAACTGCATATGCTTTCCATTGAACCAGCCTTGTGTTTTTCAGCTCAGTGGGGAAGATTGTAACTAGCACCATCAGCAGTAGGTAACTGCCCTCACTGCTATAGGGACAGACATGAAAGAACATGATGTGGATTGCCCTGCTGTTGCTTAATTTAATTCTAACCAATAGGAGACGCTTTAACATGGATATAGCCTGGATGTACCACAGGGAAACAGCCACATAAATATGAATCATTCTGTGAACAGTATGCTTGTAAGAAATTTAATAATTATGAGTTCAAGTTTTCTATATTCAGAAGACCAGAGAAGGAACAGGAGAAGCTTTTGGTGGGACAAGGACCATACTGTAAGGGAACAGATCCGAGGCAATGAGGCCTTGAAGCATCTGGCCTTGTACTTCTATTTTGTTATTTCACCTTGGCAGCACTAAATACATCAGTATGCTTAAATACCAAACAAACAGACTGGAACAAAGGACACAGAGCATTTATAAGAACTTGAAAAGAAGTATTAAAACAAATAGTCTTTAAACTTTTTGATAAACAAGAACTGGAAATTGGAAAGGTATCTACTGAAAATAATCAAGAAGTCTTTCAGAAGTATTACCATTGACTTATGCAACCAGAATCCAGACAAATGGGGAACAAAAAGCTTTTAAATCTGGCAGTTCGCTTGCTGTGCTTGAGTCTGTGAGACCAGTGCATTCATGAACCAAAAATTAGAGCTAAAAACTTCCCTTATTCAGCACATTATGATTATGAGAAAATATATACAGGGAATCTCATAGATAAAATGAAGCAAATAAGGAACATAAGCAGACTAGCTGAAGGAAATGCAACTTGCTATAACATATGGACAAAATTGACTGTCAGAGTAGCAGTCTCTGTAACAACCTCACCCAGTGGGCATGGGAGCTCAAAAGCACCTATATGATTCACACCATTGTTTTTCAGGTGAGATAGCTCAACAGCTCAAGTCCCTTCCCTTCTTTCTTTTTTTAAATTTTTATTACTTACAACATCCTACACAGCATTTATTTCATTTATGAGTTTTAAACGGTGCTATTTTCAATTATGAAAAATGTTTATTATACATTCAAGCTTTTAGTGATGGAGGCTCTGTCTTTTCTTGACACTTCTTCTTTGAGGTGCAACCTCTCCTGTCTGTCACATTCCTGATTTTAATAGTCTGCTCTCTGACATTTGTGCAAATGGACAGCTGTTAAGCAAGTGGACCAAGGTATCAACCACTTCCTGGAATAATAATAATTTTGATCATCAAAATGATGGTGATCCTAAAAGAAAATATTTCTCATTACAGAGTGTCCACAGATCATATTGGTACACATCTGATCCACAAGACAGAAACATAGGAGACAGTAAAGATAGTTGTGGACAAATCCTTCTCCAACTTACTACATCTAAAAGAACATTTGAATATATCTGGAAGGATTAGTAGGGGCTCAGAAAAGCCATCTATTAACATAAAATATGATGAGAATAGCAAAGGAATAACATTACTCAGAAAAGCAAAATTTTATTTGGGAGAAAAGGGACTAAATGGTGATGAGGACATTACTGCTGTGAGTTTGTTTTTCATGGTGAGAAAGACAAGCTTCTGCCTACGTATTTAAGATGCAGATTAGTCTTATTTAATAAAACAAATGCATAGCTGAAATTTAGAAAAAGCCTCTTAACATCTGAAATACTTCAAAAGGAGGAAAGTCACTTCAGATTAACTATGAATTTCTTCTATTTCTCTATTCATGATGGAGGAAAGATGAAAACTAGTAATTGATATAGACAGGGTTCGATATTAGTCCATTTAGTTTCAGTCCACCTTCATTATTCCTGCATTTCCAAGAATTTTACTCAGTTTGACAATGGCATTAAATCGGATTATTCTTTAAAACAAAAAATAGCAACTGTACTATAAGTATTTAGGAAATAAAGATGATACCAAATGGAAAACAACTCATGGAAATATACCTTGATATTTGCTAATATCTTAATTCTAGTGTTTAGCAGGCAATCATCAGTAAGGCTGTGGGAATCAGCTTTCTTTCTGGTAAGAAGGAACTACACCTCTGGAATTCCTTTGATTGCAATTTAGATCTAATATTGTAATTTGTTTTACATTTAATGGTCTTTTTTTTTAATTAACAAAGAATCATCTGCCATGCAAATTATTTTACAGGTAAATCACAAATTTTCTAACACAATCAGAATTTTAACTATGTCCAGCATGGATGTTGTAATGAACAGCAGGCATTCACATAAAACATTTTTGGCCTACAGCCTTGACCACATAACAGGAAACTGAACTCAGAAAGTGTGATTGAGTAACTGTAGTTACACACACAATATATTTTCCTACAGATGCAAATGAATCTCTTAATATTGCCAAGAAATGACAGAAAAGAACAACTACATTTGTGAAGAAGAAATTCCTAGCATTGCAAACTCCAGTATGTAAAACAGTAGACCCATCCAGTATACAGCCTATGGGAAGATATTCCCATTGTTCAACATGCACTAACTTCTGTTAAGGTTTCTATAACCTCCTCTAGTTCTCCAACTTAGCAAACTGCTTCATAGTAAGATTCAAACCACTTAGAATCTTTCAAAGATGAACAGACATGCTAACTAATCTCTATAACTCTAAATCTCAGGTGCAGATTTGTACAGGAAGCTGTTTTCTGATGCAACTCAATTCAGAAGGGAATATAACTACATTAATTGACAGAGTGAATTAAGAAAATAATGAATACTGTTAATTTTAGAGCTGTTTAAACACATGAAAATGTGACTAGTTCTAAGGCTTGCAGAAAATCCTGCATTCCTGGGTATATGTAGAAAGTTTCCTCTTTCCATAACTATGAGAACTAGCCAGGAGAAATTAAAGAATCCTCTGTTAACAAACTCAAGGTTTCTATTAGGAGAGAAACTACTACTAAATGTTCAAAATGCATAAAGAACACAGACAATAATAACTGTAGATTTCTAGTTATATGATTTCTGTTAGGAAAGACCTTTGTAGTGAAGAGAATATCTCAAGATATTCATCTAATGTTCCAAAGTTAGCGTGATATTCTGAAGCTGTACAAGTTACTCAAGAATCCACTTTACTCTGTTATGTTTCTATGGTCCCAACAGGCTTTTTCCTCATTTCAGCAAGCACAGTCAACCGACACATACACATCTCCCTTGCACATCTACAAACAAGGGAAGAGACGGTGACAGCTTGTTCTAGGAAAAAGATTTTAAGTGGAAATGGAAGTGAAACTGGAAGACAATCACTGTTGGCCACAGCAATCCCTGCCAGCCTCACTGCCAGGATCAATAACTGATGATCAAGCTGGCTTGAAGAAATAAGTACCTGAATAAAATACTACTATAATTCAGCTTTATGCTGAAAATAAAGCAGAATTAACTTATCAAATTTCAGAATACAGTCCAAATCTTGGCTCCTTTTACAACTGAGATATCCTTGATCTACAATTATCCTGGATGTATCTTAGAATCTACAAGGACAGTTCCAAAATTAATTCCTATTATTTTATTATACTGGCCTGTAATATCAGAGGCAGATGTGGTATGGTGGCAGAGGTTGAGCCTTTCCACCAAAACTCCTTCACTGTTTGTTGCCTTGCAACAGATGGCAGTAGAGGGGCAGTCACACAAAATGACATCTGATGTAGAAATGTGGGTGAAGAAAAGGTGCAAATGCTTTTTTTTTTGCGTGGGCATTCATCAACACTTACTGAACACGTACAGAGACCAAGCAGTGGATGCGAGCACAGTGAGGCAGTGGGTAGTACATTTCAGAAGTGAGTCACCTCCACCAGTGCAGATATTTAAGGAGCACAGCATGCAGGCTCTTGTTCGTTGCAGTGAAAATGCAGAGCTAATGGTGGTGCCTATACTGAAAAAAGGTGTTTTGTGGCTGAGAACGTAGCCCTATCATACAGTCTTATTGTGCTCTTTGTATTTGTTATAGGTTCCAAGGAAATAAATAGGAGGCATTAATTTCAGAGTGATCTACATAAATAGAAACAATAAATAGAGGAGATGCAAAAAAGAATATAGAAACCAGCTGACAGAAATCTCAATGAAATGTAGCATGTCTAGACACCTAATAGTAAAATAGCAGACACTTAAACGTGAAAGTTTGAGAGGAAAACCCTCTATATTTATAAACCACAGCTTGTAAGCAGGCACTTTTAAGCTCAGTGCATCAGCTAGAATTCTAGCAAGTTTGCTTGAAATTAACAGACTGTGAAAGCACTGAGCCACATTGCCTTGTGTGCTTTCTTTACAATAAATTGTTAAAAAATACAGCATGCTTTCTACATGGAAGTTTATCCTGAAAAGGTATAACAGACATGACTCCACGGCATCTTAAAGAGCCTATATTAAGAGGGGAAGTAGATCAGAGAAAGCCTTCATGCCAAACAGCCTGTGTGACAGGCAACAATCTCACGCACATGTTCTGAATACTCATTTGGCATTATCATAAGCAGCTTCAGGAAGAAAGTTGTCAACGGTTTACGGGCAGGTTCGGCCCGGTTCCGTGACGATTGGTGCGGGGGACCCACGGACCCACACCCCAGGAAAGGGGAAGGGGGAAAGGGAGAAGGGAAAAGGGAGATGGGCCTAGGAACAAAACAGCGGCAACGATCTGAGGAGGAAAGCTAATTTACTAAATAAGATATCAGAAAGCAAAATAACACAATATAATACAATATAATTGGAATTAAAGCTAATAAATCAAATAAAATGAGCAAGAGAGAGTGTCCGATAAACCGAAGGCCTTACGCTAACGCTGAAGGCGGACGGCAGCGAGCACCCACTGCTGAGTCGATCCCAAAGGAAAGAGAGTGTCCCGTGACCGCAGACAGTTTTTATCTTTCCCTCTGAGCGTAAACACGTAAGAATGCAAAGCATCGCAAAGTCCTCTGGGGAATGGAGTTCTTCTTCTCTTCTGAGACAGGTATACCTGGAACTATTGATGATCCACGGAGCTGGAGCATTAACTCTTTAACTCTAAATGCACTACATGATGTTATGATGTGGAGTACCAGTACCAAAAAAATCATAAAACCATGACAAAAGTCAAGAAAAGCGTCAGGGTGAAATCTACTTTATCCAAGCAGCCCCTTCTCCAGAAACACACAGATCTTGCCTAAAGTGAAACAGCTGATGGAAAACATGAGCAGTAATAGAGGTACAGGATGAAATTCACAATAAACACAGTTCATGCATGTATTTTACATGGTACTAATAATCAGTGTAATACAAGAAATAACTCTAAACTAGCTGAATACATAACTACCTCTGGAAGTAATCACAATAAAAAAAACACAACATTAACTATTCTTGGGCTGCTAGAAAGCCCTCTAATTGGTCTATTTAAAAGGTTCAGTTTCAATTAAATTGAGGAAAAATAATAGAATTAAGTGCTTCGCCATTTACTGTACTTGAATGAATACAATTTATGTAATCTGTGTAGGATCCCCATTAGCAGGGCTCTCGGTAAGAAACCATAGTGATTAAATCATTAAATTATGTCTGGGAAGAATGAATACTCCCACTGATATCAGAAACCTTGAAGAGATTTTAAACAATTAGAATCATCAAGCGCTTTTATGAACAGAAAAGATTCTAAAGGCAGAAAACATTTAGAAATTGTTTTGTTTTTATTAAAGATGAGGGAAACTATTTTTAGCCTATCACATTTCACTTCCTCCTTGGTTCATTAACACTAACATCAATTGCATCCACTTTGTGTCATCAGATCTCAGCTCAGCCCCTTTGGTCTTTCAGGTTCTGGTCACTAATTTGGATCCACACAGCCTATTAGCTCTTCCCGCTCTCTCTGTATTCCTCAAAGGAATAACCCATTTCAATAAATGATTCCCTAATTGTTGTTTGGAAAGTCATTTAATTTCCATGGTTACATTTCCGAGAAAATCTGATAAAGGCTACCTTTCATTCTGGTTTTGGTTTGCTTTCTTATTTGTAAGTTTGGTTGTTCAAAACCAAGGCCAGCAAAAGAATCTATCAAAACATGAATTTAATCAAAAACATCTTGGAAATACTGGGTAGTACTTTTTTTTTTTCCAATGAGACTGGAACTGTTAGTATATGTAGAAAAGTGTAAGTTTATTGATACTATCAACTTGTCCACTGCCATGCCACTACTACTGTGTCACTTCAAGATAAGATTGTGATGTCACATCATGAGGATAGTCCCAACTACAAGATCAGCCATGATCTCCTTACATAAACGAGGTTATGAAGTAACTCACAAAACTGATAAACCTACAGGACATTTTATAATACATTACTGTATTAGACAGTAACTATACATTTTTAATTCAGATTTCACACAGCGACTGCTGTTGTCTAAATGAAGTTTAGAAGAGCAGAATTGTTCAAACTACAGGATAAAATAATGTTGTTAAAATAGAAGACCAAATCTCCACACATCATTATTCTTGTTTATAAACTTGACCTGAGCCTATAAAGACCTTCCCTTCTTAGCATAACAGTCTCTCTGTGGAATCAGAAGCTGCACAGCTGAAGTGGTTGCTGGTCAGCCAGTCCAGATAATAAAATATTGCTTATGTTACCCTTGTAAAAGACCAAGTTGATTCCATTCATCCCAATGTGATGTATTAAATAAAAAAATGTTTGCTTTTTTTGTTTGTTTTTGTAAGTGCAACATTACTTAAGCTACACTTATTGTCATAGAAGAGAAAGTTCCCCTAAAGCTCATGTTGGCTTATTTACAAATCCCTCACAATTTATGGGTCATTGACATGAAACACAGGCTAACAGAAAAATACTGACAATCTTTCCACCAGTAGCATAGGAATGCTGCTATAATTTTAAAGGTGTTCTCTGACATCTGAAGTTCTAGCTATATATCATCTAGGAACAGTGGCACTGACAATTGTTTCACCCTAACAGAGAATAATGATATTGGGATTACATGAAATGGAAACCAAACCAATTCTAAACCTAATGCTTCACAAAGTTCTATAAAAAGGACATCAAGAAAATATTTTATTTATGATTTAATTTTCTTTCCATGATAGCTGAAGAAAATTCATCCCTTTACAAGAATGATTTTTCTATTAGTATCAATTAAGTCTGACCAGCTTCCTCCAGCATAGTAGAAAAGGACTAAAGAAAGTATGAATTTTTCACTTTGTCTTGGTTTTCTTTGGCATTATCTTTTTTTAAGTGGACAGAGAAATAAGAGCCAATATTTTCTGATTATAAACTGCAATTAGTTCTTCCTCTCTCCTTCCCATGATAACCAAGTGATTTTTATCAAAATGTTTAAAAGATTAAGAGATCGTACTTCCTGGTTTCAGCCATGGTATAGACTTGAAACACGCAAGATTTCTGCTTACAAAATGTGCTTCCAAAGCATCATTACTTACTGCTTTCCAGAGGACTCTGATGGCTGATTCAGACTCTCCACCTACTGGCTTTGCTTAAGAAATATGTTGACAGTCCAGGTGATATCATTTGATGCTCATCAGTCATTTTTCCAGTAGGAATTTTTCAGTTAAAGCCTTAAGCCATGAATTTGTTACTCAATATGGCTTACTTGCTTGATGGTTTGTTTGAAGTTTTGTCTTTAGCCACTGATGATCAGGTTGTTCTGGCCTGTTGCTTACATGCACTCCTCTCTTTAACACATTTCATGTTACATCAGAATAAGCAGACTTCATTCTGAACTAGCCCTTGTCCAGCTGAAGAAAAAGATTTAACTACAAATAATTCTGAACTTCAATCACTGAGACTTCAACATGCATTTTCTGTGCCTAGTTGCTTCTAAGAATGAGACCACTGAGTTCACTGAAAGTTAAGAAAAAAAAGCCCCGTCTCATAACAGTTACAAATGTCACTCAGCTTAAAAGCTGGAAAAGTCCTGTCTCTTTGATCAGCGTGAACAATGAGCACTCCTTCTAATAGTGTAGTTCTATGGGAAAAAAAAGAAAAGCTTTGAATTGATATAGTTATTATATAAGCCTGTATTAGACTTGCAGCACTTATTTTTGCATGTATGTACTATTTTTTCTATAGGCTGTTTATACATATTAAAATATAATATACATTTTTTCCACTCAATATCACTGCAGTTTCAAAATAATGATTCATAAACCACCCCAGGTTGAAAATTCAGGATGTAAAAATGAAATAGACTTAAATATTTAATCATTTTACCTTAATCTTTTTGACCTACACATTTAAGTTTTAGAAAAGATGAATGATTTTGTAAATAGTTATTAACATAAAAAAAAGCTGTGAAAACTGAAAATAAAGCCTGCACCAAAAAAAAGAAAGGGTAATTACTGCTCAGAGATGGCACCCATTGATCTTCCCCAGAATATTCCTTTCTGTACAAAACACAGCAGTTAACATTGCTTTATATGATTCCTAAGAGACTACATGGCTACAGAAATACTGCTTTCAAATGATGCTTTTCAGGATCAGTTGGTTGGCACACAACAGTTCCTACTACTTTAGAGGACAATAGAGCAAGTATTATCATATTCTGCACATTTGTTACGGAGACACCTTGAAAGTTTAGCCAAATTAACAAGAGGTATCAATTTGAAGTGCATTCATTACACAGTATTAAATCTTGATATTGACACTCTAAAAATTAGACATATGGTCATGTTACTGCAGCTTAACAAGCTGAGCCATAGTAACACGCTCTCTATGTACTCATTGTACACTATAAAATGTGAGGTAAGATGAATTAATTTAAATCTCCTATGTAAATACATTTAAAAATCACATTTGCTGTGTAATAAGAGCATATGCAGCTAAGCTTGTGCCTAGGAAATAATTAGTAAGCATCAAGTTTGAATACTGATTACGAATAAAGATTATTTAATATTGATTATTCCAATTTACTCTTTTTGGCCCTAAAACCATGTAATCATAAATCTCTAAAAGACAAAACAATATATGAAGATTCCAAGGACACAACTTCATATTCCTTATCCCAAGGTTTCATTCATTTGTTCCAGCAATGTTCTCTTGAAGTTTAATAATGGCATATAATGAAGTGCCCAAGCACTATCTCTGCTTCCCAGCACCAAAGTTTCAATGTCTCACAACCAGCATCCACTGGACAACATGTGGAGTTACTTAATGCTTAATTCAGTTCATTTAAAAGTAGTTTTAGATTACTTATTGTTACATAATACTGCTCCTTCTAAAATTGTGCTACCTTATAATGCAATTGTAAATCTTTAAAAAGCACAAAACCCATAAAACGATCAGCAATAGGATCTAAAATCAGTTCTGAGCAAATCCATTTTTAAACTGATTGCCCTTGCAACATCTCTCAAATGCCACAAAAAGTGAATAAACCAGCAGTGTGAACCAAGAATTGTACTTCATTCACCACAAGTCTCAATAGTTAGAGGGGAAAAAAAAAGATGATCCATTATGGAAGAACATCCAGATAAACAAATTGAAGCACTCCTTAAAGTAGGTATTTAACTCAGAACTTATTTAAAAATAAGTGTTTATTTTCATTAAAACACATGTATTTAGAGGAAAGAAAGTGTCATTTTAGGACTCAGATTTATTCCTAGGAATACAAAGTTATAAATACCAACAGGGAAAAAAAAAATCAACTTTAAGTTACTGTTTCTGTTTTGAACTGATTTGTGTGAATAGCTTGAAGATTTCCTTAACCTTTGTTTGAAAAAGTGTGCAAATTGGGCATGTGAAAGAAATAAACCCTTTCGTAAAAAGCTGACTCACATAGTAAGCCCCGGAACCTCTGTGCATAAACGCATAGACTTCAACCAGATCTAAAGAACACCTTCTTATTCAGACTTAAGAAACAGTGTAAAGGTTCAAGGGAATCTCTGAACTGATCGAGATCCTGCAGACTGATAAACACTGACTTAAATTAAAGATTTAAGGCCAGTGATATTGCTTGGAATTCAGTATGCACTCCTCCCTTCCTGACAACTCAGATACCCAGTACCTTGGGAAGTAAGGCCATGAGGTAAGATCCTGCAGTAAAAATTCTAATTCTCTACAAGTAATTAATGAGGAAACAGGACTTTTTTTTTTCTTTTTAATTTCATACAGTCCAGAAGATCTCATCCTCATAAGTAGATGATACACACACACTTAATCTGGTGAAATACAATTTTTTGGAAGCAGTAGCACCTAACGCTTGAATGCAAAGTATCTAAATGCAAGAAACGTGCTCCATTTTAAAGAGTTAATAAACCATACTATCACTATGTTAGTAAGTTAAAACAAAACATAAACCATCACCTGAGATCTCAAATACTGTATCCTGATGAAGAGCATGCGTATAATGCAACAAAAAGATTATAAAAAACACCATACAATGTGGTAATCTAGCCACGCAGAAGGTTAACCTAAGCTTAAGGAACCAAAACGCTTTTCAGAACAGTCTTTCCAACCTCAATTCTCCACCAAAATGAAAAAAATCACTGACTGAAATCAACAGATTACAATAACATTTAAAACCATTGATGTATTTAATTAAACAGTAACCTACCTGTAACGCCTTAACATGGTGAAAGTACAGCATAACAGCAAGGTCTCAGGCTGCAGCAGGTAAGGATACGCTCCAATGCAGCCATCACAAACAAAGAATCAAAAGAAAAAATCCACCAACTCTAGAAAGGCCCCAGATAGGCAGAGATCTCCAGCAAAATCCCCTCACCTCCACTGTTAGATCTTAAATGAGGTCTAGGAAAGGGGGGGGGGTTCCTGGTTTTATTCCTTCTGGTCACTCATATGCATTGCATTCACCTGAGCTCCCCTAGGTTGGCCCTGCCTTCACACCAGCTGCTCAATCACAGCTTCAGGGTGTGGCTTAGATTTTCTACTACACTACTGATATAAAGGCATTAGTAAAATCGTTCTCTATACCTGTTTATTCAATGCATTATTATTTTCAAAAATATTTAAGAGTAAAAATTGTAAGGGACTATTTGAGATTTTTTTATTGTACATTCATGCTACAAATAGCCGTTTAGTCCCAAAGCAATGCATTTTTTTTTCTAACTAGACAACTTGCATCTGTAGACAAAGGATCTGGAAAGACCACTGACAATTGATTTGTGAAGTAGATTAGACAATTAGAAGCTTTGGTGGGAAGGTAAATATAAACAACAAAAAGCAAACAAATGCTCATATCAATATAAGCTGTTTAATCCAAATGTAAGCTTGTGTGCTTCCTTGGCCAAACACGAAGACTAGTGAAAGCCAAAATAAGTGCTTCCTTCCAGCTTCCACAACAGCAACTTTGCAGGTATATGTGTTCATGTACAACTACATATGTACATTCTTATAGAGCTGTTCTCATAATTTTGTGTCACTTCCTTATTTCAGACACCAGCAAAGTGTATTTTTTGAAAGAATTTGATTAAAAAAAAAAAAAAAGATAAATGTATATTCTCTTGAAACTCCTGAATGTGCAGGACCTCAATACCAGCATACTTCTACACCTGTGATCCCTTCTCTCTACCAGGTCCCTTCAAGCATATTTTAGAAGCCCACTCACACTGGAGCCAATTTCTTTATTAGTAGCTCTGTGTGCATAAAGCTAAAGCTCTGCTAGTTCTCCTATTTTTAGTGTCGCTATTTTCTCAAGTAATGAATCATTTCATAACTTTTGTAATGTAAATTTATTAACTATTAAAAGTAACTATTCAGGAGATATACCTTCAGCATGAGCTTTCTCAAATTCTGAATTACAGTTGAGTGATGAGATTAACTGATTTGTGCTTTTTGATATTAATGTAGAAAACCAATTAGGCAAAAGAATCCCAAGGTAATCAATATACAATTATTTCATTCACACACACGAAAAAGTCACATCTGATCATTTAAGTAATATTCTGTATGTGAAAAAAATATATAGAAACAGAAAGAAATGGGAAGCACTGGCTGCATCCCCATTACAGAGTAACTGAACGGTTTTTGAACTGCTTTTCTTTTGTGAACAGACAGTAATTTCCCTTCACATATAAACAAAAATGGGCTTCATGTACTTGGAAACCTCCACACTTAAGGAAATCTGCTTGTCTAACTCAGTTGTATCAAATAAAGAAGTTTACTTACAATAGATTCAAATGAAGCTTATAAATGGTTAGTAATTTTCTTGTCTGAACGTTAAGATCATTACTCATTAAGGATAAAATTAAAAATGCAGGAAGTCAGAGCAAAAATAAAACTTCAAAATTCAAGTACCTTAACAAAAATTGCAGAGATTAGATTTATAGTTTGAATAGATCTTGATCTATTGGAGATAAGAAACTTAATTCCACTGGAATTGGGCAATAGACTATGTACAGAGAAAAAAATAAAGTGAAATATCACAAATGTGAAAGGAAAGAAGTCCACAAGGATAGACGCAATATGGTGCAGAAGAAAGGTCACACCATACTACAAAAGCAGAGATAAAAGATCAAGTGTTAAAAACAGCACAGACAGCAAAACAAGGGCTGCTCCTTTCTGCGAAGCAGACCCCTGCACTTAAGCACCATTAGGAGAAATTTCAGCCGTAGCAGCTTTAACCGTGGAAGATACAAAATAACAAAGAAGGCAAACACTTTCAAGCGAAAATCTTATCCAAGCGTCACTTTAACTTGTGAAGAGTAGGTCATAGCAAATTGTGACAGTACTCAACACAGAAAGAAGATGGCTTTGTTCACCTTCGTTTTTCAATATTTGCAAGTATGTATATCCAAGCTAGTATAGATTTACCAGTAAAAGGACGAATCTCTGTCAATAACAAGAAAAAAAGCTGTTGTGGTATAAGATTCATGGAAAAGTGAGCTCAAGTTTGCTAGTCCCCCTTCACAAAGCGAGTAGGTTAAACCCCACATTTCGCTATGCCTCTCTATTGCTGCCGCTTCTTGTGTACACAGCAAAAGCCCGGCCCTGAACCTGACAGCATCCATCACCCCTCAATAAGCTGAACCAACATTGCACCACTTGTCAGCCTACACCTGGTCAAAACCAAGGCAAACTGTTAACACTGTACAAACAGCAGCCTCTCTGTATTCACGAAAGCAACCTCAGAATGAATAACCCTCTGAATATGAGTTTTTATGTGTTATGAATTCAGAACTAGTCCAATAAATATTTTCAAGTTATTCAGAAAAAAAAAAACCAAACTATTTTTCCACGCATCAAGAAATAAATAAAAAGAAAACATTAGATTTCCCAAAGAAAAAAAACAAACAAAAACATCTTTACAACTGGTGTCAATCTTCATGTTCCCATTAATGTTAATGAAGAAACTTCAACTTCCATTACTTGGATCAGATACAGTTAACACACTTAGCGTATACACCATTCCAACAAAAATATTCAGCCCAGATTTTATGAGTAAAAATTTAAAATATCCAGACCGCACTTAAAAAAATCAACAAGTTATAGTATAAATTAAAGAGAATGAGATATCAATCAATTTAAAAGCGCAAAACTCTTTCAACATTACATGTGATTAATGTATGTTACATTTACAAATACAATAAGCAGCAAATGCAGAGAAAACATATGGCAATCTCTCTTTTGATATAGGTGAAAACAGAGGAAAGAGTTAAGCCCAAGCCTCTTTTTTTTTTTTCCTGCTCTTATTTCTCTCTCATCCAAGCTAAGAAATAACTTGTTTGCCTTTAATTACCACAACAACCAATGGAAAATATTCCAGGCAAGAAGAGAGCAAAGGGCGGCAAAATGGTGAAAGCAGACGGCATGCCATGCAGGGGCTGCAGGAGCCGTGACTCACCCTGAGGAGGTGCCGCCATCTCAGGTGCTCCAGGCAGGAACCCGGCACTGCTGCTTGAAGGAAACCACCTGAAGTGAGGAAAAAATAGCAACAAGCAAACAAGTTAGAGAGCATAGATAAATCAAACTTTGTTCTAATTCTTCTTACGGTATACGTAAACATAACTATTTTGTTAGAACAAACGGGTGCTATAAATGGATTTGCTTATTACCAGGTGGAGCAACGCACGTGCTTTCCTCACACTGAATGGAGAAAATAATTTCTTGCTTCTCTGCTCCTTTTTGTCAGTTTCTAACTTTCAGAAGACCTTAAGCTAGATTTTGAAGAAGAAACACAAAGACAGAGCAGAAAATTCCTGCCAGAGCTCAGTGCCCAGCCGCTGTTCCCTCAGAGAGGGAAACACAAAACATCCGGCAGTGCCTGCCCTGTGCTGACCCACTGAGGGCCAAAGGAAAATGGCGGCCGGCAGTCCCAGTCCACAGGCACCGCTGTGGGGACAGGCCAAGGCCAGGCTGGGATTTACACATGTGAATAAGGCCCTGTGACAGGGGGAGGCCAGGGACACCCAATAGCCCCCCAAATCCTAAGGCATGTCCTGTTTAGCTGCAGGTCACCCACTTCAACGCACACCAAAGAAAAATATAAATAAAGATCATGTTGTCATAACAGCATCAGTAACAGCACATGTAGCAACAGACCTGTCTACAAGGCTAGGGACAGAGCTAGCTCTTCATCTTAGAGGCTGTGTAAAAAGCATTACAAATGTTAACACCTTTACCAGAGGAAAATGAAGAAAGCCCATGTTGGAGGGGTTAGCATCCAATGAGCACTAAGTGAGGTTACAGCTAAGGACGTTTTTTGGCTGCATACACATAATCCAAATGCAAGCAGCCTCTAAAGTTAGAAGGTTTCAATTGAGTGCATGTCATCTAATGTCACAAGTGGAAGAAAAGTATGCATCTGGCTCAGGAAATTGAGGAGATAAATCATGGCTCAGTCACCCCAGGCCTGCTGAAGGAGCAATTCAGGGATGCTTCAGGTTCCTCTGGCACCATGGTGAGGGCTCATTCCCCACCCACCTCTCTGCCAATCCATGGCAGTGAAACAGAAACTTCCCAAAACTTTTTTTTTTTCCTGAAACATTGCTTTGTAAAACCATAGGTGTATCAAAAGAATGAAAGAGAAAAGCACAGTTTGTTAGAAACTGCCTTCCTTTTCGTAAGAGGAACAGATGTTTTATTGTAATTGCAGCTCATCTTTTTCTACAAGGTGACTCCTGGAACATGGATATACTCCAAAAAACAAGCCTACTGTATTGCTTTCATAAGAATGTTGATGATCCACAGTTTTCTTGTAAATCTAGCTTATACTGTAAGAATTACTTTTTTAAAAAATTCTCCATTTCAACTCATAAGGCTTTTCATTCCATTGCTTACTCTCCCAGCTAAGCCCTAAATAATTACTTTTACTCAGTACATCTTGAATATTTATGGAAACTTCCTATAATATAAAAACCAAGCACAAGACATATGAGATTAGTAACCAAATGAGCCCAATGTTGAGTTGATTAAAATCTGCTTAGCAGCAGTGTACTGTGTTGTCACACTCATATAAGCAATTTTGCATAGTTAGAACTATCCAATTACTTTTTAAAATATATTAGTGAAGCATTGTAAACAGTGAAATATGTGTCTAAACAACACAGTTAAATCTATATACAGTTAAGTAAATCACCACGTTGAGCTCTGATTCTCTCCTAGCAATAACAATGTCAAAGTCATCTTGAGGTCAAGTTCAGGTGGGGACAGTGGGACGTTTGCAACTGAAAACCCCTTGGGTCACATTAATGAAAAGACTTGGGCAGCTGCAGTGCAAGACAGAAACAATGAAAGTCACCTTGCAGGAAAACACTCCTCTGCTGCTACACAGGAGAATTCAGCAAGTAAAACAAGGTGCACATTCTAAAGAGTTTATTTCCTTGGGGCTTTGAGTTTTCTATTATGGAAATCTTTACAAAATGGTATTCCAGGCAGGCTTTGGATTAATGTAATTCAGGGGGAATTTCTGTGTTAACAAAACCAAACTTAACATATAAGTACCCTTAATTAGTGTCACGTACTTGTGGTAAACTAGCAAGACTTGTTAGGCAAATAATAAACTGTATCAATAGACTAAATTTAACAACCTCACTGATGACAGTGTACAGTAACATAAAGATGGCGCTGATATGAGAGCTACTAGGAAAAACAGGCTGACGGGTTCACCAGAACTGCTAGCAGCATTCCACAAACCTACATATTTCTGGAGCCGTGGCATGCTGAGGTACCTTCCCCCAGCTCTGGACTGAACTGATTATGGCCAATCTGCTACAGCCAGTGTAAGTCTGCTGGTTATAAAACACATATCAGAAAGCACAAGCTTGACTATGAATGTGTGAATGTGTCATTATCTAGATCAAAGGAGAGCTGTGCTTGACTACTTACAAACATCATCAACTTGTTTTCTTCCAGATTTATTACTATCTGTCACTTCATTTTAGCAAGGAATAGCATAACAAAAAGTAGCGGCTTGCTTGCTTGCTCTCCCCCTTCCATTTTCAGCTTGAAGCTGCTACATGTGGCTGACAGTTTTCAAATGAAGCACTTGTCATGTTTAAGTCAGAGTAACAACCAAATCAGAAGCCAGCTTGCTTTTCTGATAACCAGAATAAGAATGCTGCCAATTTTTAATGTGAGGCTTTATCTGGAAGAAATAATGTACAGATCATTTCTTTTCAGAAGTCTGCACCTTAAAACCTTCCTTCTGCTTCTGTATTAGCTGCAAGTGCGAATTTTATACATCTGAAACCACCTAAATTCTAAAAGACAATAAATGCATGTTAAATCATAAATATCCAGGTAATCCTTTTTTATGTGCCTCAGCACATTGAGACAAACATAAAGACAGCAAGAATTTCTGCTTCATCTCTGTCAAATTTTTATGCAACTGAAGTAATTTGAAGTGGATTTACTAATGAATCTTAAAGAAGTGTGGTGGAAATACACACACACACACACACACACACACACATAAAGAACCAAAAAAACCCCAAACAAACAAATAAATAAATAAATAAAATGTGAGTCCAGAGCAGAACAACAAAACTGATTAGCATTTCTACTTAAGAGATTACTAGTTAGCATATGGAGCTCTTACTGAGCAATAACTTGAGTTATGATGGTGTCCAACATTTCAAAAGCAGTCCTTGTAGAGCATAAAATAGCAAGAAAGTCAATGAAGTATTTAAAGCAGCTAAAAAATTGTAATAGGAAAAAAAAATCTAATAAAATAAAATTGTAGAGATACCATGAAAATACACCAGAGAACAGTCTCACCTGTGAATCATTCTTCTAGTCGAAGGAAGGAGAGAGAAAAGAAAACCCCACAGCAATGAAGTCTTTAGACTAGGCATGAAATTAAAATATAATGAAAATTTCCCTGCTAAGTAAAGGTACCTAGCACATCCATATCTAAATTCTATTGCTGAATGCTTAGCTGTATTGTGGTTTTAATACTGTTAGTGACTGGTATATTATAACGCCTTCTGTTGTGGTGTCATTTCTGAAAAGACAACTTTTACAAGTATTTCTGTGAATAATAACTATAAAAATGTTTGCATTTTGCAATCTAACTTAAATAGACACAATAAGAAAAGGATCCTTTGCTCAAGGACACAATACCAATTTAAAAAAAATAATTTTATAATTTATACTCCAGAATATTTTACTTATTCTTTCAAAATGTCTAATTCTTCAGCTGCTGGGCATTATGAAGAAAGGTTGGGTAGAAAAGACAGCA
Source organism: Cyrtonyx montezumae (assembly GCF_038088225.1). Taxonomy (NCBI): domain Eukaryota; kingdom Metazoa; phylum Chordata; class Aves; order Galliformes; family Odontophoridae; genus Cyrtonyx; species Cyrtonyx montezumae. The sequence goes on along the minus strand of NW_027072078.1, from coordinate 8,532,562 downwards.
GTCTGCTGTATCTTTTAGTGAAACAGAAATTTTAATCACTTCCATGCTGGCCTTTTTGTTATCAGCAATTTTGTAAGTACAACTTATTTATAGTGATTCAGATCAACCTCATCTAGATAATTGCTTTTAGCTTACAGATCAGCTCACTGCACTACAGAATAATCTGCTGAAATCTTAGGCATTCTAATTCTGCACTTACAGATGTAGTATAATGCATGCTGTAAGCTGACATGTAGGAAAAAATTACCACCAAGTTGCACTATACAGAAGAACATTTCAGATGAAAGCATTTTACAGGTAACTGCTTATTATATGTCCTCATTAACACCAAATTGTAATGGAATTTGTATGGAAGCATGTAAAAATAATTTCAAGATAATTGAATTCAAAGTTATGGAGCACTTTCAGTGTTCTCAAGTAAACAAGAATGCATGGAATGATAAAGATTAAATGAGTAGCTTTTTGCTGCATTAAGAAACGATCACCTCTGAACTGGCTACATCCAGTTAAGAATGCTTTTATCTTGATAACTGTGAATTGCCAGTAATTGCATTAATATCACCATTTACTGGCAAGAATTCAGTTGCAAATGCCTTATTCAGTGCCTCACACACTGCAACCGTCAAAATTTCTTCGTTTTCACCAGTCTGTATTAGGAAAGAATGGGGATAATACTTAAAATAATAATAAAATGTAAGCTGAAAATTTAACAGCTGTGGTGGATAGACACTTTTGGATCATATTCTAGAAAGAATGTCATGAGGTGAGATGGAAGGTAATGAATTTGAACCATCATTTAGAATTTAAATAAAAACTTTTCCCACTTATCTTTCCTTGATTACAGATAAAATGGAGATTCTATGTTAACGATTCATTGTTATAGCATAACGTTTTAAATAGTTCTCAAACACAGAGAAACAATAATTCTGACACACTTCTCCTCTCCACAGGAAGAGGGATTGATATTTTTTTGTATTTGGTGAGAACACGAGGGTCCAAATATGAAAAAGGCATCTCTCCACTATAGAAAGAAAGAAAGGCTGTTTAGGATGTCTTCCCATGAATGTCTTTATAAGTCACATCTGTTAGTAAGAATAGATGCTGAGTGTTTTTATGTTATTAGTTTAATTTTTGTGTGATTAGATTTGAACACATTATGAAGAGGACGTCCTGAAGAGGCATACCTGCCTTGCGAATGCATATTAGGATTAAGGAAGAATGCTCAGAACAACCTTGATTCATATGGAAATGCACATCGAACAGAAACCTTCCTTTTTATTGTTAGCGTTAGAAGTGGGTGTCCGAGCACATGCTTTGAGGTTTAGCGTTCATCTGCTGCCTCTGTGGTCAGCAGCTACAGTACTGGATCATAATAATGGATGATGTCTAATAACCATCTCTTATCCACTACCAGAATAGCAATTACAGCCATTTCCTCGCTGGAAACTGCAATCTCTTCTTTATTTGGCACTAAAATTATTAGCTCTTTTAAAGAGTTGTAACGTGGATTTATCAATACAAATGCTGTTTATATAGTACTGATAATGATCCATTATTTCTTAATCCGATTCTGGAGCTTCCTCGGGGTATGAAGGTTTCTTTTTCCTTTTTAAATGAATATCATATATTTAGTAATGGACACATGGAAAACCTAAATAGGCTCTCTCCCCAAGCAATATTACTCAATTCATTTCGTCTTTCAAGAGAAGATTCATTTATGGAAAATAATTATATCCAGGAAAGGGAAGTAATAATGCAATAATGTACCTATCTAATACAAACAAATTTAAAGTGAAGCCTGACCTAAGTGTTTGCTGAAATGCTGGGATTAAAGAAAGGGTCTATGTGAACATGATAAATCATATCATTTATTAATATGTTGAAAATAACCTGGGGAGTGTTAGAATGTATTTCTAGACATAACTGTTGTGTGCAGACTGCAACCAGTATTATGTCTGTACTTTGATGCTTTGATACTCCAAGTGTGAAAATTCAGCCCTTGGTAATAGTTTGGCTTGTGAGTTCATCTCCATGCTTGTTTTTCCTTTTGCAGTTGTGTTTCATGTAAATAAAACAAAAATAACAAACACAGCATGAGAGGAAGAGCAGTACTATTAACCAGATAACTATGTGAGAAAAGTCACACAGTAGTGACTGGAAGGCTGGCAGTTTGAATACCTGGGGATAGATATGGAGAGTGAAGTAGGAAGGTGTCATTTAAATTTATGTTATTTCAGATCCTTCTGATACAAATTTTATTTTGCTAATTGGGATAACCATTTAGAGCATTACAGATCTGCTTTTGAGTAGAGAAGAAATGGACTCACATGAGAAGATTATATATATATATATATATATATATTTGAAGAGTCAGCAATGTATAATTATTTTCAGTGATGATTATCAGCCATAATTATTGACCAAGTCTAACTATGACTGTGTCAATAATAAACACTGCAAAATTAAAAGCAGAATAATACACTTTACAACAGGCAGGCTAATAACAACTGAATTAGTATCTCAAATCAATTTCTACTTATAGTCACTATTGCTTTGCTCATATTTAGGATTCCTTTCTCTTAATTCATCATAGATGCTATCATTTCATAAGGAACACTTCATACTGCCTTCAAGGAATAAGTTAATGTCAATAAAAGTTCACTCATAGGTTCACTCAAACAAACTTCAAAAAACATCTAAGTTAATTGCCCATGAATTAGCTAGGACAGATTGCTTGAGTAAGTCTCTTTGTAAGAAAAAGGAAATAGCAACTGAAGTTAAGGAATTAGGTCTTTCTCATTTAAGGCAATTCAGGGAGAAAACAACCTGACACTTCCAAGAACAATCACAGTGGATTCAACTCCTGTGCATTACACCCTTGTGTCCCCTTGTGTCTCTAGCTGTCTTTTTAACAGGAAAAAAAAAAGAAAGAAAGAAAGAAAGAAAAAAAGATTCAGGCGTCCTAAATGTGTTTACTAGACATTGAGTGAAATATTCCCATGTGTATTCGAATAATGACCTCATGGACATACCTTAAATATGCAGAAGCACAATTGAGATGTGAGTCTTTTCTTCTTCTCACTGTACATTTCACCATGCTCTCTCTGTTGTGATCTTTGTTTAGTGAGGCAGAACAATTTGGTATGTTTTCACTCATAACAGAAAAAATTTCTTTGTTGCTCTAATTTCCAACATTTTTTCTTCCAAATAAGAGTATACATAACAATAGATGGAAGGATTTTCCACCAATCCTAACATCTGAAATATGTCGCTTTCTTAAAATGTCTGGGGCTCTGATGCGAAGGTCCCTTGCTGATTCTCCACAGCACCACTGAATGGAAACATGGATTGGACACACTGTTTGCCACTGCATGGGGTGGGACACGAGGAGGAAGAAAGCAGGTGGAAAGCAGCACTTGGCCTCAGTCTGATGTTCACTTTCACAAACTCTCCATAGTGGAAACAAACAGGAGTTAATTTGTGTACAGCACACTCACTGATTCAGTCCTAAGAGAAGAACGATCATTTGCAGCTGTGTCTACTTTTTAAACGTTCATGAATTGTTAAGTGTTATTTCTGGACCTCCCTGACCTTTCAGTGATTTAAGAGCTGAACTTGTTGCTCAGTTGATCCTGAGACAAATACTAAACTCCTACTTTGAATGTCTAAGGCAAAATTGCTTATTAGGATTTCCAAATTAGCAACATTTGTCAAATGGCCATGACAAGATGGCATGAATGCATTGTGGGAAGCGCTAATGACAATAACTCCAAGCTGACAACTTTGCAGTTAAGATCTTTTCAAGATCTCTTCTCTATGTAAATAGAGAACATTTTCCTCTCATTTCTACAAAACTTCATTATTTGGAAGGAAAGAATATATTTCTGAAGTATCTTTCCCATCATCGTGAAGATTATTGCTTTTTAGATCAAGAAAATTTGTTATTTTATATACATCACATCTAATAATGAAAAGAAGAAATGCCTTTTTTTCCTCTCAGATAAGTAAAATAAAATTTTCTATGCTAAAATTCTTAGTATAAATATTTGATGATGAATGGAGAAAACAGAATGGAACCAAAAATATGTTTGATGTTCCCGGTCAAATACTTTTGCACTGAAAAGGAAACAGCCAAACACTCCAAGTTGAGTGTATATACATAATCCCAAGACACTTTATCATCTAGCAGATGGTTTAGTTTGGGTAGGGTCTGCAACTAATTCTTTTAACTACACATTTAAAATTTACCAGAGTATTTCATTAGAAATAATCAGACAAGACTCAATAAACAAACAGAAATTAGAGAGGACAGAAGGGAGAGAGGAATGACAGGTTAAAAGAATAATCTGATTGAGAATGTTTGGGAAAAAGTAGCCAGAAGAGGAATGTTGACCCAAGATAATGGCAGAGTGGGTTGTAGTCCCATCACAGTCCAAGCATGCACAGAAAATGAAACCTGGTGTGAGACAAATTCCAGGGACATGAGGCTTCTCATTGAGCACCAAAACTCAGTCCTGGAAGGCAGAGCTTACTCTCCATGGTGATTTCTGTTTATCTTGACAATAAGAAGCTTGTTGGAGAAAACTGTTGCAAATGCTGACTGAAACAGTGGTGAAATCACAGTGTTAACTACCAGCTGCTATCAACTTGATTTGAATAAGGTTAGTTTAATACAGTTATCAAGATTTTAAGTTCTCCTGAAGGGTATTTGTGTGTTTGTATGTTAATAGGACATCAGTGCTCCTAAGCCACACTTACAGCGTTATATTTAGTCCAGCCTAGTCTTAAATCTCTTTAAATCTCTTTTTAAAGAGATTTTAAATCTCTTTTTTCTCCTATAGAGATGTTTCTGGCAGAAACTTCCACACTACTTCATAGAGTCAAACATCTATCAATGTGACTACTACATGTAAGAATAAACGAGAAAAAAAACCACAACATAACTTCATAATCAATTGTGTTTCTGTGTTTAAAAGAAGGATTGACACTTCAGCGTAAGACTGTGACATATTACAGGGGTGTGCATGGATCCCACCCTGAGTCCCCTGGCTTGAGAGACACTCTGCTGCTGCACTTTGCTCTGTGCTGGGAGCCAGCAGTTCATCCTGACCCTGAGGCCACTTGCTGCCCCACCTTTGGCACTTCACAAGAAGTTTAAACTTCCCTATTAGTTTAGTTTTGCAGTCATTTTCCTCGGTGGGATGTCCTCAAGTTCTTTTAAAGGCTCAGGCTCAGGCTCAGGTTTGTTCAAGTAATTAGAGCTTGCAGAAATAAGACTTGGCTTAAAACAGAGCACCTTAATGTAACTTGGATTTAGAGTCACAGTTCATTCAGAAAACTTTTCCTTAAAAATCTTTCCAAATGATTATAGCTGGGTTTAACCCCCAAGTTATTGGTTCTGAAAAGTGGTGTAAGATAAAACCCTTACATATTCATGCCATGCCATGTTACTATGTATATTTTATATATTTATTAGCTTAATACCCAGAATATCCTGGACAATATTTAGAAGTACTACAAATGCCACTTCTGTTCTGAAAACATCTCAGACTAATGGGAATAAAGAGGGATATATTTGTTCCTTCAAAATCCTTTAGCAACTCTTCCTATTCTACAGCATGACACCAAACTATGCTGTGTTTGGAACTGAACAACACAAAAGCCCTACTGTTTGGAGAACGTAGTGAGTCAGCTCAGTGGTCAACAACAGCTTCTCACAAAAAAGGAAGTAATATTTATTTTCTAGAAATCACTCTCCTCTACCGTTTTCACAGAACATCCAATAGTTATAGCTCAAAACATAGAGGAAAATCTACTTTTCTTTCAAAAGTCCCATTTAATTTAAATATTTATCATTACAGTTCTAGATTTTCTTAACATCAGTTTGTAAACTGTTGGGCTTGGAGCCATGTAAGCTCTACTTCATGCCTCCTTTTTTTGTGTTTTGCACGTTATGCTCCTCTAGGTAATTTCCACACACAGATTCAAGATGTAATATCCTGTCATAGATCACACCTGCTGAAGTTGTCAATACCAATTCCTTTGCAGGTTGCATTTGGTAGTCAGCATGTATCCCCTGTATGATTTAAAGTCAAGAGCACTCATACGGCATGCTAGTTTTGTAGACATTCCAATTTTGATAAACACAAAATGGGAAACTACCACATATGAGTGATATGATTTACCTTGCTCTTCATCCATCCTCGCTTAAACACTTGAAAGAAAATAAAGTATGCAATGAAAAGGATGCTGTACCGGTCTGATGCATTTTCAGATCCTCTTTATTTCCCTGCTGAACTGGCAATAATATTTAGTTGCTACTGACAATAACTTTGGGTTGAACTCGTAAAGATTAGCTTCATATTTTGCACACTCAATCTGTTCATAATATTCTTAGAAGAAATTTGCCAATCAGAGAATAGGCCAAGATAAATCTTAATTTAGCAGAGAGATTTTTCTCAGTTATATCAGACGACAATGAAGTTTCTCATTCAAAACTCACTAGCAAGCATTTTATTTCAGAAGCATTAAGCAACATTCTGTGTGCTATACTTTACATGTAGGAAGACAAAATAGAATGATGCTGTGGTTTATGATGTAGAGGTCAAAAGATTAGGACTAAAGATTTTTTTAATTACCTGTGCAACTCAGGATTATTATTACTTTTTTTTAATGTCTTTTGGAAACCGAGACTTCAGTTTTATCTTTTGCAGTGATTTTTTCTGAAAATATTCCAACTGATTTAGTATCAGAAGCCTATCATCAGGGTCTTTATTACACAGATGTTGTAATTAAAGTTTCATCTATTTTTCTTGTTCTCAGTGCTGAAAAATCTGCTCTTCTAAGGTCTGATATACATTAGTAATTCAATATTTTCTTTTATTCATAATCTTAGGAAGAAAATTATGATACATACTGAAACAGAATGGAGACTTATGAGGAACAGTTGCAGATTTACTATTTTGTCTTCAACTTCTTTCTCCTTTTGTGTAGCTAAGCCCACAGAGATGCTTCAGGAAGGTATCCTAAGCATTACAGCAAGCTAAACTAAACTGAATGTAATCTATCAGGTTCCTGCTAAACTTACAGAATCAAATATAATCTCACAAATCCAAGATGGCTCTCACCGAATTACAGAACTGTAGGGGTTGGAAGGAACCTCCAGAGATCGAGTCCAACCCCTCTGCCAAAGCAGGCTCCCTAGACCAGGTTGCACAGGTAGGCATCCAGGTGGGTTTTGAATGTCTCCAGAGAAGGAGACTCCACAACCTCCCTGAACAGCCTGTGCCAGTGCTCCGTCACCCTAATTATGAAGACTCAACACTTTCAGAAATAATGTTGTCAGTTCTAGATGTCATAGGTTTTCACAAGTGTATTTCTTTAGCTGGTGACTAAATTGTAACCTGATATAATGCATCATCCTATATAAAAAGGCAGCGGGTTGCCTTCAAATACTCACTAGATTATATCATATTTTAATTTAATACTTATCTAAATAAATTCTGCTCTAAAATTTGTAATAATAAAAAAATTATAACGCTTATTCCTTATGTTCTGCTGACAGTGAAAACTATCCAACTGCTCTTCTATAATAAATGTTTTAGTTAGTATTGTTCATGAAATTATACAGCCAAATCCACAGGTCCTCCAACTCATGCAATGTCATCCAGTGTTACTACTAATTTTCAAGAAAATCTTACATAAAAATATCTGAGTCATCTCTTTTTTTTTTTTCTTGGAATTTGGCAATAGGACTTTCCACAACTTATCCATTAAAAGACTGCTTTAAGATATTCTGGATTTTTCTTCAATTTGAATTGAGGTCATTTTCTCAGACACAGAATGTGCCTGAAATTGTACTTCTTCAGTTTAAATGTTCCATAGCGGAAAGCAAAATAGAACCAGTAGTTCAATTCCAGACTCTTCCTAATAGAGGGAACAATGTTCAGTAATCAGAAAGCTATTCCAAGTCAGAAGTTCAGTCCTATATTAATAAATTAAAAAAGACTAATGCAAGTCTGATTAGATTCAAAGCAAAAAAAGTTGCTGAGATGTTCAACTGCTGAACCTTCATTTCAGTTCACAGACACACCACTTCTGGGTGATAACAACAAGGTCTCAAAACGGGTCACTGGTTCTCAGCTGATCAAATCCTTTCTTAATGATTTATTTGGGTGTTGGCTGGATCTTTAAAAACAATGAGTGAAACAGCTGATTTGTGTAAGCACAGCAGTCTGTTCTGAGAACCTGAGCAGAGCTGTCACAACAGTCGCTGCTGCTTTGGGAAAGGGCTCATGCCAAATGACGGCAGGAGTGCAAACAGTGCTTTGCATATACGTTTCCACATGGGTCTTAATACTGCAGTAGACAGCTCATTATGAACAGCATAAGAACAGGAGAGACCCTTCTGCATAAGGTTTCCACAAAGAGGCAGGCTGGCATGCAGCTCGGATCCCAAGCTAGGCAGCTGTTTGGGGCAGATTAAGCCACAGCATTTGATTAGATGGTAAAACAGGACTCCTGAATTTATCCTGGCATGTGCAACGGCAGTGCTGGTTAGAGGGCTGGTTGTGAGCACTAGCTGCCTCTTATCTCAGGCTGACAGTGTCCTCACTGATAAAACTGGAGAGCTGGAGGTGAGGGCAGATTTTACAATCCAGGTTTAGCATAATCTTAATAGCAGTTAGCTATCACTGGCTATAGTATCCTGAAGGTGAAAATGTTCCTGTATTTAACTGAGACTGTGTGAAATGCCTTCTCTCCAGCTCTCTCTATAGGGTTACTCAAAAGATAGCATGCTGCTTCTGAAAACTCTTAAAGTGTATAATTTTATATCTTTTTCTTGTTTTTTTCTCCCCCCTAAAGGCTTTTGTTGTTGGTGGTGGTTTTGTTTTTTTCTCCCTTGCTTTTGTCACTTCTTCTTTTGGCTGTTAGCCCCCCATTTTCCATTTTTACATAAGTTTTTGGGGGAAAAGTTTTGATGAGTTCAGTTGCAGGGTGGTATGTATATTTGAAACAATTCTTTCCATGCTCTGAAACGCACAAAAATGTTAACAAATTACTTTGCAGCTTTTAAAGATAACTCAAGGGCAGCAGAACAGGGAGGACCTCAAGGAAATAATTCACATGGGGGAGGGCATTCATCTTAATAGTGCTTAATCAGGAAAACCAGGACAAGCTAAGATTATTCTGCTTTACAAGGTCTTTTTTTGATCTGGTTCACCAGGGGAGGGTAATTTAATTTTAAAGGATCAGAGGTTTCTTGAGATAAGTACACTCCTAGGTATTTAAAAGAAGAAAAATCCAGGTGGAAGGAAATCTACTCCTCAGTTTATTCAAAGGGTCTGCAGAGTAATCAGTGAAATGTCTGCGTTGGACTTGCTTTGATCTGAAACCAGATGGACCAACAAAATGAGGAGGCTGCATCCTTGCCAGCGACGAGGCCAGGACAGCCACATGGTGATACTAATGCATGACTTCAGTCCAGAATGGCTCTGCTTGGTGTGAGCAAGCATTGGTGCTTTCCAGGTTGGGCTGGATTCAGTCCCACTTGCCTACCTCTGGGATTCAGTGGTTGCCTGGGACTCTAAGGGGATAGTGGGCTGAAAGTCAGGGGAAGGGATTTCATGCACTGAATTAAAACCTGTCACTGCACTGTGGAAGGAGCTATGCAACAACGTTACCCACGGACTGACTATCAGTAAACTATCAGCAGTTTAACACTACAGTGGGGACTGATCTCCAGATTGGCCAACCTGATAAAAATCAGGCTAATTCCCCCAGGTTGCTCTGTGTTAAGCAATAAGTGCTGCCATTTCTGTTCTGCTGAAATCTTTCCCTACCTTGTTTTTGTTCCTACATAAGCTCTTAACATAGTTGTTTCTTGTTGTTGTTGTTTGTCTGGGTTTTTTTTTTCCTAATATTAACTTCTCGGTTTACTTCAAGCCATGAAAAAAAAAAAGCAAAAAAACAACCAACAAAGAACAAACAGTGTTGTCTTCTTTGCCACTGTATTAAGGAAGAAACATTTAAATTACAACTGCTTGACTTAAGTCATATATCTCAGCTACACATACGAGGGCTGCTCTGAAAGTAATGCCTCCTATTTCATTATGCTGGCACATGATGTCAGAAATGGATGTTGGTGGCATGGTAGTAGAGGTTGAACTTTCCCACCACCATTCCATTACATGTTGTTGTTGTGTGACAGATACCAGCACCAGGACAGTCTGACAATTGCATCTGACAGGAAGCAAAGGTGCATCAATCACTGAATTCCTCCACGTGAAACAAATGGAAAGCACTGACTTTCATTGATGCTAGCTGAACGTATATGGAAACCAAACAGTGGATGTGAGCACAGCAAGGGGTGAGTGGTGTGTGTCAGCAGTGGTGACAGTGACATGAAAGACAAACTGTGTTCTGGAAAGTCACTCAGACTTTTATGAACACAGTATGTAGATTCTTGTTTATTGGTGGCAAAAATGCATAGCTAGAGGTTACTGTATTGAAAAATATTGTTATGTAGCTGATAACTTGTTCTATTTGATAGAGTTATTGAGCTCTTTCTGTCTATCTGTCCCAGTTTCCATGGAAATAAGCAGGAGGCATTGCCTTTGGAGAGATCTACAGATACAGCAGCGCCTTAGAGTAGCAATTGCTTATGAAATGGGCAAAGTGCTAAACTATACTAGAACAAGGCAGAGTGTGATGAAGTCAGAACTTCAGTGAATTCTGAAAAGGATTACAAGGACTGTTGCCAGAGCCACCATATATATTTTTCACAGACTCTTCTCCCAGATCCTCAGCTACATCACCTCAGCTCTCACATATGCAAACTGCCTGTACGAAACTACTCTCTGCTCCAATTTAGGATGAGAAAAGGGGTCTGATTCATATACCACCCACCTGGGAATAAGGAAGTCAGAAGAACACTGCCTGATTTTAGAAGTAGAGATTTTCTAAAATAATAAAAAACTTCTAGAATCTCAGCCTGGAATTACAAACATGTACTGCTCTGTGAACTTAGAACCTGAATCAGTGTTGAAAATAGCACTAGTATGCTCAGAGTAAGGTGGAGATCCAACATTAAAACCAAACATTCTGTAGTTTGTGGGTATCTGTCAAAATATTTTCACAGATCTTGGAAAAGACATATAGCTATCTTTAAAAATAGGCATCTAATTAAAGCCATTTTGAAACATATCCTACCAAAATATTATATTGATTCATATAAAAGAAAACTGTCAAATTTTAAACTATACTCTTTAAAGATGATAGCGTTTTTATGGATTTAATGTTGATCAATAACATTAATTTTGGTTTCTTCCATCCAAGCTTTACTTCATTCCAGTTATCTTTAGTCAGCTCTAATCAAGGCAACATAAAAAAAAAAAAAAAGAGTACAAAAGCTGAGATCAGAAGATGAAGAGTGCAAAAATCTGAGAAAAAAATTAGCAAGAAAAGAAAAACAGAGTAATTCACTTCTTAGAGACCTTTCCCCTTGACTCTCTCCGGATCTGTGAAATCACAGTTTAAGTTTTGATTTCCATTAAGGTTTTCCTTTTCCACACTTATTTCCAAAGAATAAACTGACAGAAAAACAAATCCCAATTTAATCCTTTTTCTCCATCCACCCACCCCTTGCTTTCTGTTCTGACATTTAGAGCCAAAATGGGGGTTATTCACACAAACCAGAACAATAATTCCTCCTCCCACACTGCAGAGGGACACAAAGTGCTGTACTTTTGCAAACTGAAGACACCTGAGCTATATGTTTTTTTCCATAGGTGGGATTTGAGAGTATACAGTCCAAAATGAACAACCTATGAAGTTTGATAAAGAAATTATGAGCATAAAATATTTTTTCCTACATCTAGCTGCAAAGTGTTCAACATTTGTAACTCAAACATAAGTTCATAAGTTCATAAGTTCATAAGGTTGGAAAGGACCTATAAGATCATCTAGTCCAACCATCCTCCTATCACTATCTCTACCCAACTACTAAATTAAGTCCTTTAGCACCTCATCTAAACGCTTCTTGAACAGCGCTAGGGATGGTGCCTCAACCACCTCCCTAGGCAGGCCATTCCAGTGCCTGACCACTCTTTCAGAAAAGAAATGCTTCCTGAGGTCTAATCTAAATCTTCCCTGGCGCAACTTGTGGCCATTCCCTCTCGTCCTGTCATTACTTATCAGGGAGAAGAGGCCTACCCCCTCCTCACCACAACCCCCCTTCAGGAAGTGGTAGAGTGCAATAAGGTCTCCTCTGAGCCTCCTCTTCTCCAGACTGAACAATCCCAGCTCCCTCAGCCGCTCCTCATAAGACTTGTGCTCCAGGCCCCTCACCAGTTTTGTTGCCCTTCTCTGAACACGCTCCAGGGCCTCAATGTCCTTCTTGTAGTGAGGGGCCCAAAACTGAACACAGTACTCGAGGTGCGGCCGTACCAGAGCTGAGTACAGGGGGATGATCACCTCCCTGCTCCTGCTGGCTACACTATTTCTAATACAGGCCAGGATGCTGTTGGCCTTCTTAGCCACCTGGGCACACTGCCGGCTCATGTTGAGCCGAGCATCAACCAACACCCCCAGGTCCTTTTCCTCTCTACATTCTTCAAGCCATTCTGCCCCAAGCCTATAGCATTGCATGGGGTTATTGTGGCCAAAGTGCAGGACCCGGCACTTGGTCTTATTGAACCTCATCCCATTTTGCTCAGCCCAGCTGTTCAGCCTATCCAAATCCCTCTGAAGGGCCTCCCTACCCTCAGGCAGTTTGACACATCCTCCCAGCTTTGTGTCATCTGCAAACTTACTGAGGGTACACTCAATTCCCTCGTCTAGGTCATCAATAAAGATATTAAACAAGATGGGCCCCAAAACTGACCCTTGGGGGACACCACTCGTTACAGGACGCCAGCTGGACTTAACTCCATTAACCACTACCCTCTGGGCACGGCCCTCCAGCCAGTTCTCCACCCAGAGAAGAGTGAACCTGTCCACACCACGGGCTGCCAGTTTCCTTAGGAGAATACTGTGGGAGACCGTGTCAAAGGCCTTGCTGAAGTCCAGGTAGACTACATCAACAGCCTTTCCCTCATCTACCTGTCTGGTCACCCAGTCATAGAAGGAGATGAGGTTGGACAAGCACGACCTGCCCCTGGTGAACCCGTGCTGGCTGGGTCTGATCCCTTTATTGCCATGCACGTGTCGTGTGATCTCCCTCAATAACATCTGTTCCATAACTTTCCCTGATACCGAGGTCAGGCTGACAGGCCTGTAGTTCCCCGGGTCTTCCTTACGGCCTTTCTTGAAGATGGGAGTCACATCGGCAAGCCTCCAATCTTGTGGGACCTCTCCAGATAACCAGGAATGCTGATAGATGGCAGAAAGTGGCTCGGCAAATGTTGTTTGTCAATGGAGGAACCTTCTATTATCTACATACAAGTCCAACAATATTTTCTATGTACATTTTTTTCATCACTAAAAATAATTTTTAAAAAAAGGAAATCAGGTCTTCGTCTACAGTTGTATTCACACTTGCTGGAAAGTTAGTAAACATTACATTTCTATTTCCTAGCAATAAGCAGACCAAACATAAGTAACAAATATATTTTGTGGCATTCCTTTTGTTGCATTTGTCTTGGGAGTGTTAGAATGTCTGTATGTATTTTGTAGTCACATCTTCGTGTGAAGAAGTAATTTATTGTCTAAAGAAGTACATAAGAAGTTTAGTAAGTTCTGGAACTTGTTTAATCTTCTCTCAAAGAAAATGGTTAACATTTAGCAGAGCTTGATCTTATCACCTTATGGATACAAATATGCATCCGTCTCTAATGTGGAAAAGGATGATTTGGAGTTTTACTTGAATTTCAGCCATACATGTATGTGTTTCTTTCAGTGTAGTACAGAGAATGCAATATTGATAAAACAGTAATGTTCAAATACATGATTTGGGAATGTACACATGAACATATTCCATTCACTTTTATGGAAAGAAATATGAGAGATTTTACTTTCTGTAATCTTATTTTTAGTCATTTTTACATTCACTGGCAACAACATGCAAAGAAAATCCCTTTTTAGAGGCTATTCTGTGCTCTGATTTTCTTACTCCTACCACTTTGGACAAATGATGCAGAAGGGATTTTGCTCAGCTTGAGCCATAAAATCCAACAGCAGTTTTTGCTGGCTATAGATAATTAAAGCCTTCCAAAGTGACTATTACTACTTTGTTCTATTCCCTCTGTATTATATGCATAATTCACCTGCATAATTCCTACTTACAGCAGCCTTCATGGGATGGGATCCCACCTCCCTCCGGTACATAATCCCGGTTTACTAGGACTCTCAGGGATGGAAAGCAAAATATGAAATCTTACTCTCAAATCCATCAACTCAGTCAATAAGATGTTTGTTTCTCCAGATACTACACAATTATATTAAAATGACCCATGTCTTCTCAGATCAACTCCTGTGAAATATCAATCTCTTCCCTACACAGCCCTCTTCCTCAGGCTGACTTCACCCAGTTTTTTCCTGATAATGAACATGAAGCTCCTGCTGCTGCTGCACAATCAATAGGTTACACACCATGCAGCCAATGCACCAGTTATCTCTTAAGAAACATATCAAAACACATTTACTACAGCACTGCTCAAGCTGAAGACCCCTTCTTCCCACCCTCCATCTCTCCAGCACACTGAAATGCACCACTGCATAGCACAAAGCATTGGAGCATCCTGCCCTGCCCTTAATCCTGAGAGGTCTGCAGTTGTTCCAGCAGCCTGGGGATGATCAGTGAGAATGAAAGGACACCATCAGTACTAAGCTGCTACTGAGACATTAGTAATAGAAATCGTTCCTCCAAGATCCAAAATGGAGCACTGGCAGATGAGAAAGACAGGAGTAAAAGCATCAGGGGCTTGCATTTGATGCGTTCACATTTTGAAAATGAGTAGCTTCCTCTTCCCCCATAAAAAAAAATCTGCATAAATAACGCCTCTGCAGATGAAAAGCAGTAAAAAGCAAATGTCTGTACTAAACTATCAGTTGCATTATTTCTTAATTGTACCCAGCACACAACAAGCTTTTTCATCTTCAATGTACTTCATCTCTTGTGAAAGACTGGAATATGTACTTTTGTGCACACTGGGCTGGCTTTCTGAAATGGCATAGGCTGGCCATGAGGCAAGTGTCTTTGCCCCCACACCAGAATGGACAACCTCATGACCACTCCCCCACTCTGAGGCTCCTCCAGAGATTGGAGAAGGGGCAGAGCTGGCATCAGGTGTCAAGTGTCTCTTTGGTGCACTTTTCACCAAAGCACATTGGGGATAGAAAGACAGTAAGGAGCCCAGACGTGGAAATTTATTAACCAGAGGTAACACAGTGTGGCTGTACTTATGATTACTCTCAAAAAATGACTTTCTCATAAGTGCTACTATTTTTCCCAAAGTCAGCTTGTGTATCTCCAGTTATGATCCGTGGAAGACTTTGGGGCTTAGCAGCAGTAGTCCTCTAATAACCAGTTTTCTTCAGTTTCATTTCACTGGCTGGGGAATATCAAATCACTCAGCTTGTGTTTCAGTTATTTTAGGAATACAACTGTGGCTTTTCGTTTTGGCTATCTTCCAGAATTTTCACTGTGTAGTAGTAAATGGTGAAGTTAGTGGGCCAATAAAGTCAGATGTTAAATGAAGCTTAAGGGTTTTCTTGTCATCATGGTGAATTATTACTTTAAAACTTGTTTCATTATCTCCATCATTTCCTGTGGAGCATGCTGAGAAAAAAAACGAGGCTCTGTAGCAATGACCTATCACTGTTTTTGTTTTCCTTATTGTCTGTTGCATGCAAACATAATTCCTGACCGTGACATTTCTTGAGAGGGAATGGATCCTACTCTCTGAACATCCCTGTTGAAAAAGCCCAGAGGATGAAAAAATTTCTTCTTCCCTGTGGCTACAATAGAAAGAAGTAACAGGGGAAATCTACAGCTAATGACATTTGCAAAAATTAGATTTTAGAGATGTACAATATGATTTTATTTTCTCGTTTGTTTTAGCAACAAAAAGAAAGCAGTTTAAGCAACACCAGCGAGTGTTAATGGATAAGAGAAATCTGAAATATAGAGTCAGCCCTGCGTTCTTATTGCTGTGCCTGGTGGGCAGGGAGGGGATTTCTCTTCCCCATGCCTGCTGTTGTTGAAGATTTGCTTAATCCTGTCACCAGTTCATGAGGGAATGCCCTCTAACAGCAGCAGGCTCAAACAACAGCATGGACACCAGGGAGTCAGGTTTAGTTCAAACTTTTCAAGAGGCAGATGGCTCCTGCATTCTCCATATTTTGTTATCTACTTCCACATGGTATAACACTAACTTTTTACTAACACTAATGAGCTATGAAGCTATTTTATGATTGCATTTTTTTGTAACAATAAAACAGTCAAAAAGGTCTTAAATACGATTCCATTTTTGAGCCAGTGGAATTTGGGTGCTAATTACTTTAGTCACCTCATGAAATCCCAGTGTCAAATATAACAGCTTGCATCACTTTAAGAGCATAAACTAGGGCATTAAGTGCAAGCATTAAGTATGCCATCTTCACTGAGATCTAAGGGTGAAAGATGCCTGTGAAAACCTGTGAAAGGGCACTTCAGAAGACCCTACCTGTTCGTTTTCAGTTAATACTCATTTCTATAGTTACAGAAAGATACAAAAATGGAATAATCCCTCTATGTTATAATACCCATTCATGAATTTAACACATTGAATTTCATGGCAAAAAAATTATGATTCACATTAATAGACAATAAGGTCTCCAGAAGCAGTGACTGTAACATAGCAGTTTGGGTGTTTAGGACCAATGAGATTCACTAGTTAACAGAAAACAAGAAGCGGGAATCAAGTTATATTACTAGTTAATCAGTGTCCAGTGTTAATCAGAAAGCAGAGGATATAATGCACATTACATCAGTGTGGATCGTATGAGGTGATACACGTATAAATACATCATAATTGTATATAGAACATTTCAGCAGTTTTATCTCTGCCTCTGACACTTCTGTAAAGTTCTATTAATTCACAGCTAATTGGCTGACAGCCTTGTGCTTCAGGTTTTGTGCCCACTGTTACAGTGGCTATGAATTACAAAAATGAGCCAAAGGTACCCTCATATAATATTAGATCTGACAACCAAATCATAAATCAGAAATTATTTTTTTTGCCCATTGCCACATTTATGGCACATATGGATTTTAATGTTACTTGGGCATGGCAAACAAGTACAAAGATTAACTCTTATCCTACGGTTAACTCTTAACTGTAACAGATTTTACTGGTGATGTTCAATCACATTCCCTGGATGAGTAGCACAAGACAAAATGATACAGAGGTAAAAAGCTGAATCTTAATGAAGTTACAGTTGAATCCAAAAAAGAGAAGGAGCAAAGGAACAATGCTCTGCCCTTGCAGAGACATGAACAGTCACAAGTGAAAGCACAAGATCCAGAGCAGCTTCTGTCCTCACGCTGCCAAGCAGAAGGCAACAAGGAAAGGAGTGGATGGAGGTAAGTCCACATTCCAGACTACAAACAAAACCCCCCCTTACCCACTCCACTCCCCCAGGTGCCTCTGTACAACCAATACAAGGCCCTGGTTGTGGAATGCCTGTCTGTGAATGAGTTGGACTAGTGACCTTTAAATGTTCCTTTCCAACTTTAATGATTCTATGACTCTTGCCACATGCAGAGACAGATGTGTCCCCTTTAGTATTGTTCAGAAGTTCCTTTTATCACAAAGTAGCTTTTTATACAGAAAAAGAAATTAAAGACAGTAATAAATAGAGATTTAGTAAGAAGTAATTAAAAAATTGCACTGGGATCCACTACTATAGATAGCAAAAGTAAGACAAAATGCAGAAGGTTTTAATATTCACCTGCTGTTTCCATGATGGTATTGATTCCTATATTAAGGGGTGTATCCTTACAGAGTTAAACTATTTCTATCTATATCAATGCACAATTCATCTACATGAACACAAATTACTCTTCTGATAATAGCATTAACTCAGGCAAAGACTGTCATGGAAGTTCTGCCCCAAGTAACTAACATTACAAATTTAAGGGCTCCTCCAACTTTACTACAAATCCATCGATTCCCATGGAGAGAGGAGATTGGGATAAAAGGTAAACAAAGATGAGGTTGAAGGAGTTGAGAAGGAACAAAGCAAAATGTATAAAGGAAAATAAAAAGACAACACTTTGATAGCAAGAATAGAATCAATTTTCAGCTTATTCTATAGTTTTTATTTCCCACCTAGATTCACACCTACAGTACACAGATAAAGCTTATCTTGCATCCAGCATCCCTGGAGAACACATTATTTGCTAAAAAAGGGGAAGGTGTGATAACTCATTTGGAGTCCTGCTCCTGAAGTCATGTAATAAGAAGGCACATTTGCTACTTCTATTGCTATTAGTTGTGACAACATGATTCAGCTAAGGCTAGAATTAACCCAATATGCTCTGCAGTAACATTCAAAGGGCACTGAAGGATTTATATCATGGGATAACAAAAAGTAATCCTAATATTAACAGAATGATCTATGAGCATCTGGACCTCCTTTTCATACAGCTCTCTGGAAACAGAGCACATGTGTACCACTAAGGCACACCAACTTCCCAAAATGGATCTGCCCAACACAGATTTCTGAAATGACTTTAACTCTAGCATAGCTTTTTTCTATCTGATTGTTGTAGAGAATTCCCCATCCCCATGCCCTGCTCAGATGAGAAGGTCTCAACCACCATCCTGTGCATGTCTGTGGGCTCACTGATATTGGAGCTCCACCAGGGCACCCATGGTGCCGGCACAGCCTGGCTGGCAGATGTACCATTACCTGGATAGCTCACACATTTGCTTGTTCTACTGTGATTAAGGTACTGAAATGTCTGTGAAAGACTAGCTAATATCTTCTTTTATTCTCCAGAGAAGCAAGACAAAACTTTTGGCACGCATAGCTTAATATTTGCCTAAGTGATTCTGCAGCGTTTGTATATAATGTCCTTGTAAAACAGCCTCAAGTAATTAGTGCAGGAAAATTCATTTAATTTACCACTGAAGGATACATGGGCCTAAATAGTCAAGACTGTTCACCAAAGTCGCAAAGCACTGTCTTTAAAACACCAGTGCCTCATGTTTAGTATTAGAAAATAGAAATTAATGAGAAAATTAAGGAGAATTTAACCCGGTGTAATCTTATGACAATGACTAAATATGTATCACCGTTCGAAAGTTCTACAAAGCACAGCAGAGAACAGCAAGTTGTTTGCCTACAGCCTGGGGTCAGAAATGTTTTTAGAAAAATATGAAAACTTCTCTGCAGCACCACTTCCCCTGTTAGCACATCTAAGGACACAGAACTCAATTAGTGGAATTAGTGGACCTTTTCTATTAACCTTTATTGCAGGTTATCCAGAACAGCCATAATTAGAGTACCATCGATCCCAGAACCCAAGGAACAACAGCATCAGTAGGTCAAAATACTTTGCTTGAAGCTGGACTTATCTTTCCTTCCTTACAAGAGAAGGCAGGCCCGTATGAACATTTCTCTACTCCATATCATATTTTTACTATTATTATTTATCAACCGTTATATAGTTTTCCTATACATGATGCTGCATGGTACCTCATATAGAGTAAATAAAAGAAAACATGCAAGTAAATTGAAGTAGTGATCAGATCTCCTTACTATTTTGACACATCCAAAAAGAAACATTTGTCATTGTTGAGTAGGAACTAACTTTCCTACACTGACTTGCTAATGCTTGTTTGCATTTGTTGTTCTAAATGTTTGTAAAAAAAAAAAGTGTTGTTATCCCTAGGTTAAACAGAAAAGTAATTATTTCCTCCATTGCTAACAAGGTACTATTCAAATTGCAAAGAATGACAGATATTATCTTGAAGGAAACATACAAAGAAATACAAAGGTTTCCTTGCTTGCACTTCTATATTTTTCCATATCATAACAGAAAGGTGTCAAACCCTTTTGCCTTCAAACTAGTCAAGTAACTGCATGCAACAGTAGTTTGGAAGTAGCTTAATCATATAATAAACACTGTTCAATATGTCTGGACTCCTGAAATCATCATCTTTTCACCTATTTAAAATATAATTTCTTGCATATTTATAGTGTTCTTGAGCAAGTATTTCATCATCCTCTGGAAAATTCTGCCCAAAATCTATACTTAGCCATCATATACAGGCTAATCTTAAATCTTCCTGGCATAAATATAGAAGGCTGTCTTCTCCTGAGGATAGGCTGTTTTTGTCTCAATGTTTTTTCAAGTGATAAAGCAAAACTGTGGCGTCTTATCTAGCATTGAACTAACAGAGTGTTAGCCACATGGGGAAAAGACTTAAAACATTCATTAATGTTTAAAAAAAGGGTCATGAAATGCGGTAAAGTAACTGTGCCTGGGGTTAATTTATGTTTTCACAACTATATGCAGCAGGGTGACTTGATAGTTTGTCTTCACGTCCTGGCTGTGAGAACAGATCTGGTGTTTTGGTTTGAAAACAAACTGTTAGAGGGCAACTAAACCATTCAGACAAAATGCAATAATGAGTATTTCAAGTGCCCAATTAGTATTACTGCCCTGAAATAGTCAAAGGATCTTGTGCAGCTTTACTGTATTTTCTGTTAGCACAAAAGAATTTTAGGAACAAACAGATTCTCAGCTGATGTAAACTGCTGAAAATCTCTTGAAATAAAATAATTACACTGAGTCCAGGTGTTTTAGATGTATGAGATAGCTTCCATGCTCACAGAACTCCCTTTCTGTCTTTGCTTTGGCCCGGGCCTGAGGTGGTCATTAGGAAACATCTACTGTGGTTTTGGAAATGTCCTCTTTTTGTGGCAGCAATGTTTGGGAAGAAATGTTTGAATATGACCTTCTCTTTCTGACAAGAGATAGAACTAATGATTAAACTCAGCCTAGAAGACCTTGTAAGACCTCAGGTTTTTGAGAATGGAGAGGGCAGCCAGCTTGCACAGTTGCAATGAAGTCCCGTGAAAGCTCACAGATTTCCTTCAGTGCTCTGGCTGCATTTTTTTCCCCATACATTGTCCCCTTTTGATCTCCTGCACTGTTAAAAATACAGAAAC
The DNA here is from genome assembly GCF_038088225.1 of Cyrtonyx montezumae. NCBI lineage: Eukaryota > Metazoa > Chordata > Aves > Galliformes > Odontophoridae > Cyrtonyx > Cyrtonyx montezumae. Next base: position 8,511,400 of record NW_027072078.1, on the reverse strand, counting down.
ACCACAAGAAGCTGGGTGCTCAGCTGGCAACAGGTACAGAACTATAATATACAGTTAAAGATCAGCTGAGGAGCTGCCTCTAGGCTCTATGTGGAAGTTAAAAAACAGCAAATTTGGAGGTCAAATTAATTGATCTTATCCATAAGAGGATAGTGAACTGGGGTTGATAAAGGAACACTATAATTATCCTTCCTACTCTGGAGACCTACAAGGTCCCATGCAGTCTTGCTTACAGTCATTTGCCTGTCCTTTCTTCTCTGCTTGGTCTCCTCACAGGTAACAAGCAAACAGTCCTCACTATCATGCACTGATTGTGAAATAAATGCATTTCCAAGAGCTGAATGAAAAATAATCAACACTCTACAATATTGTTTTCCCTTTGCCTCTCCCTCCTCAAGCCTGGATGTTAAAATCATTCCCTTTCATATAGTTTGTTGGACAGAGAAATACATATAATATTTCTCACACTCATTATCTTCATGCTTACAAATTATACCCGCATTTACTAACAGGAAACTTTATTTTCCAGGTCATATATCCACCATGGCAACTGGTCGTCTCCTTATGGGCACTCCAAAATGCCCAGTTTGTTGAGACATGTCCATGGTGTCTGGTCAGATCGCAGTCTGTCAGACACTATAAAGCACAGCCAGCTGTGGTACATCCCAGGTTACAGTAACCTAAGTTCTGTTTGTGCAAGAAAGCCATTTTTCTTAAGAAACATTTTTGATTCTTTCTGAGGGCATTTGTTTTTCAGACGGAGTGCAGCAGTTTTCAGATTATATTAAACTTGATCCTGATCCACTCAAGCTAAGCCATTCCTAAAACCACACCTAAGCTCGGGACAGCCATGAAGACAACATTAAGATCTGAATGCTTGCACAATGATCAGTAAAAGAACACAGTAAGAGACTGTAAGTCTCCTTATAGTGGTTGACTGCATTCTGAGGGAAAAGGTTTTTCCAGTTGTCAGTGTGACACAAGTGATGATGGAAATATCCATATGTTTCAATTTCTGTGGGTACAGATTTTTACGTGTAACTTCAGAGTCAAACAATGAGACATGCGATAGCCTGCAATAAGGAAACCCAGCCATGAAATGGCAATGTTTTAATGCTCACTTACAAGAAATAATGACATCTTCTTTCTCCTCAAAGTTTTTTCATTTCTTTGGTACATTTTGAAGAAATCTTAACTTCAGAAAAGTGCAATCCGTTTAAGTACATCAGCACAGAACTATGACATGATAATTTATATGGAACATTAAGCAATACAGTAGTTATAATGGAAACTTCTCCCTACTTCTCTTGTCATCTGTTCTGTGAAACTGCAAGACAGTAATTTGAAAAATCTGTGAAAGTAAATACTTTTTCCACTCAAAGAATAATAAGCCTATAGGATCTCATGGAATGAGTGTCCTTGAGGACAAAAATCAGCACAACTTTTGCAAAGAGAACAGATCTTTATATCAATAAAAAGGACTTAAAGAAATGTTTTTAAAAATTCATAAATAAAATTTTCAAAAGGATTTAACTCACTGTATCTCAAGGTGTGGTAGCCACAAACATAACAAGCAGAAAGAGGCATTTCTAGTGGAAGCAATTACCCTAGTATTTCTCATATATTCTAATGAAAGTATTGGTCAGTGGCAGAATAAATAGAGTATTAAATCAGATTCATTTCTGTTCTTCTTTAGTACAACAGTCTATTTATTTTATCTCTTCTAGCTCTATAAGTGTCATGGTTTTATCCCCCAAAAACATCTTTTATTGCAACAGCTAAACATAACATTATATTTCTGCTACTCCTTGTAAAAGGATGTCTCAGCTTTGCTGGGTAGAACACCAAAGAACTTTGAGTTTAAAGAAAAATGCATTAAAATAACAAATCAGATATTAAGGATTACAAATACTGAGGTAGTTTAGCACATTTTCCTTTGTCTGATTTGGCATATGATTAATGGCTTGTGTGGATTCTGAATTTGTCAGTGTGCTGCTTTCTAGCAACTCAAATTTTATCCTTCATAGCCCAGCATTTCTGGCAAAAGTGTTTGTACAGCAGCATGATAAATTGGACTGGGGAACTGAGTTTATTGCTGCTGCATTCTTTTTCATCCTGGTCCTGTTTCTCATCTGGGCCATGCAAATGCACTAGTAGAAGTTAGACATCACATAAGAGTGGCAATGCTCTTCTAGGGCCGGGAAAGGGAGAGATTGAACTTTTCTGTAGCAGCTTTTTGTAGAATGTCAGCTAGGATGTTACCTGCCTGTCTTGGTCTTGTTTAATGAAATGTTGGCTTCACTTGACATTTATTTGAACATTCATTTGTACTCAGCTCAGGGACAGCAACTGCAGGAGCCACAGAGCTGCAGCCCTGGGGCCGTGTGTGCTGCCACTGGCATGTTACATGGCAGGGAAAATGCATTTCACTTCCACTTGTATATGAGCTGAACTGATCCTGCAGAAAAGAGCCTGAAATCTCTGGTGAAAACAACATTACTCTTCCACAGGTTTGATCCCCGGATTGTGTTTCCCAGTATGAGATTTGAAAACAATGTTATAAACAAAAAACAATAAAATATGCTACTTGAGCTCAGACAAAGTAAATATCGCTCTCACTCCAGCACCCGTGTATAGCATTACACGTTGGGGTTAGAACAATCAGACCTCAGGCTATTAGAAATTTCTTCTGTGCTGTATTCCCTTGGGGCTCCTTTGATACGAAGCCTTTATGTGGTTGAATACAGTAGCTGAAATAGCCGAAATCACTCATAACACAGAGAGTAATATTTTAATCTTTCAAAAGGTCAGTAAAGCTGAACAGCACTAAACTACATTGCTGAAAATGCATTGTCCAAAAGCCCAGCACACCTTCACAGATGCTTTCCTGGTTTGGTGATATGTCTGTGGTATTCAATCCAGGAATTCTACTGGGTGAGATGTGTTTGGTTTAATTTTTAGGTCAAATGTCAAGATTCTTAGGAAATAGTGGCACCTAAAAATGAAATTCCCCTACAATAATACATTAATTGCCCAAATCCACCTGGGAGCATCCCACCAGAACAGGGGGAGGGTATCTGATAATATATTGATGCATGTTAGGCTATACATTGTTATGTGAATATACTCTGATGAGGTGTGCCATAATTTGAGATTGTAAAGAAAATTAAGAGAGGATCCATATTAAAACTTAAAGTTTGACAGCTTATAAGAGCTTTGTCTAAATTTATGCAAACTTGTACAAAGCAGTGCAAAGGCAGAGGGTGTAGAAAGGTCCCTAAAAGAACAAAGTCAACTCATGAATTTTGTCCTCGGATTTCTATGTCTACTCCTGTATAAATCAGCTGGAAGAACAAGCGTTCAAATGCATTTGCTAATGAGCTATTTTTCTCCCTAAGCTGCTTTGCTTCGAGGCTGGTACATCCTTCAGACACAGGCAAATGAGGTGATTCACATTCTCACAAAAAAGTTTCTTTGCATCCCTAATGCCAAGTAAGTAGATCTGGTCTCCTGCTGCTTCTGGAACATAAAAGAGCGTACATTCTCAGTTTGAAAGTATTGTTCTATTTTCAGTTGCTACAGATACTACTTGAATAAGCAGAAGACCATGGAAAAAAAAAAAAACAAAATTCACCTATGGTCTTTTATTTGTCATTTATAGTATCATCCTACAGATTATATGGCTGTTTCTTTAATTCTGTATTTTAGATTTTGCTGGACAGTGTGGGCGCTCATAGTTGCTGGAAGAAGTGCGTGAAAGATGCAATACATTGGTCTAATATGCACTGAGTTGACCTCTCCAGGAAGACAGTAATATCTTTCAGTACTTGTAAGGTGAATGGGAAGTGTCAGGAGACCCCACTGGCTGCAGGGGGGTGGTTACAGCCATAGAGTGAGCCCACTCCACCTCCAGTGCTCGGCAGAACTTGTCTTCTTCCCGTGGGTATCACTGAATTCTCAACTCCAAAGTACCTTCTTGCTTGTAATAATATCACCCTACCACATTTTACAGTATCAAAGGAAAACTCCCATATCCTTGCTGCAGCATGCGAAAGCAAAACTGTAGGGAATATTTGTGCCTACTACCTCTTTTTTTTCCTCTCTTTCTTAAAATATGTGCATGAATGAATGCTGTTTCTTCAGTATATTTCAAAGATGATTGTATTTCAAGTTTGAAAGGTGGCTACATTACTTAGTGATAAGCAAAGACTAAAGGGAGCACCTTACTCACACCTAAGAAAATGAAACTTTTTCATTTAAGATTTTAAATAGAAAGGAATGTTCAAAAGCCGGATCCTCTCTTAACTAGAAATATTTTTGACATTCTGTAGTTTGTATTACACACTAAGAACTTACATTGCCATCAAGGATATGCGAAGGCTGCCTACTAAAGTCCTTCTCTATGCAGGTATTTATTTTGCACAGTAACTTAATACACTTCTGCATTTTCATACATGATGGAAGGAAAGCTTTGAAGTCCCAGAAATGTTGTGTCTGTGTGTGCTTATCCTCTAACATTTTAGTACAGAAAAATTATGACTTCGAGAATAACATTAAAGTATCACTAAGCTAGTGCTCAAATAAATAATGTTTCATAAATCGATGTTGTCATAAATAGTTTAGTATTTCTTTGGCTTCTTAAGAAAAGAACTTCTGAAATCTGTTTCATAACAGCACAACAGCAAGATAGCACGGCACCACAGTAAGCAGTAATTAAAGTACATCATCTCCTTTATAATAATTGTGAAGATGCAGATCATTTTGTAATTCTCACAGCAACAGGACTCTTATAACTGAAATGATTGCCAAAAGAAAAGCAAAGTTTAGGGGTAAGACGTGCTTGGAAGGCAGGTAAGCTGAGGGAGAAAGCCCGTTCTCCACCAGCAGCATGAATGCAGCTACGCTCACCTATGTAGTTGGTTAGCTGCGGCTGCAGCCAGCAGTAATAGTCCATTGGCAGCTACCCTTCATGTGACGTGCCTTTAGTTTAAACCAAATGAGCAAACAGACCTGTGAGAGGTTTATTCATCTTTGCTTAAAACTATGAAGTTAATAAAAACATATAATCAGAGTATCTTTTTATTAGGAAGAGTGTTAGAGATTTTCTATTAATGTTTACAATTTAGATCTTATCTGTTGAGCAAAGATCTTCTTTTAAAAAATAGATGAGCTTTTTTCTTTTTTCTTTTTAATAGCACTAACACATTCTAACATTTAATTCTTTTAAAAGTGCATTTCACAATAGTTCACAGAATTGTTTAAAATTACTATTACAGTTGGTGCTGTTAAATTAAAACCTGTTCTGACAATTCTTCTCTGGCCCTAGAAACCTTTCTCCTACTCACATGGGAGCAGATTATTGTCCTTTCCTTCAGCCTTCAGAAAGAGCTCAGAATTCAGAAATACAAGCCTGATGTTGCTGGCACCATCGTGCTCATTCACATAGTGACATGCTTTTAAAGCTAAGAACCCTGTGGCAAACACTAAATATACATTACATACCAAACTACAGAACAAGTTGAGGACACACGACCTAGTGCCATTCATCTAAATGTACAGCTGAACTGGAATGAAGAATAGGTGGTCCAAAGACTAAGGTACTAAAAATACCAACAATATTAAAATGGCAAAAAAAAATCTGCATGCCAACATTCACTACTGAAACATATATACTGGAAAATGGCATCTAAAGCACACATGTTACTGCCTGGTTTTTAGGTTTCTTTTTAACACATCTGTCTTGTGTATCAAACTATCTCGCCATCCAGGCATAGATTTCAGAAAAGACAGAGGGGTAACAAGGTGCAGTGGAAGATCTCAGGCAATTCTGGTTCTCACTAACTTTAGTAAACAAGAGACTGGGAACTACTAGAGTGAGATACTTATTTTTCAGGTGAGCTGCACAACCACAGTGACTTCTGATGTTTCATGGAAGTTTTGGTGTTTTCTTATATCCTTTTAGGATATTTTTAAAGTATGCCAAACATTTTGTTCAGTCAATTCCATTGTGAACTTCAGAATTATTTTTTTCTAATTCCTTTTTATCTGTTCCTTAATGTAGTATTTTCAAATGCAAGTATAACATATGGTTGTCTAATCTGTGCAAGTCTAATGCAGGGTGCCCAAATGTAATAAAAGCCAATTTTGAAAGTTCATTTTCATAGCTCTGATGAGCTTCCCATGGCACGTTTTCATTTAGGTGAAATCACAGCCAATGACAGGATTCATCATTGGCACAGTCTCAGTGGTGGCTGCTATTACAGATGGATTCCACTGATTTTCCAAGCATTGAACAAGAGATTATTTTAAAATGGAATAGCAGATTTTTTCATTAAAATGAGTTGACTTCAACTGTCTCGCAAAGACATGGCCCAAATATCCCTGATTTCCTAGGGATGAAAGAATAGCATTTGAAGTGTCTGAAGAGCTTCTAGTTCAAAGGCTTTCTTATTTGATCGGGTTTTTGTTTGTTTGTTTTTGTTTGTTTGTTTTTTCATATAATTTGTTAACAAAAGGGCAAACAAAGAGCGCCACATACCACATGTACTACATGCAGCCATCAGATCTCTCTGGAACATGAGTTTAAGAGTTTTGTGGAACAGGCCTGGGTAACACTGGTCATTCCAGCAGTTTTTAGGCCTGCATGTAAACACAATTCATCCTTCTTTTACACAAGCATTTGTATCATCTCTCGCCAATTCTCTCTCGCTCCTGGTTCTGTAATTTAGATCTCCTCAGGGCTGATATACAGTGTCAGGACTTTCCCAAAGTATTGCTATCATTTGGAGTTGTTCTATTGGCCATATCTGTGCACTTATGCAGATGTGAGTACTTTATATGCTTTCTTGTTCCTTTTTATGGCTTTCTCAATTCCAGATTGCAGGCAATTGCCCTGTTGTGTGCCAAGCACTCAATCTTGATAGATACAAATTTGATTTCGTGTAATATACACCGAAAGCATCCGTCATGTTTTCTCCATATAAATTACATCTAAATTGCATGTAGATGGAAGATAAATCATTCAAGCATAAAGTCATAGGTGGATAGCTGCACAGTACTTGACAGTATTTCTTTCTTTTTGCTGAAAATTAAAAAAAATATATCTTTATGTTCATCCCCCCACACATAAGCGTTTTGGCTCAAGCCTACAATGGAGCATTTCCTGTAGCAACAGATATAAAGTTAGTGCAATAGAATTTCTGCATAATTTTAAGTACTGTGGATTTTAGTGACAGTCACTTAATGCAGGTGCTTTCAGGGGCAGCACATTCTACCAGGAAGGCAGTAGGTGCTACTCAAGAACAAAAGCATTTCCAGGTACTAGCAGCTGGACTGCTACCAAGGGCATGCAGATGCAGGTGGCTCTGTGCTGCAGGAGCAAGAGGCCAGATTTGAACCTGAGAAACCACAGCGACACACTGCACGTTAGCTATCTGGTAGAGCTGCAAAGCAGTGCAGTGATGCTATGATACATCTCCCACCATCTCGCTTTGCCATGCTCTCCCTGCCCTGAGATCTGCTATCTGGGGCAACACAGGCCCAAACTTTCACATTTAGGATGCTACATTTCCTCAGTTCAGAAACTCCAGGTAAAAAATTAGTTTATGAATGTATCCAACTATCAAATTCAAAAGGAAGGGACTTAAGCCCACATTTCTGCAGTGTTTATGTTGTACAGCAAAGCATCTATCCTTGAAGGACTGAGCCATAATTAACAGAAGTTTATTTGGCTATTATAAATTCTTTTAACTTTAAAAGCCCTGGTAGTTAATTGATGCAGTCAGAAATCATGATTTAACATGAACTGCCACTTTCAAATGCAGATACTGCAAATGAACATCTAAAAGTGACATGGAGAACATGAGAACCAAACATGTGACACCACAAAAGGAATACATCTCTAAAAAGAGACACCGGCTCCTTGCAACCATTCCTCCACCTGGCTTTAATTGTCCACACGAGTATGAAAATACCAACTGATGGTTATCCAAATTTGGACTGAAGGTGAAAAAAACAAAAAAGTTATCACTGCAAGGCATAAAATAGTTCTAAAATCCTCAAGCTCTGTAATTAATTTAATAAACGAGGAAATAAACTTTCTCCTCCCATTCTTTTTCCACATCCACAATCAAACAAAAAATCACTTCAGCTAGCCTATTCTATATAATAAGCTTCATTTTCCTTTCATCCTTCACCTTTAAAAAAAGAAAAAAAAACGAAAACCCCAAATCTTTTCATGTACATAGGTTTCACTAAATCATCTCATAACTGATGAATCACACCAGTGTTCGTGACAGTAGTTAGATGAAGATTTAATACTGAAGAACTTGATGTAATGACCTAGGACTTAGAACTGTGATGTGATCTAGCATTTCTACAGCTTGCATTCTTCCTGTACACTTCCAAATTACACTTCTAAAAAGTGCTATTTCACACAAAAAGATTTAAAATGAAATAACTCATTTGATCTAGGTTTTGAAAATCAATGAATTAAGGTACTTTTAATAACTATTATCACTGTTAAACACGCTTCTTTACTTAATGAATAAAAATGTAATGCTAAGATTTTTGTGCTAAAAAACACTGTACTTTCTTGCCTACATTTTATTGTTTTTTTTTCATTAAAGATGCAGTCTTCAATTTTAGAAGTATTATGCACCACTTCACTAAGCCTGCATCCTGTAAGTGCACACACTGTGCATGACTTCAGCACTACTTTTTTGTTTCTAAAGTCATCAACAATTATTAAACTCTATGAGAATAAATGTCCTTATTAGCATGAAGATTAGAATATCTTAGGTGCAGAAAAATGTCAGCTGCTTGTCAGAAGTCATTTTGAGTATGCTCTCTTGACCCATTCCCAATTTAAAAGTCTGTTCTTGTTGGACTAGACAGATAATGAGTGCAGCATGAAAACAGCCAGTAAATGAGCAATACAAGAAATTTGTCTTGCTAATTGAAAGAGCATAAGCTAAAATTGTAGTACATTAGCTAAGTATCTGAAGTGTTAGAAAATGTCATGAGAAATAAATAAATTCATTTAGGATTGTCTTTCTCAGAGATGTGGAATGTAGCTCTGCAAGAATAAGAGAGGGAAGAAAATAGTGAAGTTACATGAGCTAGGTTCACTTATTTCTAGATAAGAAGTCTATGTACAACGCTAATTTGGTGTGATTTGTTTTAAGCTTTTCTGAGTCCTCATACAAACATAATCAAAATGACTCTTTCATCCAAACAGACTCATAATATCAGGTTCATCTTCCATGACAGAATTCTGTCAGGCTTCCTTTTACATAGCCCTAAGGACTCAACCTTTGATAAACAGCATAAAGCAACATTTTATCTTTATTTTTTATTCTGTTTGGCTTTGAAACCTCAGGAAAACACAGAAGCTAGGAAGATAAAATATCATAGTAAAACAGAACTTTTGTAATAGCAATTCCACTAATGAGGGCAGAGTGTAGGAGCACTCATTAAATATTGTAGGGTTGCCTATGTTAGTGCATAGTTAGTGCTGTAAGATTTGATGCACATATTAGACGTCTATATAGCATAGTTGGAATAATATGCTGGAATAATTATTCTGCCATTTATTAAAATGTATACATGCCTTCTAGAAAACCAAATAAAAATATTGGTTAAATTCTGTATTTATTGTTTGCACATTCAGTTTTAAAATACCTGTACAGAAAGAAGTGTGGCTGATATAGTAGGGAAATAAACTGTCACATCTACCTCTTCGAGTGTTATGAATAAATGGAGGAACACTGATAGAATTACATCACAGTTTGATTTAATAAGGAGATATGATTCTGGCTATCCCTGCTCTCGGGTCACAATCACTGCAAGGAGATACTGCTGTCAGGAATCCTTGCTGATATTATTATCTTTATAGTAATCATCTATTTCACAAATTTTAAACCTGGGATGTTCATTGTTCTCTGACAGAGATTACAAGGGAGCCTTATCACTCCAGCCTTGGAGATAACCCTCAAGTCTCATCTTTTCTGATTCAAAATACACTTGGATTTTATGTTTCTGACACTTTTTTTTTGAAATTGGTCTGAAATTATTTCCCAGGTGTTTGTGAATTGCTCTCTCAGGATTGTGAAAACTGAAACATGGATACATGTTTCATGTGTATTCATACTGGCACCTTGCATAACAAAGGAGTATTTCACTCAGTCCCGGAGTAATGTTTATGTTGAATGATGTTATGTTTATTTTTAAGCTGCCAGCAAACCTGGAAAATCAGTCATTCACACAGCTGTACTGCTTTACTGCCCTACCTCCTTCCTGCTTCCCATTCATCTTTTGTGAGATTGATAAACATGTCTCCTGCCATAGATACTATCTGATACCAAATGAAAATAAAACAGGATTCAACTCAAACAGAAAACAACATACAAAAAAAAAAAATCTGAAAAATCAATTAAAAATGTGCCTTTATCTCTAGTTACATTCTGAGCAAGCACAGCCAAAAATAAACTGGGAAAGCGATGTCAAATTCACATCTGGCAGCTCTGACAAGGCTGCCCAGGACACAGAAGCTTTCTGAAAAAGTATTGTCCAAGAAGTTATTTAACTATAGGTTCTGAGTATGCATAGAGAGATTTTGCGGGGTGAGAAGATGTCAGTTCTGCCATCCTTTCAGTAATATATCCATTCATCCATTTTTGGAGACTTGCAATCTCCCATCAGCAACATCAAGAATATGCGGAGAGCAAAGATGTATTCCCATCACTGCAGCTATTTCTGCTGTCTTGGAGCATACTGATATTGAGGGACATGAATGATTAAATAGTGTCCAAATGACTTTGTCTTTCCTCTATTAACTCTTGAAATTTTGTACACTTTGATTTACATGCCAACGATGTTTTTATTCTACACTCTCTTTTCTTTACTTCCACTCTAACAACTCTGTTTAACAATCCATTCACTTCTCCAGAACTGAGCCCAATGAAACAGTGCTGTGCCAAACAGTGTCACCACCAAACTGAGGTGACAGGAACACAGCTTTGTCTTCTCTGAGGTTGTGACCATCAGAGCAAGCTCTTGGCAGGCTCAGAGCTTACTGGTCTCCCTTCTCCCAGCAAAAGAGGAAAGAGAACAAAGACACAAAAAACAGTCACCACACAATGGCTCAATATACTATCCCCCTATAAGACTTGTAACTTATTCTAGGCAACCTGCAATGGAGTTTGACTAGATGACCTCCAGATATCCATTCTAACTCCTATGATTCCATGGCTTTCTATCCCAAGGGAAAGAAGAAAACCATCACCTTGTTGGCCAGGCTGGAGCCCTGAGGCACTGACCAGGGAAAGCTGAGCAGCAGTGGCTTCACACAATGCTACCGTTAAAGGAAAAATGCAGCTGAACAGTATTATGCTGGAGAGCAATAGAAAGAAGAGTTTATATATGCTAAGTAATCCAGAAGTAAAAATATTACCTATTCTGCTATGGTTAGGCCCCCTGGAAGGTAGATAGCTCAATGGTTAGGATCATGTAAAGGACTGGGTATGTAGTTTCCAGAGAACAGAAAACAACAACCCCAATAGCTAGAGAGGAGTTTCTCTCCATCTCTCCTTTATAAGCTGTCCTTCAGTACTAAAATACTTCTCTTTTCTCTGTATTAACTCTGCCAAAAAAGGCCAAGTAATTTTAAGAGCATTTGTCTTTGCATCTGACAGCTTCCTCTACTGCATCACATTTATTGTCAAGTCTCTGCATAAGTATCGTAGGAGTAATTCGAAAAGGCAACATAAAAATAAGGTAAATTTGAGGAGGTTATGCTGATGTGCAGAAACCTACATAGGTCCCTTTCAAATATGAACACATATATCCATGATATATTTGTTGCTATTCCACTTAAAGAAAGAGATGGGGTTCTTTTCCCTATATTTGCAAATCAGGAAAACGTTGAAGACTGGAAAGGACTTAGCAGTGCTAAAATTTGTGAGTATCCTCCAAAGCTTCTGTAGCTATTTCAGCCTATAAAATTAGCATTATCCCCATTTATATGTGAAGATTAAAGGTCCAAAATACCTACAGTTTTGTACCAATCTATCATCAGCCATTCAAGAACTGCCTAAGTAGTGCTCCAAGTGCTGGATACTGCCAGTTTTGACATGGAGAAATCACTGCAAACAAGTACTGCCTCCTTTTGCTGAAAGCATGAAATAAATGTCTCCATACTATTTTTTAATGACAATGGCACTATCCTGAATTTTCTCTGTGGCAACAACTTTATTCTCTTTGAAGCTGCACAAGCTTTTGAAACCACAAAACCTAACCCTCTGGCACTGCAGCAGTACAGCTTGATTTAACAGCTGTATCAAGTGCTACCTGACCCAAGCTCATCTTCCCAGGTATGATGCTAATGTAATTGAAGCAGGTGACTGTCATGACCAGCCTCTCCCCCCAGGGCAAATCCATGCTTACTTATTGGTTCCTTTACTATGTGTAACAGCATAGTTTTATCTCCTTGTGACCTACTTACACATCACTCCGACATTAGGAGCTCACTTACTGTTAGTCTAATTATTGGTAATATTCTCTTCTTCACTCAGAAAGGTAACTACTTTCCAGTGCTGGGTGAATAGCTGCCAACTGCTGCCCTTGCACCAGGCTCCTCCTCTTGCCAGGGCAGATGTTCATGAATTGACTGACATGGACTCAGATGCAATTCAGAATCCTGGGTCTCAAAATAGCAGCTTTAAATACAGTCATTACTGCACTGTAGGCTGTTTTCTCTCTCCAGAATCATGATCTATCTTGTTAGTTAAGCTCCTGTTGACAAACAGTCTCTCAGTACATATCCCACAGAGGATGTTCTGCACAGTTAAAGCCTCTCTGCAATATTGCTTCTCATAGAATGCTTTGCCTTGCCCACTCTGCACCAGCTTGAGAAGCTCCAACTGCAAAGTTCTGGAGCAGTTCTGGAGCTGCATGTCTTGGGGGTAACTCATTGAGTACACTCACTTGTATTACACAACTAATTAACAGCAGAGCTACTGGTTCACAGAATCACACAGAACTGCAGAACTGCAGGGGTTGGACGGGACCTCTAGAGGTCATTTAGTCCCACCCCCCTCCCTAGCCCAGGTTGCACAGGTAGGCATCCATGCAGGTCTTGAACATCTCCAGAGAAGGAGACGCCACCACCTCTCTGTGCAGCCTGTGCCAGTGCTCTGTCACTGCACTGTGACAAAGTTCCCATACACATTTGTGCAGAACTTCCTATGCTTCAGTTTGTGGCAATTTCCCCTTGTCCTATTAGCACACACAGCTGAGAAGAGTCCAGCCTCATCCCTTTGCCTCCCACACCTTAGATATTTATAGACATGGAATAGATCCCCTCTGTTTCTCAATGTGGTGATGTCAAGTTGAGGTCTTAAACTTGTAGGGACACTGCTATTACTTTCTTGAGCCACATTTAAAATATTTATTTGCAGTTCATCTTACACCAACAGGTATTTGGTTTGGAAAATATCATTCCAAGCTCTTACCTCAAGAGTAATGCCTAAATTACACTACACTTGCTTTTAACAAGCTTCATAAATCTCTATCAGTAGCACACTGGATATATGTAATCAGTATGGGAAATGTAAAATTGTCAAACATCAATTGAGCAAGTATTGCATTACATTGCAGAACATTAGTAAATGCCAAAAAATCCCAAAGAAATAATTGGAAATGAAAAACTAATGATAATTACAGTACTCATTCTGTCATTAAGCAGAAATGCATGAAAAAATAATCACAACATAATTATTCATTTATTAAATGCACTCAGTATTCTAATACCATAGTAAGCATATAATAATTATCCTAACAGTTAAGGTGAATTTCAGTGTTTTGTTTTTAAATATCTGTTAATTAAAAATTGTCACTGAATCAGTTTTAAAACAAAAGCAAATAATGTATCGTCTAAACTTTCCATTAAAGAGTTGTCAGGAGAGGGACATACAAAGTACATGTCCTTTCAGATAATACGGATAGCTTTGGAGTAATTACTAGGCCATCTTGCAAAGGCAAGCACTTTACATTTAGAAAATACATTGCATTCAGTGATGCCAGAACAATAATTGCAGGTGATTTTGCAGTTGTTTCATTTCTCAGACCATGATGGCACTTAATGTAATTATTTACCTAATCACATAACATGACTGTAACAAAGCATATGAACAGCAAGGACAGCTGAGAACATAGCTGAAACATGTGTCTATATACTGCTATAGTATTATTTTCTTATTTTGAAACCTTCAAACCTGAAGATTTTTGAAAGAGTAATTCATTTTTTTTCTTCCTTTATTTCTCTCCTCTTTTTTCCCTATTTTTACTTGCATTTTTCCATGCTGACTCTGACTTAGAGACTGAAATCTAAGCAGCTAGTATCTAAATCATCAGACAGAGCCAAGGCAGATGGCTGAATTCCACCAACACCTAGGAAGCATCTAAACACTACACAAGAGTGTTACAATGGTTCAGCTTGGAGAGTTTTGAACTGTATAGCTGTTTTCATCTACTATCCGACAAATACTAATTCTCAGCTTTGGTGAGAAAGGAGATATTAGACTGGGAAGCATGCCATTGTAATGTGACTGCTTTGCTTCCAGTCCCAGCACTGACTTGTTTATTGCAAGTTATTCTTCCTTTCAGCAGCCCTGTAACAGTGGGCAAGAACAAGATCTCTGTATTGGAGAACATAGGAGGAAAAAAATTTTCTGTTTGCTGGACAAGTGCTAGAGTATTTTTTTTTATTGTATGTGTTTGTTTTCCAACATCTGCAACCAGGTTCTTCTGGTTAAGCAGAACTTAATATTCAAGATTTTAGTTCATCACCGTGATTGCCCTTCTGGATGCTTACCCATCTTACTCCCTTAAAAATTGGCACGCATTCTGCTAGCAAAGACTTGGAAGCTGTGGCTTTGTACATTACTGAGTCCTTTGGGTAGGTTAATAAGGGAACTGTAAACAGAGCATAAAGCTTATGTGGTTATTTCATGTATCCAAGGAGTTACTAAGCATTTTCAGTATGGTTAAATTATCCCATCAGATTCTTGTATATGGTCCTAGTAGACTGAAAGTTGTTAAGTCATTTGTTTGGATTGAATCCGACCTTACTAGTCTGCCTCTAGCATGATATTCTCCTTTGCCTACTGTGAGTTTCTTAAATTTCTACATGAAATGAAAAGGACTTATAAGACTTTTCAGCCAGTTCTCATCAGATGTTTTTTTTATTTTGAAATTTTCATTGATTTCAAGGAAAAAAGAATTCCCTCAACCATTACTCTTCACTAAGAGTAGTTTATAATCCTACTGCTGAAACTCAAGTGTTTATCTGCAATCCTCTAATCCTTGAATACTGAAGGCCAAGAAGGATTGCAGTGCAACACCCCACACCATGCACTGAACCTGAGGGGATGGTGTGAAGCTGTGACTGTGGAGGTTCAGGTTCAATATCATAAAAAGGTTCTTCACCAAACGAGTGGTTGAGCACTGGGACAGGCTTCCCAGAGAATTGGTCACAGCAGCGAATTTGCCAGAGTTCAAGAAGCATCTGGACAGTCTGTTTTTTGGGTAGTCTCATGTGGAACCAGGAGTTCAATGATACTTCAGTTTCCTTCCAACTCAGGATATTCTATGGTCCTATGAATCCAGCCTTACACTCATCACCACAAACATATATAAACAGTCAGATAATTCTCAAATTATCATCTCTGAAGCCTAAACATCAGGAAGATCTGACAGTAGGAAAGATTTTTTTTTTCCAATATGTAAAAGACAGAATAAAAATGGTTATGATGACTTGTTTGTGGTTAACACAAATTTCCTCCCTCACAAGGCTATTCTGTTTGTAAGAATGAGAAATAACAAGATGCTGTCAACTAGTAGGTGAATCATACTTCATGAAAAAAATGGCTGCTGATTGGAAATGTGAGATAACTCATGGACATTCAAATAAGACAAATTCCCAGTAAAGCACTGAGCTCTTGGATCTGCTCAAAAGAAACTACCGTGATCAAAAATGTTCTGAAAGCAAAAATAGAACACACATTTGGAACTCAACACAATTGGCTTATCTTGTAAATGTCTCACTTCTTTCAAGAACTATTTAATCCCAAATCAAGCTCTTATTTTGGATGTCTGACAATATCATGTTAAAAGTTCCTGTAGAGGCTAAGCACACTATGGCTTCACGTTCTGAAAACACACAGAGCTGAGACATTTACAACCTTATCTGTGAAAGAGAATTGCCAGCTGTGGAGAAGTGTTTGAAACTTCTTGCAACAGCATTCTAACAAGGAAAAACAGAGCTCCCACCAACTCTGGATTCCATGGAGTTTTCTGAATACAAGCAAGAAAGGATACCTCTAATTTAAACTGTGTTCTGCATGATCATGATATATGGAAATAAAGTGAGATTAAATGTATTTTATCAAGTAATTCATCCAAAAGAGAAATATAAAGCTTCACACCAAGATGATGTTTTTCAATTCAGTGCTATAAAGGAAACCATATCAAATATTTCTGAAGAAGATAAAATGTACTGTGGAATAAAGCAACTATTCATCTAAACACAGAGAAATAATAGAAGAAGCATCCATTTATTCAAAACTGTTTCAAAGAATAGATAACAACTAGTTTCTTGTGTTAATGGGGTTTTTCTAACTAGACACTTCTTCCAGCTATCTGTCCACATGTTAGTGGACAACAATTTAATCAACCAGCTGGCAACTGTTTCTGTTCCTATTTGAGGTGCAACTGAGATTTGTCCTAGAGATCTGAAGAGCACGTATTCTCCAAAATGCTGATTGAGAATGTTGTCTTACAAGCAGCAGAAGAAAATACCTACAAATGTATACACATGTATGCACAGAATAGGGATTCTGACAATATTCGGATTTTGGAATAAATGAACAAGCATGTGATTAACTTTTTATTTCAACAACTTTTATAAAAATATAATATAAAAATAATAACTAAGCATAGAATATAGAGTATTGATTGGTATTTTAGAGAAAATAACTTCTATCAAGAACAGTAAACTAAAACCATTCACAAGATAATTAAGTAGACACTCTAGATCATGTTCTCCTTTTTACAGCTAGGAAGAAATCTGGTAATAAAATGGGGAAAACAAAAGGAAGACACTTCTAAAAAGCCTACACACACTTACAGACTCTCCCAGGAGAGCCACAGCCATACAGAACTTCTTCCTCTTTCATATACACGTTTTGGCTAGAAATTCACTGTTTTGGTTTTTAAACCTAGTGCATATACCCAGAACTTTTTAAATGAAAGGAATATCTTGGAAGATTTACAAGAAAACTGCCTTAGAAATTAAACTGATGCAAAGCTGTTTTTGAGCACATAAATACACACACACAAGAGCATAAGAGGGCACTGAGACATCTCTGAGGGAAGAAGTTCATGAGCTGACTCAAAAATACTTTTTCTTCAGTGTTCAGAGATAAGCACTTTGGTGCCCGTGGAAGGCATCAGCATAATGAGCTGCCCCAAGTGCAGCTGCTGCAGCAGTGAGGATCTGTTCCTGAATCAGATGGGATATCCTCTCCTCAAAGTTTTGAAGAAGAGAAAAGCAAATTCACACCAAGTGGCAGTAGCAACTCTGCTCCTCCCTTCCCCTGCTCCTGTCAGGTCTTCCAGTGCATGCCACTGAAGCACATCTCTAGAGAAAGATTATATCTTTTTCTTCTGCAGACTGTATTGATTTTTTAATAATTTTTCATTAAAAATGCACATGTAATGGAAGGTGCAATATATCTATAATCACGAATTATGGTTTGATCATTTTTACTAGTTTTAAGTTTTGTATTTTTTACTATTTAAAATAAAACAATCATGAAATACTTTCCAGAAATTATTTTGAAGCAAGTTTTTGTAGTTCAAATTATAGGTCCATCTGGCTCCAAGTTTACTACCCCAGGACAACAAGTTTAGTACAAATATCATAGGGAAAGAGTCAAAGAAACTTGGTGAACTACTGTTGTTCAGAGGGAAGCAGACCATCTGCTCTACTCAAGGCCATAATGCAGTATCATTTGCATGCAGCAGCATATGGACAAAGGGTACTAAGAACTGAACAAACCTCTTAATCACCTTTCATTATATATATGTACACAAACAATGTGTATTATACACAATTTTGCACAGGAAAGCTGGAATCTCAAATCATGGAAACAGGCTGCTTGATGACAACACTGAGATGAAGAATATTTTACATGGTCTGCACTTATTCTGTTAGTCTACAAAAGCAAGCAGCACTTTGAAAGACAAAGGTGCGTCTATTCATTAACAACTTTTTCACTTTGTGCTCATGTATTCCAATTTCCTACAAAATATTTAAAAATGTTGTGATAATTTGAAAAGACCAAAAAGTTTCAATTAATATCTATAGCATTTTTTTTTTGTATGTGTCATGTCTTGACACACATTTAGCTTCAGGTGTGGGGAAAAAAACCTCAATTCCAATTGTGTGTATGTACTCAGAAAAAAAAACCCAAAAACTAATACAAGCTCCAACTGGATCTTGTGCTTATACAAGCAATAAAGAAAAAAATCCTTGACAAGAGAAGTTGAACATGAACAATATCTGCAGTTCAGCTGGAACATAGCAGGTAGGTTAAATGCCAGCATGGAATTTCCTTTGCATAACAGGAAAACCCTCTTACACAAAATCCAATTCATATTTCTAATATACTCTAGATATAGTAGAAAAGTAAGTTTGATTGTTTCTGACTCAATATACTCCAAATGGGATGATCTTGTTTCACATGGTAAAATATCATTTTAGGACACTTTTTCATCTCTGCATTACATACCTAAGTTTTTTTAGTGGTCTAGGATGTTATCAGTTCCTTACTTTTGGAAGAAAACAAATTTTATTCTCCAGCTGAATAACTCTACGTTTTTGTTAGGGATTTCCCTGTGAGCAAAAGCATGGCATTCATCAACTGAAGACCATAGAAAGCAGTCCTCATTACCAGGACAACAAAAATACAAAAAGATGGATTTCAGAAAATTTCCAGATAATATCAATGAGTGGTTCTGTTGTTTTTGAATATGACTTAAATTTAAAATTTGACTAAAACATAAAATCATACTGGAATCGAAGATAAATTTAATAAAAGGACAGATTGATTGCAAACAAGATAGAAAAGCACTGTGTATAATTCAGACACGCTGAAAGCCTAAGTCAGACTTCCCAACCACACACTGAAGACAGCAACAAAAAACAGCCCTTCTGCAAGCACATCTCAACCCAATGCACTGATGTGGGACTCCTCATCATCAGCATACAGATACACAATGACATCACAGTCATGCAGAAACCTATGACAAGGGAACTTGCTAAACCACCTGCAAGTGTCTGGCAAACATCAAGGTAACAAAGCCAGCAGGTTTGAAGGAAAGAGGCCGCATCACTTTGTTGAGTTTCCTTGGCAGGCAGCTGGCATGGTGGACAAGGACCAACAGCAGTTAGAATGCATCCTGATTTCAGAAGGGGTTTTGGCATTGCCTCAGGCAGTGTTCCCATAAACAAGTACAAAATGTAACACAGGCCTAATTGCTTGAAAAAGGTTCAGCCTCAGACCCAGACCCCTCCAACACTTTCTTTACTCTTTATCTTTTCCAATGATGATGTCAAGCACGGCAACAAAAATTAAATGTGTTGAAAATCTGGGAGGGGTTGCAAGAAATTTCAAGGATAAGCCCGGGTTTCAGACTGATTTTGAAAAACTGGAATAGTTTTAAAAACAAAGAAAAGATGAACAAGGACACACGATACAATACTTAGAAAATAAAAGCCCTGTGCACCAATGTAGCCTTCCAAAACAAGAAAAGTTGCTGAGAGAAGGACTGCAATCAACTATCTTCCAATTCCAGTGGAAGGAAGGACTAATTAACCCAATTTTGAGGGAAAAAAAAGAAAAAAAAAAGAAAAAGACAGCAAAGTTTTAAAACTGTCGGATGGGAAGGACTTAAAACATCCCTGCAGCTGCCTACACAGACTTGCGGAATTCCCTTCATCAGACTTCTTCAAAGTACTTTACATCTATCAGAAATGTCTGGGCACATTTGACACATGTGCACCCCTCAGAAATAGGAGGTGGATTAGGTGATCCTTTGAAATCTCTCCTGCTTGTTTCTTGCAGTGATTTCTTGGAAGTCCAGTGCAGACTTCAGTCCTGTGACAGATTTTGTGTGGAAGGCACTAGCAGTACTACTGCAGCAATGTAATATGCTAATAGAAATAGATTCATTAATTCATATTCTGCACCTGCAGGGCTGTTTAGCTTTCTCAAACGATCTGCAAAACGACAGTTTTGATATAAATGAATCCAGGTGATATATGAAAGAAACAATTAGCAAATAATACAACAGGTTCATGGGTGTTTTTAAGCCTGATGCAACTACATGAGTATAATTACAAAGCATCAAAGACTATTTTCCTCCAGGATGTCACAGCTCAATCTGGAAACCTCTTCTTCCAGTACTAGGTATTCTGCCTCAAAAACTAATGAATTAATACCAAGGAAAGCCCTGCATAGCCACTCTAGGGAATGCTTAATGGGGATGCATGGATTAAATTGTAAGCATTGAGAGGAAAACAAACAACAAACAAGGCAATGGACTTGCACTTTTGCAATTGGTACAGAACTACTTACAAAACAAATTATGAAAGCTGCAGCTTAAGAACTGAAAGGTGGAGAAAAAAAATTGTACTAATGGAACATAATTCGGAAAAACAGACGGTTTAGAATAGCCTGTCTGACTTCATGGATAAGTATAGAGGAAGCAGCTTATTGAAAGAACCAATATGAAAGCACTGCTCCTTCTGCTCTGAGCAGTACTGCACTTTTTTTATTCCTACTGGCTTTTGGGATCATAATAATAAACAGTGTGATCACTGAGATTCTTCTACTTTATAAGCTTGCAAATGTTAGGGAGGTTGTTCGATCAGACCATGAGTGACCCCTAGTTCGTTCCACACCTCTTACATCTGCACCAGCACAATACCAGGTAGATATTTTGAAACTATCTGAGGATGGAATACATGTAATGGAAACAATAATCTTCCCTTTCATAAGATATGAGTATTATCTGTATTCAGTCAATGTAGAATCCTTTGATCAAGTGCAGTTTATACAAAAACTTTGATGTTTTGGCCACTGAAGTTATGTCAGTGACCATGTATGGATAAGAAAAGTAAGGAGAGCATTCCCTAAATGACCAGTGAAGATTGTGTAAGAACTCTGAGCAATGCCACACAAATGCATACAACAGGGAAAGTAGCCAAAAGGGTTTGGTGCATCATGATTGCTTAACCTTATGAATATGATGGCAGTAAGTGTTATGTCTGCATTTCATAGATGGAATATATGGGAATTTAATATATAAATATGATGAAGAAACTTACATTATTGTGCTTGATTTGTGGAAGCTTCCACTGGCACCCAGGTCCAAACAAAAAACAGCATCACTCTCAAGTGTGTGGGAATTGGCTCAATGCAGACTAGGTAACAAATCCACTTTATGGACAATAAGAAGGTAGGTTCACGTGCTAGGAACATGAGGGAGTGACAGCTGTGCATCTGTCTGCTGCACTGCACACATCTAAGTCGTGTGAGAGGGAAGGAAGAATCACACGGGATGTTGAGGGGCAAAGGGGGCTCCCAGAGAATAGCTCCCATCTTTACGCCATGCATTGAACCTAGTTTGGGTGCTCCAAGGGCACTTGGCTGCCTTGGAGAGGCTGCACAGCTCATTGCCAAAACACCCTCCTGGTACAGAGTCCTCCCTGAGCTGCCTCCAGATATGTTGTCATCTAGCTCTGCCCTAACCAGCTTGGGAGCTGGAAGAGAAAAAGGAAAAAAAAAAAAAAGAATTTCCACATCACTCTGTAACATTTACTACAATTTTGTGGGAAGTTCCTTTCGTATTAGAAATTTAAAAACATAAATCGTGCAATATAATTCTAATAGATATTTTTATTCTAAATGGCAGCTGCTAACCATGCACTGTTATTCTAATTTAGAAAATAGCATTGTTCTGGTTTGAAATGGATGGAAACCAGTTTGTCTCCTTTTCAATCAGGAAAATGGAAGCTAGGGGGTGCCCTAGTAATACACACTGCAAGCTGCAGCAATTCAGATTATTTTATGCATACTGAAGACAGCAAATGAGTCTAATTCGTAAGATCTATACAGCTCCTCAATCTATTGTCTGCTATATTTTCAAGAAGTAAGTAGATCCCCGTATCTTCGGGTTGAGTCACTTGATCAATAAAACAGAAATACATGTATAGGATTATCTTTTTCTGTACAGTTAATGTAATCTCAGAGGAACTCACTTTGCTAGCATGGGGAACCCAACAGTGAGGGAAATATTACTGAAATGACATCTCTTGAACCTAGCTCTTGGTAAAGGTAAATAACAATGGGCTTTTACAAAGATCCTTTGCTCTTCCTTGTCTTACAAATTCTTTTTTTTTTTTTTTCCCACTTTTAATGGCATGTCAGTACTAGATTAAATTTACATTTACAAGCCCAGGGGGCTCTCTCAGAAAAATAAAACAAAATGTGTGTTTGATAACCCTGCCTGCTCATCGAATGCTAGGCAAACTGAGAAATACACTAGCCAGATGTCATGTTGCATGCTCCCCACTAGACCAGACAGCATTCTGAGGGGGGTCCTTTTGGTAATCTGAGCTGATTCAACAGAGGAAAATATCTTGTTAAAATAAGCACTATGTTTGTAAAAATAAATTAAAATTAATGTTTGTTTTTTTTTTTACAGAAAAGTGGGTATCTTTACATGCGATACACCTTCTTGCAGGGATTTTGGACAATTTTCACTTGGGGAGCTTTCAGTATCAAGGCTGTGAAAAGCGTGTCAGCAGCTCCAGCTTCTGTGTGGAAGTTAACTTGCCTGGAATTCCTGATCAACAAACAAGCAACTATTAGCATTTCAGCTCTTCATCTATGTCAGTCATTCCTTGCCCATTTAAACAGCGAAGCAGGACTGGGTGCTTTGCTACAGTGAAAGTCTTAAAGGAAAAACACTTGCTAACTTTCTCACTATCACAAAGGTTTTAATATTTCCAGTGCGGGGTATACATCTGTGGGGACAAGGTAGATGTTATTTCTTATCAAAAACATTGCTAAATGGCTGGAAGTTCTTTCCATTTGTAGATAAGAATTTATCTTAGAAATTGCTCGTAAACTTCCCTTGGTACGTAAATAAAGAAAAAATACCTACTATTTTTAAAAAGATTCAGTTTAAAAACACTTCAGAGAATTTGTTTCATGACACAGAGGGAAATTATTTCTTTGACTACCTATGTAAAAGAATAAATTACTGAATAATCTAGATGCTGTATAGTTATCAGACAGAAAAGTTTCATATACAACGCACCTGTTCCACAAGGCAAGTATAAGACCCTCAATAATTTTCTACTGAATAGCTCTGTTACTGTATTTGAATCTGTTTATACAGTCTGGTTAGAAGGAAACCTAAACTGATGCCTTTTCAAATTACAAGCTTCCCACTTTCTCTGGATTACTCCAGTTCTTGTACCCAGGCTTCCCTTGTAGCTGTCCACAGCACAGCTGCCCTCTGCATAGCAGTGTAGAGCAGGGGACAGCCACCAGCAGTCACTTCCCACCCACTTCCACTTCATCAACCTCTTACATGGCTAGAGCTGCCTTGTGCCGGTCTTGACAACTCATGTCAATATACACAGACTAATTTTGCGCCCACGTTGAATCCAAACAAAGATATTTTAGATCAAGGGAAGGGGAAAAAAAACAACAGAGTAAAACAGGGCAGGGTTCTCAGAGGAAATGCAGGTTGCTTCCCTACAAATTCAAGAAGAAACAAACAAACAAATAACTTTGTCTTTAAGAAGTATATCATTTGTTAAAACCTCTCAACAAAACTATATAGTACCCTATTTTCATTAAGTATTAGAATATATGGATTCAAGTGTTCAAATTATTCTGCTAAGCAGAATATGCTGATGTCTCTGAAATAAATGCCTCTTACTTATTTCCATGGAAACTACAACAGACACTAAGAGCACAATGACACTTTTTGATAGAGAAAACTCTCAGCTACAAAACACTGTTTTTCAACATAGGCAGAATCATTAGCTCTGTGTTTTCAACAAAGATGAACAAGGACTTGCATGCCGTGCCTGTAAAAACCTATATCAGCAGAGGTGAGCCACTGTTGCCACTGTTGAAATGCACCACTCACACCTCACTGTGCTCACATCCGCTTTTAGTTTCCATAAACATTCAGCAAGTGTTGGTGAATGTCAGTGGGTGCGATTTTTAATGCATGGAGGAATTCAGTGGCACACCTTTGCTTCATCTGCACTTCCTTGCCAGGCACCATTCTCTCAGAGTGCCCCTCTGCTGCCATCTGTCACACAACAACAACAGTGGGATATTGGTGGGAAAGTTCAACCTCTACTGCCAAACCACCAACATTCACCTCTGATATTGTGGGCCAACAGAATAAAATAGGAGACGTTACTTTTGAAGCAGCCCTCATACTTGTTTTGCTTTAGTTTTATTAACCACTACTACTTAAAATCAGAAAGGCAAGGTTGTGCATTAAACCATTACTGGGTTAATGGCAGCACTTATGTTGTAAATACCATATACATCACAAGAAACATTGTGGGTTCTACACAGATGAATAGAAAAATGCTTTTAACTACCCCCTTGTACCCACTTCCTACTCCATGCCAGAGAGATCTTCAGTAATGAGAAATTACTGTTGCAGTCAAATATCTTATTTTTTACATTTTTATCATCCTCCATATTCAATGAATTTAGTCATTGTATTACAAAGATTTAAAAACAGATACATCATTAGAGAACATAATTTCTATTTTTGCATGTTCTGTTTCATTGCAGATTGGAATTGCTACATGAAAAATGATGAAAAATTTGAATTACAAACAAAAAAAAAACAGTATAATAATTAAAAATCCACACATTGTATGTTAGTGAGATTTTTACATGGTAAAGGATTTTGAGTTATTTTTGTAGTACTGTTTATATGTTTGGGATTGTGTGGAGGAGTTGACCTGATTCTGTGTCTCATCCACAATCGGACTTTCAGGTTTTTGTGCTAGATTTATTCAGCGTCAAATTGACAGCTCACATCAATAACCCCAGGACCTTGCAAGGTCCTACTTGAACACGGTTCCTGGAAATTCAAGAAGAGCACTGAAGAGAAAACACATCTTCAGCCTCATTTCTCTCCTTCAGAAGCAAATCCTTATCACCCATGTAAACTATGAAAAAGTCTGACAGATTTTCTGGCAGTATAATTAGCGCCTCTAGTCACTTGGGTTATGATTTCACGTGTGTTTCAACAGCAGAGCAGACAAGTTCACTCAGTCTTGGGTAGGTGACTAAATCTGAATAGGTTCATTGAATTCTGAGGCCAGGAGGCCATGTGCTTGGTTAGAAAAGCTGCTGCACCAACACTGGTGAAACAGGTAAATAATAGAATAACCTCAAGACTGATTCAGTCCAGAAAGATACAGGTGGCAGTGGAGATTAACACAGGGCACTGCACCAAAGTACCTTTCCTCACCTGGCTGCAAGCACTGAAGCTTTAATTTCCTGCCACAACTCTGCTGGCTCATGGTGGTTTCCTTAGCTTTTGCTCAGTGCTTATGAGAAACATTTCTCCCTGCATTTATTTCTGCAAAGAGCTTAGAATTCACTTCCAAACCTTTTTCGTCCAAGATTACACACACATAGTTAAAAAAAACCCACCACCACCAACAAAAAAAAACAACAACTAAAAAATTCCTTGTACACAAGCTTGCTGAGAATGGCCAGGAAAAAGTTAAGAGCTCATTATCACTCCCTCAAGATGCTCACCTGCCATTTTGCCTTTATTTGTAGCAATTGTTAACAATAAATTCAAGGGTAAAACACCGAATAAGAAGGAAGCGAGGTGGCTTGTCTTTCTTTTTAACAAAACAAAAATCTAACCCAGAAATTTAACTAAAGTGGGTAAAGATTTCACTGCTTGAGGTTGGTACCTCCAAGTAGAAACCTGGTACAACAAATTCCGCTTCACAAAGGCCAAGACTGCAGCTTAACAGCCACAGGAAGGATACTTTTAACAGAACCTGAGAGGGATCCCAACTACATGCAACTGTAACTGTGCCACCAGCCCCCATCCATCAGCTGTTCCAGAGTCTCAGTCCTCACCCAGAGGACTCACAACACACCTTTCCCACAGCTACCTTGCAATCACAGTGCAGTCTCACACAAGGATTTTAGCGCATGCAGTTTTGTTTCTAGGTGGTGTAGCTGCATGCACGTGCTGCTTTCTTTCACCTCATTCAGCTAAATCCAAATTAGTCATGACCTACAGTGGTATAAACCATCACAGTGAGGGATGCAGAAAGCTAAAAGTTTCTTTTAAACATCAGACTTGAGAGCCTTAGTACTGACAGTGATTTAAAAACACGCCAAGGAATTCATATAAACAAAACATCTAAACTCTAGTTTATGAGCTTCTCCTGAGGAGCACTGAACCATGATTTCTGGAAGAAATTGCTACCTAAAGGCAGCTGGGTGCAACAGGTAGATAGAGAACTGAAGAAGTGGAGATAAGACTTGAGGTAGCAGTGAGGCAGCAAAGAGGCTGAAGAGTTTTTGTTGTTGTTGTTTCCCTGTCTTTTTCACTAAAAAAACAAAAACAAAAACAAAAAAAACCAACCAACCAACCAACCAAAGAAACAAACAAACAAAAAAAAAAAGCCAACAACCAAACTAATAAAATGCCCAGAAGATCAGATTCAAGATTCATATTCTTGATCCACATCAGAATATCTTAGTCAGGGAACATGGCTATGACATTAAATCAGTATTACTCTGTTACATTTGACAATCCTGGGCTGATTAGTGGCAGCTTAGTAGTTATCCAAAAACAGCCATTTAATTCAGGTTATCTGTGACTTAACTGGAGTGTTACAGATGTTCATGCAGTGTGTATGTGCTTTTAATTCTGGTCATGAACAAATTACTAGATGACGCATGCATCACTACGAAGTAAGTCCAATTTGCATTAATGCAGACTGCAATAATATGTTTTTACTGTGTACTAACTTCCTAGTGTAGCAGATAGCACTGTGTACACATAACAGAGTCCCACATGCAGATACTTAAGTCAAAACTGTTTCCTCTGTACTTCCCAGTGACAAAGAAACAAGCAGACAAAAAATCACCAGCCTGGTAAACTTCAGCTAAGTTTTCATTCTCTGACTTGCAAGGTGAACTAATTTCAGTAGGTGTTTTATTTTGCCTTGTTTTTGGTGTGCTGTAAACAGGTGTTGGAAATAGTGACAACAACAATGGGTGAGACATTAATAGCGAATCAATTTGCTGCTGAGAAGCAGTGAACTAGAATTTGTAAAACTGCCCAGAGCAATATGGAAATGTTTTCATTTAACGTTCACTCATCTGAAGACAAGTTTTTCTTACAAAATCTTGGTTTCTCTGGCATGAATTTAGATCATAGGACTGCTGGTGGGAACATGCTGCTTTGCTCCAACACAACTTCTATAGAAGGGCTGAACATCAGATCAAAATTTCCCTCTTAAATGATTGAAATAAGTAGTGATGCTTCTATCCAAAGGTTAACTGTAATATTAACTTGAACTATTGTATTAATATGTGCATCAGAGTGCTGACAAAGAACCTGTTGAAAAGTTGAACAAGAGAAAGTTCTTCCTTGTTTCTTCTTGTTAAAACAAAGAGAAGTGTGCTTACAGGGCTATAAATATCAGCGATCTGGAAAATTCACTGTAAGGTTTAAATAGGGTAGGAATGTGATTGGGAAAAGTGTCTTCCCCCAAACAGATGGCAAAATAATATATTCTATACAGTTAGCACATTCTAAGGCTCTCTGGGAATTAGTTCAAACAAACCTGGAAAACAAGAACGTAAGCCCAGCCAGGGAGATGAGGTACAGTGCTGTCCTAATTTGGGGAAAAGATTGATTGGATAAGAGATCTGGGTCAGTGTTACCTACCGCAAAGACCTGAAATTTGAATGAAAATAAAAACCCAGGGAGAACATTGCTAACTTGTATCTATAGCATGTGTACAGCTGTAAGGGGTAGAGGCAGTTTCTTTATCAGAGAGGATTCATGTCTAACAGGGCAAATGAAACCAGAATTTTGTTCTAAACATTACCTTCTTTCCCTTTTTGGTGAGGAGAGATTAAAAAAAGTTCAAGTGAAGGTATAAACTCTTGGGCATTTCAAGTCCATTTTGAGATGCAGAAAGGAATTAGAACTGTCATAAATACTTTTTCCATACATGTTTATATAGTAAATGAAAAATTGCTTCAAAGCTTCTCTGCTATATGAGGAACAAAACTGAATTTTCCTAGATAAATACAATATGCAGAATGGAGACTGAAAAACCATCAGGTCCAATCTGATGAAAGGAAAAAGAAACCTGGATGAGATAATCTAGCACCCTGTCCAAGCACACCTTGAGAACCTCCAGCATCTCGGCAATAACTCATTCTATCTCTCCATTTCTCTTGTTTCTCCGTTTTAGGTGGTGTTGGTCTGTGAGAATCTGGATGGAGAAATGTCTTCTGTATCACGCTCAAGTACTGACATGAAAGCAAGTAACCCAACTTCCAGCTTATTTAAGACTCAGAGGATAAGCAGCAGAGCTCGTTTCAGGGACAGTAACTGACCCTGAATGTACTGCTGTTCAGCAGAATGAAGTTCTGAATGAAGAACTGCATGTCCTCAAAAACTGAAACTTCGACTGATAGGAGAAGAAAGAGTTTGCAGAACTTTGTTTTCCTCTTTTCACTTTACAATTTGAATTTGGAATGATTGGCAAATTCTGACGTTTGTTATTTTAGCTCAGTGCATACTAGTTCTCTTTTTGTAGTTACTTGTCAGTTACCACAGTAAATGCTCTTTTAACTTGCAGTGTCTCCCCGCTGGCAGCACAGTTTTGCTTTTCCTTCTTTTTCTGAAAGCACAATCATGTTCAAATACTTGAGTCTGAGAACAAGAAACTCAGCAGATTCAGTTTCATCTTTATCTCCTCCAAACCCAGAGATGCAAAAAAGTTTCATTTTTAGGGTTAGGAGCTTGGCCTTGTTGCCAAAATTTGTCCCAGAAGATCCATTCTACTGATTTTACCTTACGCTCAAAAATCCTTTTTCTAGGCAAATTAAACATGTCATTTAAATTGTGCACACAGCATATGAGACATGTGTCCTTTACTTCCAGAACAACATTATAGCTGCAGCCAACAAAACATCTGCCTAGTTCACCAGCTAGCTAGATTTTTTTTTCTGGAAGAAAATACAGAAATGAGTGATATGGTTCCAGCCCCACATTTGCAGATTTTACTCTTCCTAAAGTAAGATGTCATAGCTTACAAGTTACTTTTTCTTTTTTTCCCCTCTGTCCTCCAGTGACAGGTTGGACAATTAATTATGTTGCTTTATGATTTGTTCCCAGATCAAAATTAAGTTGTCAAGGAGTAGTAGATTTGACTTACCAGTTCAGTACTGGGCAGCAAAGCAGCTCCAGCAAGCCTGACCTACCATTAAACATTTGTGGCCAAGAGCCAAGAAACGTTATTCTCCAAAAGATAATCATGAGGTGTTGTTTTTTCTTCTCAACAAACTGCTCAGCAGCACTTCCACCATCGAATCACTTACAGAGCAACCTCAGTTCATGCAAAGATGAAATTTCATTTCCCTGTGCAAGAACTGCTCCTTTAGAAGATGAGATTTACCCTATTCCTGTCCAAGAGAAACATTAAATGTTTTGTATCATCAACAAGCTAGGGATTACAGGTTTTTGGAAGACACATGCAGTAGGTTGCTAATCCTAAAGGACAGGTTAGAGCCTAGAAATCACATAAAGCAGCAAAGTCCATCTTCTTCCCCTATCCAGTGGCAACCTTTACTTTTCCCCTGAAGTTTCAGAGAAAAACCAAAGGCGAAGACAAATCCCAGCTATCAAGATATCATTTCAGTAACTTGTAATCACCAGAATAGTGTTCTACTCTTTCCTCTTTTTCACAGGTTCTGTATCTCTCTGTTACTGACCCTGGCACCTACAGAAACAGGTCAGTTCACTTTAACTCACTGCACTATGGTTAACTTGAGCACAGGAAAAGGGAAACACAGAACCAAAAGCAGGAGAAATGGCAAGAGGGAAAAATGTCTGAACTCCAGCACATAATTCATGTTCATACAGATCTAAAATCAGCTGAAGCATGTTTCTAGATGGTCTCTTTGCAGTTTGCTCATAAACCATAAAAAGGCTGTGAGAAGTCCCATGTGTCCTTTCAGAGCTAAGAAAGAAAGGCCAACACACATTGAAATACAAATTGGCCCAGAGCAGCGCTGTCTTGGATGAGCAGCAACCTCAGCAGCATTGTGAAGGACCTGCTGAGCCTTTTTGGGTATGGAAATGAAAGGTTTCCCCCAGCTCTCAGAAAAGCCAACTTTTTTTAAATGATTAAAGCTCCAAGTGGTCAAAGCAGTGCAGAACAAAATAAACAGAGTTTTATAAGAAGTTATGCCCATGCAAGGAAGTCCCTTCCTTTCAGCTGTCTTTGTCTCAGGTCCCTTGGGGCCACACTTTGCACCAGCTCCTGCTGCCATAGCCACTCCTGGTAACCAAGATGATGTAAGTATCCATGCCTGTGAGTTTCTATGCACTTCCTGTGCCACTTGTTGGGCTCTTCTCCTCCCTAAGCACATCCACATCCTTATTCCCATGGAAGCATCCATTTATCTCCTCACTATCCACAGGATCTCTGTCTCCCATGGAGAAACATGCAATGAAACAGGTATTTAGGCAATGGTAAAAGACATTAATTGTAACTTCATTTAAGGATTTCCCTTGAAAGCTCCAATGCCAAGGAAGTATTTCCTCTTTTCCAGTGTGGAATGCCTACTATTATTTCCTCTGCAAGTTTTACAAAAATTAAACAGATCCAGATAGCAGTACAAACTGCAGCAAGCTGCTTTAGTATGTATAGCCATCCCAAACTGGCTTGCAGGTTGCTGTAGATTCACAAAAAGCAGATGACTGATTTATCCCAGGCTTGCTGATACTGCAAATTAAAAAGATAAAAAGAAAAGATTTTTCTACCCTTCTGTGTGCCCCAGCTCATTCCATCTTCTTGGACCCCATCTTGCTTTGCAAGTTCCAGTAACATGTGGCAGCACATTATCTGCTTTTGACAGGATATCTGCTCAGCACGTCTTTTTCAGGTCTGCTTTACTTTCCCTGAGATGGTGAAAGGTAGATTGATTTGTACTGGTACTTTGGCTGGTCCCTAGTTTCCCATTTGCTTCTTCACAGATTTTATGAAGGACACAAACTGAGTGCCTGCCAGACTTTTATGACTTCATCTGCAACATTTACTGTGTGCCTTCCCCAGTTTGAGCTTGTTTACTGCAGTGTCACTTGCTGCCAGAAAAGGTGAAGGTTATTTTATGGCTATGCAGACAACTGCCTTGCTCTTGGTACTGCCTGTAATGTCCTCTGATTTGCCACACAGCTACCTTCCAGGGGCTCCTGATGACTTCCCATGATGTTAGTACTCTGCCATCTGCTACCCTGATAGCTCTGTGACAAGGCACAGATCTTTTGGAGAAAAGGAGTGAGAAAGTCCTTTTTCATGTTCAGTATTTCCTTTGTCTGCCTCTGAGGCCATAATTCTTCATGTTCCAGAGCCTTTCAGAGGGTGTGATAAAGAAAATATCACCTGCATCTACAGTAGATGCTGCCCAAGTTGTAATATCATATCCAGCATGCAGGCAAAAAAAAAAAAAAAGTCAACAAAAAAACAAAGCAGGAGAAGAGTCCAGACAAGAACATGAGATTAGCAATAAAAGAAACATCCCCCTATATTATAACAGTAACTTCACAGTAAACACTGCAGTATACAGTGGAAGGTAGCAGTATTTGCTGCAAAAAAGTTGTTTTGGATACAAGGAGCAATTAGAATCAATGAGATGGAAAACGTCAAAGTTATTAATCTAAGAAATTTGGAAGGATTTCTATGACTGTAAAAAAAATAAATAAAATTGGGGAGCATCAGAAACTGCCTGCTGAGTCATCAGGAGCAGTATGTCTGTCGGGGAAGTGAAGGGAACAGCCTGGCTGTAAGATGTGCTCACCAACACCCAAGTGAAAACTCCACTGAGAGAGGTGATGCCGTTTCCTCTGTTCCCTCTTCAGCTTCATGTCTTATTCTGAGCCATGTTGCTCAGCCACAGAGTCGTATGGAGGCCACGGCTTCTCAAAATTTCCTTCGTATTACGATTAAGTTGATAGATGCCTCCTAGTACTCCAACTGAGTTGCTTTTTTTAGAGAGAAAAGTCCCTCGGTGCTTCAGAGAAACGAAGTGGAGGTCCCCAAGAAATTCTCTCAAGGACTTAAAATTCATTTAGAAATAAAAATGTCTGACCGATCCTCAGGTAGTACATTATGCAAAAACTTCCTTAAATTTATTAATTGTATCACACAATATTGAAACACTTGGGAGAACAGTGGAGTTTTCCAGCTGTTATTTAAACCTGCATCCCTACTGCTCCTTGAATGTGATTATCAACATATTTCTCCCAAAGCTATTATAATTGTCACAGTTTTCTTGTCACGCACTGCTCAAATCTGACACGAATGGAAGGATACTAATCATTTGCAGATTGGAACGTAGTAACCTCAAATTAGTGTGCATGTGTGTGATGCTTGAACATAGGTATTTTAGAAGTACAGCAAATACATTCTGATATAATTTGCTAGATTCCCTATGAACCTATGACGTTCTGATGAGGAAGCTTGGCTAAATCTTCTATGTCATGGGTCATTAAATAGAAAAAACACTGAGCATTTACAACCAACCCTTCTCAGAAATAGTTCAGGTAAAATAATTGCTAAGTATATGGACAAAGTCTTTTCAGATGTGCTACCCTATTTCTTTTCAAGAGTATTGTGCTGTTTCCTTCACCTGCTGCTCAGGTGCACATTTATCATGCCTCATGTGCTTCTCAACTGTTTTATTTCATGACTGCAATAAAGATATACAGCAAATTAGAGGATTTGACTGCTATTTTCAAGCACATTACAGCTGCTCAACAAAATAATGTCTTTAAGATGTCTCCAATTGCTTTGAAAAAAAAAAAACCACCAAAAAACTGAGGCATGGGAGACAACACCTTTCCTTGTGAGCATATTGATCAGAGCAGTCTTTGGATTTATTCAGTAGCCTTTAGATGAGAATTACCATTTATTTAATGCCTGCAAATTCCATGAAAAAAAAATTTATAATTAGAATGGCTTTTTCAACAGTACTTCAATATCCATTAAAGTGCAACCATCTTCATTGCTTTTCAGAGTTCTCTGCAATAAGTCCCAGTACACCTCTGAAAGAAACCACAGCATATTCTTTTCTATGCATCCCATGCCTGAGCCCTGAGTGATAATATCTTATCTCATTATATTAGCTCTTGAAGGAATTTCATCTCTTTCTATTCATATGACAATGACAAAGAGGGAACGATTTCCACTTCCTCCTGATGAGTGCCATGTTACAGGAATCTATCCCCAAGAGTTAACAAAGTAGAACTGTGTGATTTTTGAAAGTTTTTTTTTTTTTTTTTGTCTTAATGGAAAAATGTAATAAGCGCATCGCTAAACCAAGAGAAGAAAATATTTTGAGTAAAGCCATTAGATTTTTATGTTTGACAAGATGCTTTTTGCATCGTTTTACCTGTTTCCAACATGGTAGAATGCAATCTTAAATCTCAAAATATAAATAAAAACATAACTACTTCATTATATAAAACAAACTCTGTGCTATTGTACATCAGAATACAAGTGAGTATTGCTTTTTAAAAAAAATGTCTTTCTCCCCTTCAGAGAACAAATATTTCAAGACCAAACAGGGAAGAAATTTGAGCTATGTTTAAGAAACAGCAAGTAAATATTTTTCTATCATGGCTAAACATGAAAAACATATCAACCTTTTATCAAGAATAACTGACTCAGACACTGACCATGAATTTCAGCCTGCTAGGTAAGACCCTTGATGGGAAACAAAGTTTGCTAACTAACATGGTTTTATCCATAAAGCAAAAAAGAAGATGGAAATTAATTTAAAAGAGGGAATGCAAAGTTGAAAACTAGTGAAGGATCTAATACCATCGTCCACCTCCCATTCTTAGAGCAAACCTGAGGGAAATAGAGCTTTGCTGTCACACATTCTTGACAATGCTACAAAAGTACATGGGCAGCCCCAGCAACTGCTCGAGCATGTGGAAATGTAAGAACAAAAGTGTGCCCAAAAGCGTGAGGAAACCAGTAGTGAATAGGAGAGCCTGCAGTCTTAAGAGTTTAACGTATGATAATTTTACAGTGTTGTCTTTAATGGTGTACAAGCTGGTCTATTGTTGGCTATAACTAACTGCCTGTCATCTTCAGCAAGAATCACTTAGCATTATCTTTCCCTATAAGAATAGTAATTTGTGAAAGCTATAAAAATTTTGTAGTTTTTATTGTTATCTTCTCTCTCTCCATGGAATGAGATTTTAGCTTTTGTTATGAAGTCATTATTGCTATGAAAAAGATATACAGCACCTTCTCCTCTCAAAATAATTGGTAGCATTGTAACTATCGTTGTTGTGGAGTGACAGACAAATAAGATTTGCACCTGGAAATTCTTGAGCATGGTAGAGATGCTCCTTTTCTCACAACGGGAGTGGAAAGCGTAGTGCAAAGAATACAGCTGTACACGTGTGCGCTGCATAAAGCTCAGTGCTGAGGATCGTTTGATACTTCAAAACACAAGGATTCCTTTGTTAACAATTCTGACATTGGTCGTTTCCCTCCTGAGGGTACCAGATAGCTGAAGAGGAAAGATGTGTTACGTATTGGAAAGTATGAGTTCTGGTATTTATTCCAAGTTAAAGAATTGCCAGTGTCATTGTGTAAATACAGAATAAATTATGTATCTCATGTCCTCTACAATAAAATGGAAACCGATGTTTGTTCACCATGGGTGTAATTCGGATGTGCCTATAAGTATACTTCAGTTTATTTACGAAATACACAGTTATAATCAAGTTGTTTTCTAATAGATCAACTTTGAGTATGCAACATTGCCTGAAAGAATTGTCTGGAATTCTAAAATACAGATTCTATTTTCTACTGAGAACAGGTAGGGCTTCCTCTCTGTTTTCCACTTCTAAAGGACCTATCTTTAGTATCAGAGGAAATATTTTATTGTTCTGAAATGTTTGCTTTCCTGCCCACTTGAGTATTTAGTCAGCTATTTTCAGAGAAGTCATGAAAACACTGGATCAAGCATTTGGGTATTTTAATTTTACTCCAAAGTCTGGGGAAAAATAAAGAAAATTAAAAACTGAACACAAAAAAGCTCCATGTCATAATTCCACTATACATTACCTGAGATTATCACCTGAGGAAATGATATTTGTAAATCATGCTGCTTTCACAGGTAGGAAATATTTCAGAACAAAAAGAGCTTACTCAAATTATACTACCCTGCTCTGAAGTTTAAGCTTGGAAAGAAGAATTCTTGCAGTTACTAATAAGTTCTTAAGCTCATGCATAAACATTTAGTTAATTCCTGGAGCCAGATGTAAAGACAGGACAGTTTGCAGCTGTGAATTGTGAAGGCTTTTTTCTTTTTTTTTAATCATTTAGTGTTTCCTCAGATCATACCCCAGACTGACTTGTTATGTTCTATGTTGCATTTACAGCTGTTAAATTCATTACTACATTCGGTGCTGTTTCATTATAGCAGCAACAATTTAACACCCCATAGTGGCAACTCTAAATAGAAAATTGAATTTTACATTTACTTCAGATCAAGCTATGAAAAGTACCTGTATGTACACGAACAAAATCTCTTTGAATAATAGGTCTACACTGAGATGATTTTTTTCTGCAGGTATTAAAACAGGTCAGCTAGAGTAAGGCAGAAGATGGAGGGAGGAAATTCGTACTGTGCAGTTATTGAACACGATACTCAAAATACTGTCCAAGGGCAATCATACAAACAACAGGAGTGATTAAGGAAATGTAGAACCACAGTAAAAAAGACTGTAACAGCTCCTGATTGATTACTCCAGAGATGAGATTGATCACTTTAGAAAGGAGATTTAAGAGTGTTCTGTGGAAAATATACCAAGTAATGAGCAACATGTGAAGAAAGAGCTGTGGGTTTTTCTTCTGCTCAGCTCACTGAGTAAAGACCAAGGAGATGAGTGATGGCATGGGACTGAGGTGCATTCCAGCACCCCACCACACTGTGAGGCCCAGATCCTCCATAGCCCCTGGCTGCAATCCAGGCTGGGCAACCTGAAAGAGCCTGAGTTAATGCCTGAAGGACAGAGCCTCCGTGTGCTCTGCTGGTTCTGATGCCTTCCTGAAAGATTTGTGCATGCTGGAGGCTTCTTTTTGGAGACAAAATATTGTACTTGCTGACAAGAAGTTTGATTCAGAGTGATCATTCCTATCTACTGACACAGATAAAAGCACTAAGAATACATGACTCTCCTCTATGAGACAAAAGAAATATAGTAACCCTTAAAAACAGCACAGCATGAAGCAATACACATACCCCAGCCAGGCAGCCTGTAGGTTCTCCTCAGACTTGAGGTCCCTTACTTCCCCAGGTGGTGTGGCTGCTTTTCATTTCACTGCATCATTAATTAGGACCATGCTTGTGAGGCAAATAGCAGGGGCTTCAGGGCTTATCTCCAATGAATGGCTTCCAGAGCCACAAGACTGCATTAATTCCACCACTTCCCAGAACTTCTAAGGTTAGGAGACTCCACTGCATGTCAGGAGAGGATTTTACTTCAGGGAAAAACATTCTTTGGGTGGCTTGTAACCACAGAATGAGACAAAGTTCAAATTCTGAAGATGGAGTTTTTGTCCAGTATAACAGAAGCTACCATTACCATGACACAGAGGGAGCAGAATATTATTCAATTTGGTATGCATGCTTATGAAAAAACATAAACAAAGCCACCTTTTCAGCAATTGATCATGCAATAAGAGAAGCAAGTGTGCTCATGGTAATACTCTGACATCACGCTATTATGTTTACAACATTATTCATCAAGCTCTTCCAAATCACTCTCAAAATGAGGCAAATAGATAACCCAGCAAGTTACTAGGACAGCTCTACTTTCAGGTGCCCATGCCAAAACAGGTCATTCATGGATATTAACAGGTAAGAACAGTGCTATTAGATTAAACTGCATAGTTACAAGAAAAATATTAAACATTTCACCATTAGTAAAGCTTGCTGGTTTTTGTTTTGTTTTGTTTTGGTTTTTTGCTCTTTTAAAGGATAATTATTTTATAAAACATTAATGGGAACTCAGAGAGCAAAGTCAAAGAGGTTGTTAGGCTGCTTGTGAAAGCATCCTTTCCTCAATTTTGTTCTGAGAATTTGATTACGACAGTGACTGGAATTACAGAAATAACACATTTCCCTATGATGGTGAGACTCATAGATCTTTAAGGGCAGAAGGGAATATTACATTATATCATCTATCCTCCTGTTAAATGAAGCTAGAATAATACTGGTTAGAGCTTGAAGTTTGCTTTTGAACAAAATTGATCATCTCCTAGGGTTTAGGGTGGAAATCAGATAAGAAAACACTGTTGTGCAAAAGCAGGGAGTCACCCTGATGAGTAAGAGACACAGTAGTATAGACGTCCTCAGCTCAGTAGGATGCTCTGCATCTTTAGTAAGGTATAGGGAGACAGCAAGACTTGTCCCTAAGCACTGCTGTTAGGAGTTGTCAAAGAACATCACAGGTACCAGGATGTAAAGAATGTAAACATGCAGACATGAAAATAAGAGAGGAGCATTGCTCCTTTCCTCTGCAAGTCTGTATTGGACACCTGCCATGTCCTTCATATCACTGCAACTTGAGTTTTGACTGAATCAAGTCTTTTTTACACACCATTTTAAATGAATAACCATTTCATAATAAACAAGTTAGTTCATTTAAAAACAAGGGAAAAATCTAACAATGGAAACACAAATTAGTATTTGCAGATCTGAAGACCTGCCAGCAGGTTTATGGCAAGCATCCAGTCTGTTTCCTATCTGGCAAAGCTGAGGCATATGAACAGCCTCTATAAAACAACTGAGTGATGACATTGTTACGCCTCTCCCAAACATTTATCCCCATCAATATCATTACTGCAGAATAGCAGCCGAGGTTAAAAAAAAAAAAGGTAATTTTATGCATATGAAGGAGCTTCATGCCATGCTCAACTCTTTGTGAATGCCATGAATACATGCAGAACTCTGCTGATTTCTACAGAACACATGGCTTGCTCAGGGATGTAGGACGGTAAGAAACAAAACATGATTTAAAGACATGAATAAACGGTCATAGCATACCTCTCTTTCCAATGCAAGGAAGTGCACATGAGCAGTGCACGAAAAGAAGTTTGTACCTGCAATAGTGTGGAGATGGAAGGCAGAGAAGAAAGGTGAATCTCTCTCTCTCTAGTATTGCCAGGCTTTCACACAGCCCCACAGAGCTATTTAGGATGGGAAAAAAGAGTCATAGGTGAGGAAGAATTCAGATATCAAGTCCACTAACAACCTGCCTGTGGTTGTGCTTTAGGTCTCTTCAAGACAATGCTCAAGAAGAAATTAACTTCAGATGACTCAACCAGCAGTGTAAGTGCTGCTCTACGTAATAGCCATTCTGCCTGATGTGGGCAGCAGTTCAAGAAAATAACAGTGAAGTGATTCTGTATCTGCAAATACAAAGACTTGATGCTATTATTTCAGAAGTGCTTACTTCCCCTTGCCCATCACAGTGTAAAACATAACAAAAGACATTTTGCCCCCAAGAAATAAACTTTAAAAATCAGAATTTGTCACAGGCAATTTATTTGGAACAGCTGAAAGAAGCGCTATGTGAGAAAGATGGTAAATGATCTTGTTAAGTGCCTCTGGAAAAGTACTGGAAGAGGCTTGTGTCTGAGCGAAAGAAAATTCTCATCAGGTGCAAGTTTACTTCCCAAAAAGTCAAGCTGAAAGCTTATCGGATTGGCAAAGGATTACCTTACTTACAGCCATGTAAGTAATTTAGTGACACAGTGTTGAAATAAGATAAGACTGGGAGTAATTAGATACTTATTTAACAGACAGAACAGCAGAATACTGTGCATATACAGACCTTCCACCATCTGCTGCAGGCCCTTTAAAGGTTGTCTGGATCACCTGAAGTGCACTTGTGCCTGGTAAGCTTAATTAAGAGCTCAGTGTAGTTTCATAAAGAAACAAGTTACTAATCCTCGAGTCAAAAACAGGAAAATACATATGTGGTTAGCTTAATGCTTCACAAAGCTATTACTGACCGAGGATTTTACCTTGTTACGATCGTGCGAAAGAGGGCTCACTAGGACGTGCCAATGTATCAGCTCTGCATCCAGGCACTGTGAAAAGAAGCAAGTCAGCACTACGAAAGCACATATAAGATTTCTGAAACTCCTTTTTTTCTTTTCTTACTTTAAGGATAAAAGAAGTTGGTTTCTTCTAATAGCATTTTCTGTCAAATCGGATTTGACTGACATGATGCCAACAAAAGCACATTCCAGATCAGTGTTTCAGTGTGTTTTGTCAATTCATTTTGCTTCTGACTTCCAGCAGCCCTTCCTCGCGACTCCAGGAGCAAAGTGCAAACTGCTAAACCAAGGGAATGAAATTTCCCCCTTCCATTGTCACACCTTTGTAGTAAAGCAGCCTGTTCCTGCATGCAGAAGTATTTGCAGCCTTGGTAAGAAGAGTCTAATTCTTTCATTCAGACAGAAGCTAACCATTCCCATGTGTCCAACCCTGAAGAAAAATGTCCATCTCCTCAGCGGCAGAACAACTATACCTACACAGGACAGCCTCACTCCTGTTATAGCAGAGCTGATGCTGCCATCTGTGAAATCTCAGTGCAGCAACCTCCACTGGACCTCGGCCTTTTTGAAGTAAACATCATGAATACGTCTCTTTTCAAGGGTGTCCTTGACTTATAACACGCTGCTGAGGGAAGCACAAATCCGTGCTCTGTGAAACCAGCAGTACTACTGTTGGTGACAAAGGTAAGACATTTAGGCCAATTTGAAAATACTGATGTTTTGGTAAGTGTATTTACACCACCACAGAAAGAATATCATCATCTAACATTACCTGATAATTCCTTTTATTTTTTCATTTACCTTTCCATGGGCATTGCCAAGTAAAAATAGTTTAAGGTTCTCTGAGTGACAATAAAACTTCTCTGAATTCCCCTCTGCAATGCCACTAATGCCTGAAGTAATTGCTTGCCAAATTTTCAGTGACTGTAGAGCTCAAGCACTCACACTCTGTCTAAAATATTAATGTATGACTACATGTTATCTCTCCAATCACTTACAGAAGTGGAAATATATATATATATATATATATGGTTAAAACAAATCTATTCTTGAAGATAACATCTTTTCTGTAAGGAAAATGCAGTGTTGATTTGAAATAAGACTTGCTTGAAGTCCGGAGGCAAGATTAAAAACCTATTGCATGCAGCTGGACAGAGTAACATACTTAGAAATAAAAAATCCATATGTATCTCCCTCCAGTGGGAGGGAAAGCCACTTCACCTAGAATCCTATTTCTACATTACTGAGTCGTAAACAAGTTTTTCCAACTTTCTTCCCTCT